>NW_024342467.1:20302139-20418460 GCF_902729225.1 Pteropus medius | reverse complement strand
TGAGGGCTGCCCCAAATGCCCCCCACCCCAACATCCTCCCTCCCTGTTTCATGAGCCCTCTAGGACAGCCTGCTGGTCTTCCTCCAGGCACAGCCCTCTTCGTATCATCATCGGAATTTGTGTGCTAAGAACTTTCTATATGCAAGGCATTTGGCCAGGAATTTAGGGTTCTCAAAAAAGTAAAAGAAAACATTCCTGGTCTCATGAGCTCACAGGCTCCCCAGGGCAAGGATTCTATGAAAAGTTAATAGCAAGAGAGAATGGCGAAGCAGAAACAGCACAAGGTAGCACAAGGTAGAGTCCATGGAGAGCTTATAGACAAGAGCCTTTCTGCCAGCCAGCTCCTCTGCCCCGCCAGGTCTTCTCCTTATGACATGGAGCTGCCAGAGTTTAAGCACTAAGAAATGTTTTCAAAGGACATCCTTTGGCTTGGAACAGAGTAGAGTGTGTGTCACTTTCGAGACTTTTCTGTTTCACGTGATATAGTGAAAAGATGCAATTACCTTGGAAGCAGACAGACTTGGCTTCAAATCCTGTCTCTCCCATTTCATTGTGTGACACTGGGAAAGTCGATTAACACCTCTTGGAAGCACTTCTTGCTCCTGTAAAACTAGAATTAAAATCTTTTTTCCTGTAGGGTTGTGGTAAGGATTAGAGAAAAGGTATGGAAAAGGCTGGGAACACACACGCGCACGCACATACACAAACACACACACACACACACACACACACACAAGTTGCTAATTTTATCATCCCTGGTGCTTAGGCAGGTGGATCAGATCATTTTCTTCTGAGCCAGTGTGTCATGGCTCATAGGCCTGAGGAATTAGTCATGAGTTTAAGTTCAAATTTACTACCTGGGTAACCTTAGGCAATTCACTCAACCTCTATGAATATCAATTTTCTATTCTGTGATGTGTAGTTTTTAAAACCCAGTGGACTGTTGTATTAAATGAGACAGTGACGAAAAGTTGTATAGTGTCACATAGTCAGACACAAACTCAGAGTCCCCTCATCTTATCCTTCTCGGCATCCGCAACCTCATCCAGCTCTACTAGGTTACTTATGGAGATAATGAGGCTTAGGGGGAAACAGTGAGCCTTAAAAGACCCGATTTAAAGAACCAAGATCCCATTATTCTTTTCTATAAAATCAAATGGTCTTTTGACAATAATCTATGCTTCTGGCTGTGGTCTACACTGGCGAATTACAACTGTGAAATCTTTGTACCATTTGGTAGGATGGCTATTGGAAAAATAGCATGCCATTCTTGGAAAGGGTAGAGTTTACCATGGCACTTTGTGTCTGTTATTCCATTTAAAATTCATAGCATTCCCGGAGGGTGAGTGCTGTTCTCTGTAAGGTGATGTCCCACCCACAGTTTACACAGAGAAAGTGTGTGCAGAGCCGGAAGTAGGTGTCTGCTCTAAATAACTCAATAGGTTTCATCCAACCTTTATTCCCCGGTGCTTCTGTTCCTTTGAGCTGAGCACTATTTCCTGGTGAATATCAAGGTCCTGTATTTCAATTCTCCCCATTGCTTGAGGTTCTCAGAAGTTTGGTTTGGGCCATTCATTTCCCAAAGCCCCTCCAGTAACCAGGAATGTAGTCAGACAAAATATCAGCCTCTGATTGGGCTTGAAATCAGCTGACTATGAAGGCCAAATGCTTACACTTGGGGGATATGAACTGGTTATTGAGAGAATAAAAAAGATTCACTGTTGTGTTTAGGGAGGGAAGGAGGAAGTACATCTTGCTATGATAATTTCTAATTAATCAGACAGGTTCACACTCGGAGGGTTTGGCTCTAAATGGAAAGCAAATGCCCCTGTGCGGGCTGCCAGCGTAAGGAAACAGCAGAAATAGCTTCACACTCTCACAATTTCAAAGCAAAGGATTGGAGGAAATGATGGGTACATTTTTAGACACTTTATTACAATTAGCAGTGGGCTTGTCTGGCCATGACACCTTATTCTTTTCAAAGAAAAGCTGCCTGAAATATGTTGCAAAGAAACTTCCCCAATCATCTTGTCAAAAACAAACAAATGAAAAGATTTGGGAATATAAATAATTGTTGATTAGACTTGCAAAGCCAACTGATATTTACAAAGTGCATTCTTGTTCTTAGAAAAGTAAGACATATTCAGAGTGTCTAGCATGTGCCAGGTACTTTAAAACTGTATCATTATGCTTACTCTATCAAAGAGGAATCTGAGACTTGTCAAGGCTGAAATTTGAGGGAGAAAGAAGTTGGACTCCAAAGTCCATGTTATTCCACTTCTCACACTCACTTTCTGTGATGATTTTTAAAAAAGGTTTCCCTTAGAGATGTTGACCATGTAGGGGTTTGTGTGATCCTAGGCCTTCATGTGAGAACAGAGCAGGGAGGTCACATAAGTCCACAATCATATTTATATCATGGAGTAATATGATGGCGGGACTTTCTGAAGAGGTAGCTAAAGATGTCACTGGGTTGAAATTAAATGGTTTAGGGTTAATCTTCAAGAGAGCAAGACCCAGAGCAAAGTATTTCCCAGCTCCTGGCACAGTGATGAATGAATATGACTTAGAAAACCAACTTAACAGGTAACAACTGTTTTATTTCCTTGAGTATTTTTAAATAGAGAGAGAAAGAGAGAGAGAGAGAGAGATCGGTGATTAGATAGATAGATGATAGATGGATAGATAGATGATGAGAGAGAGAGAGAGAGATAACTGCCAGGTACTACATGAAGCAAGAACCCAAATTAGAAGCAGTTGTGCATTACCATATTCAAGGCCGTTTAAAGGCAGCAGAGGAAAAGACAAAGTCTCCAGAGATGAGCCTTCAGGTGGTGCCCCTCTCCTAGAGAGAAAACGATTCATTTGAGGGGTTGGAGCTTCCTGGGTGGGTGATAAAAACGTGTAAGGAAGATAACAAACACCTATATTCCACAATAAAAGTTCATTCAGCTGTAAGAGACGAAAAGCTATGAAATAGCCCCGGGAAGCCCATACATAGGAGAAAGACGAATAAGCAAATATTTTTAAAGTTTCAATGAAAGTTAGTAACCAAACAGTGTACACAGGAGATATTTATACTCTTGTAACACATTCCGACGGGAGCATCACATGGCCTTTAAGCAAAAGTTATGGCTCTCTAATCCACTCGCATATGTGTAAATAAATAATGCTTTTCTTACTTAAACTGGTAGATTTGATGGGGTCTATGGGAGATTCCTTGTTTAACTACCTTCCCTCCCTAATCTCCATGATAAATTAAGGAACAGTCTGGAAGGTGGAGAGGACAAGCCCAGAACTGCCAGCGCCCACAAACCTGGCACAAAGGACTCTCCCTAGAACACGTGGGCAGCGACTGTAGCTCTTTTTCCTGCCACTTTTAGGGTGTGTGTGTGCGCGCGTGCGCTACAACTATCCATACGTCAGAGACTTCTCTCTCTAAAGAAAAACCACCAGACACTTGACAAGTTTCAGTTGTTCAAATAAAAGGAACTTCATGTAATCAAATACACGACAAACTGAAAACAGCCCAACACGAATACAGTTTCGAAAAATGTGTTTTCAACATCTCGACAGGACTGAAGAGAAAGGGGATCAAGATCAAGAGCCAAAAGAGGTTCGCCGGAAGCCCGCCGAGCCGGCGCGGGCGGAAGTGAGCACCGGCGCTGCTCGCGAGCACGTTGGCGTCGCCGACAGCGGTTCCGCCTGGCGGGTGCACGTTCGGGTGTGGGGCGACCCCACCTCCGATGGGCGCTTGAGGTAAATCAGACCTGATCGAATCTTTAAAAACTTAACCGTTTATAGAAAAAACGGGTGTGGTGGGGGAAAGGGCAAGTTAATTGACACCGCAAGGGTGCAGGACGTTTGAGAAGTCCGCTGACTGGCATAACACAGCCAGGAGGGAAGACACTGCCCTAGATCAGGAGGGACGCAGGAGGAAGGACAACCAAATGGGGGTGTGGGGACCCTGTTTGCATCCTGATTCAAGCAGACCAACGGAAAGCGGGAAGTGGGAGGGGAGAGATGAAAGGAGTGAAGGGGAGGAGTGACATCCAGGACCGGATTATATAATAGTATCGTCCCCTTTCTGTGACTTTTGAAAGGCCGTGTCAAAAAGAGGAAAGAAAGAAAGAAACATTCAGGGAATTATGGAATTGGATATTGCGTGAAACTAAGGAATTTTTGTCAGTTTTATTCGTGATAATTAGTGGCATGGTGGTTATGTAAGAAAATGTCCATCTTTTTAGATTTGCATACTTAGTGTTCAGAGATAAAATGACATCATGTCTGGGATCATTTTTTATTTTTCCAGCTTTATTGAGATATCGACATATAATATCTGTAAGTTTAAATGTACAGCGTGCTAATCTGATGCACGTATATATTGCAGAAACGATTACCACAGTAAGGGCACCAGCGCCATCCCCTCACGTAGTTACCATTTTTTGTGGCGATAGCTTTTAATATCTACTCTCCTAACTTTCAAATATACAAAATACAGTATTGTTCATTACAGTCACCAGGCTGTATATTAGATAGGATTATTTTTTTTAATACTTTAACAACAAAAATGGGATAGATAAGGAAAATGTTTCAGTATCTTGATATTTGTTAAATCTGGATGCTGGTAATATGGGAGTTTATTGTACTCTTCTCTCTATCTTTTCATGTGTTTGAAAATGTTCATCTTAATTTTTTTTATATTAGTGACATCTCAGTCAAAATGGACCTCAGTATGAATAGAAAGTTTCCATGCAAATAACAGAAAAACAAAAGCATACATTTCTATATGGATATAGTAAATACATAGAAAAAAATAGGAAAGATATATACATCTTTTTAATTTGGGGAAAGGAAGCGAGTTGGAAAGACGTTAAGGACAGTTTTCATTTTATTTGAATTGCTTTAACTTTTATCAGTAAGATGAATTAATCTGTTATTGGTAAAAGTAAGACAATAGTTTGTTTTTTAAACAACATGCAGTTGCCTTCAGCAAATGAAATATTACAGACACATGTGAGTTCATAAAAAGATGAGATTAAGGCTCCCACAATGCAGGCAAAAAAAGGCTAAAGAAAAAACAATACAGTGTGCAGAAACGTAAAAGAGATGAAAAGTAGACCTAGGGGATTTTTGTGTATGTGTGTGTGTTTCAAAGAGAAATTCCAGAAATAGGGCAGAGTGAAAGGGAAGAAGCAATCATAAACAAATAATAGAAGGAAAGTTCCTTGGTTCGAAAAGACTGGACACCTCAGAGCAAAAGGGTCTCCTGGTACCAGGCAAAATATCTGAAAAGAAAAGCACATCTATGTGATAGAATTTTTAAACTCAAATAACAAAGAAAAAACTCATACAAGCATTCAGGAGTTAAAAACAGGCTGTGTTCCAAATAAAATAAAATATTTCAGTTGGCATCAGACGTCTTTAAAAATAACAAGTGCCAAAAGTCAACAGAGAATAACCACAGCATTTGAGAGGGAAATATTGTGACCTAGGTGTTTTGCATCCATAAGGTGATACCATGTGCAAGAGCATCTGAAGGGTCTTCTACATGCAAGAACTAAGAAGCATAGCGCCAGCAATTGTTCTTTAATAAAAATTACTTGAAAAAGTATTGATGCACAAATGCTGTAAACCAAGAACTTGAGGCCGGAGGTTGGATAGGAAGTAAATGGTGATGAGCAATAAAATAAGTAAATGATTTTGTTAGTCTAAATGATATTAGCTTAGAGTGGAACTACATGCCAATGTCAAGAATAATTTTTTAAAGTTAATATTTGTAACATAAAAATTCATTATTATTAATCTGGATGGAAAGTCTCCTGTCTATTGATAAAACTCAAGAAGAGATGGCAGGCAGGCAGGCAGGCAGGCAAGAAGGAAGGTGAAGGCAGGAAGGCAGGAAGGGGAGGAAGGAGGAAGCTGTGTGGGAATAGCGGAAGGAAGGAAGGAAGGAATAAGAACAGAAGGGCAGTAAGGTAGCTTAGAATAAGATGAAGGGATAATGAAGGGAAAAGCGAAGGGAAGGAATGAAGGCAGGAAATAGCAGTGGAAGCATGAAGGATGCTGTAACCATTTATAGTAGCATAAGAGATTAAAAGCAGCATTATTTTATCCCTTGGACATAAAAAAATTCTTCGCAATTAAAGGATCTGTCATCAGTAAAACAAAATGACAACTTGACCTTTGATAGAAATAGGGAAAATCTAGGACTAATCTTGGTTCAATTACTAAAGAGAGGAAGGCCAGAAGATCAAACAAAAATGGTTTTGGCACAAACATCAAACCAGGGTGGAAATAACCATCGCCGGACATGAATCAAAGTGAATATCAAAGTCCTAAAAACAAAAATTATTTTGATTTAGTGAAGTAAAAAATTTAATTATATGAGATTTTCCAGAGACTCAACTAAAGTTAATTAAGAAAAGACAAAAATACTGAAGTGGAAAAAATACACTGGGCAAAAAATATATATATATAGGAATGGTAATAATAGCAAATAAATTGAAATAGAACAGATGTTTTCATTGAATCACATAACATTAAAATGTTAAAAATATATTAGGAGGAGAAATTAACAAAGTATGTATATTCAATAAGAAATTTTAGTATGCTTGTCCTAGAATCTAGAGAAGTAGTAAAGAAAATTATTAAGGCTATAAAAATTTAATAAAATTAATAAGCTTGGATCTTTGTCTACCATGAATTACACTTATTACAACCATCCACAGTACATGTACAAAAATTGGTATCTTGGGCCAAAAAGCCAATCTCAATAATTTTGAAAAAGACATTATACTGGCCAACTTTTTACTACAGTACGGTAAAATTACAAGTTAATGGCAATGGTTTTTTAAAATCCCACTTGAAAACTGAAAACAGCTAAATACTAAATAATACTGGATTCAAAGAAGAAATTAAAATTTCAGTTAAAGTTGATTTAGAAAGTGATTATAGGGACTAGAATGAATTTCAAATTTTAGTGGGATATGGCCAAAGCTATATCAGAGACATTGCACAAAGAATAAGAATACACAAGCTGTGCTTTTTCCAATATTGATCCAAGAAAAGGAATAATGAACATATAAGCTGAAACTCATAAATTTGAAACAGAACAATTGATAAATAAAGATTTAATTCTGAAGCTTATTTTTAATGGATAAGATAGAGTACAATTCACAGTGGTAATACAGCAGGCCTGCACCTCTCATGTCAAATAACAGCCCAGGGGTAGATAAACAAAACCAAAAAGACCCACAATTGCGATATGCCACAGGAAAACCCGCGGAAAATCTCTCTTTGCGGGCTGGGGCTCTTTAGCATTGCCACGTGAAAAGCCATCCTTCTATTTGAAAACAAATGGATTTAATAAACTGTGGCAGTTTTTCCAAGCTTCATATTCCTTCCCAGAGAGACCATGTAATGTTTGCAAAATTCCTTTGAGCATTTTCCCTCTGTCTGGCAATGATGCTTGCTTGCTATTTAATATGTCCATTAGAAGAAAAGAAAAACAAACAAAGGTGGTCCCTTAGCAGTTCACATCTGATAGCATCATGATTTGATGTCATCTGAAGGCCCTTTAATTCCAGCCCAGGAGAATTAATAAAAGGAGACACACAGTCCCACTGTCTTTGAAGCAAACACCTGGTAGAGCCTACAACCTTGACTCATTGTGTTAAGGCAGACTCCTTGCATCCCCCTTTTAGTCAAGGGAACTGGATTAACATGAGAGCGTGAGACTATGAGAGTAGAAAAAAGCAGTTATTTCTTCCTCCTTAGCAGAGGGAATAAAGCAATCTGGATGGTAGCTGAATGTTGCTTAGCCTAGTCTTGCTTTGGTTGGACTCTATCTTTTGGTGCCATCAAATCTCCATATCCTTGCTTTTAAAAGATTCAAAGTAAAGGCTAGCCCAGAAAAATTGTCATCTCTACTTTTGGCAATGATTAAAACCTGATGGAAGGCTTGAAACAGTTTTCTCACAAACTGAGAGATCAAATAGACAACAACGCATAAGGGTTTTGGAGCCTCTGATACATACACTGAAGCTGGTTAATAAACAGAGCTTTTTACTCTACCAAAAAATGCATCCTTTTAAATTAGGCGTGAAACATTTACAAAAGTTTACCAGAACTGGCTCAAACTACAAGATCAATTTATACATAGAAATTTAAGAATAGAAATTCTACAGGCCCCCTTTTCTCATTCATTCATTCATTCATTTATTTATTCATTACGTAATGAACATCTACCATTTGCCAAGCAACATGCTAGATGCTGGGGATAAAGCCAGAAAGTTTAGAAAGTTTTTAGAAATAAAAAAAAAAAAATACTTTTTTCCTCAAACTTTGGAGTTTGGGAGAACTCAAAAAATATTTCTCTTGAATAATTCTGGGATCACAGAATAAACCAAAAGTGCAGTTATAATCTATATATTCACAGGTCCTGAAGATCAAGACATAGACATCTTTGGGGGTCATTGTTCTGCCTACCACAGAGAAACTACATAACTTTGCTACAGGTCATGGAGGAAATAAATGGTGTTTCCTGGATTCAAATCTTGGTCTCTTGATTCCGAAGCCCCAGCTATTAACAGTGGCACACAGTGCTACCCAGTAACATTCTACCAGCAACATCATGGCCTAAGACCCTAGTCTGCGGCAGGCACTGTCCTAGACACTGAATAAGAGTTAACCGCTGCCCCAGAAGGGCTCGCACGCTTATAAGCGTTAATAAATAACTAAAATGGTCAATGAGAAGTATATGCAAAAGGCTGCAGGTGCCCAGAGGAGGGAGTGATTAATTCTACAGGAGTGGAAGGCAGTGTGGGCTGGGGTTGGAGAGTATACACAAAGCGATCGCAAACATAATTAATTCACTAGGCAGAGAAGGAGGTGAAGAATTCATTTGAACGGGGCCAGACCTGAATGTCTGAGGTAAAAGGTGGAAACTGAGCTTGGAATGGGTTCTGATAGTGAAGGGCCTTGGAGGCCATGCTGAGGGGTCTGGGGTAATGGTGGAGAAAATAGAGTGACATCAAAAGATTTTAGGGACGGTAGAACCACGATCACTTCAATCCGACCCGAATTCAGTAGATATTGGTGAGTGTGTAATGGAGAAGGGTTATGGGGTAGGGGGCAATAAAGAGTCAGGAGTTACCCATAGGCTCTCTAAGTTAGGGGTGCATGGTGGCACCCTAAGCAGAAGTAGAATTTCATGCAAACTCACTCCATCATTCATTGCTAAGGATATTTGTAAACTCAGCATCACAGGTTTCTAGTGAAAAAGCTCCTCTCTGGAGCTTGAATCTCTTTACAAACTCATATAGAAGGAAGGAATCGTTAGTATGACAATTGTAAACACGGATGCTGAGGTGTGTGTGTGTGTATGTGAATCTTTGAGGGGAGGTGTGCTCTTTCTTAAGCAACTCTTCATATCACTGAAGATTGGGGACACCTTGACATCTCCCCAACTCTGAAGGAGAGCTAGAACTAGAACGCTAATGACCAGTTTGGTAGTGGCAGATCGCTTAGGAAGAACTAAACCTTGGGGGTGTGTGCGTGCGTGTGTGTGTGTGTGTATGTAGCTGCCTATGTGATTCTGCATGTGGAGTTACACGTATATTTGTCTTAGAGTTACCAGATTTAGCAAATAAAAACACAGGATGCACAGTTGAATTTGAATTTCAAATAGCAAATAATTCTTTTAGTATATGTATGTCTGTGTATGTAATATTAGGAGTTATTTATACTAAAAAAATTACTCATTGTTTACCTGAAATTCAAATGTGTAACCGATGTGCTTGTTTATGTTTTCTGTGTGGATACGTATTTATGTGTTTTTTGTTTGCTTGTATGCTTGTGTGTTTATGCATATCTAAATATGCAGTGTGTTTGTTTGTGCATGTGTCTATGTGTGCTTTTTGTGTTTATGTGATATGTGAATCAGGGATTCAAGGACTCTCAATAAAAGATTTGTCTTAGCTTTCCAGCCCCTGGGAAAAATAGAACTCTCCACTTAACAGGAAAAAAGCAAGTCAGATTTTTTTCTATTATTAATTAATTTTGACTTTGAACAAGTCACTGCAAAGTGAAGAGGTTGAACAGATTCATCCATTTAAATATTTATTGATCTCTCTAGAGACAGAAGGTGCAAAGGCAGATAATTCATAGAGGGCTCACAGTTTAAAGAAAGGACATCCACACAACCAATGCGGTGACGACGTAGTAAATGCCACAGTAAATGTGCCAGCCCAGCGCCCAGACTGTGCAGCACCTTCCAGTTGCTTGTGTCTGTGCAGCCAGCCTGCGTGAAGGCAACCGATATTTCAGTGTGATGCTTTTAGCACTTTAAATTATGGTTATTGGTAGAAGCATGCATGCTGCCCTGCTAAGCACAGATGATCGCCCAGGCCTCAGCTGAAGGAAGCATTGCCCTATCCGTCAGGTTTGCTTGTTTTTAATACTGGCAGTATTCATGAAAGCCAAGGAATGCCACTGACTTCTGCATTTCAAGCATTTTTTATCAGCTTTCATATCATCTTGGGCAGCATACCTTGCTGCTTCCCCTCACGGTGTCCGCGCTCCCTCAGAGATGGTTCCTGACACTTACACTTCTTAAGTTTTGCACTTCTTTTGCTCACCCACCATTCTCAGGCTCTGTCTTTCAAAATAATATGAGCTAAGTGAGAGATTGGCCATTTTGGCTCAAAATCTGTTTCGAGTGAATGTTCATACCCCTACAGAAAGCTGCGTTAATATCGTACCTGAGGAATTAGGTTGGAGTGTCTGAATCCAGCGGTGTACAATTAGGAGACAGGCCACGCTGGTGGTGGCCACAAGACATTTATTTCTCACTCACCTGGTCATCTGAGCCCACGCTGTCTCAGCTGACAGGGCAGTCGCAAAGGGACAAGGAGCCCAGTTCCTTGCGGCTTGCTGCTCTGCTGCCTTTGATCCATGGTTGCCAGCCCACGATCTGCACTGCTGTCCTCACTCGTCACCGTGGCCACATCCCAGCCAGTAGAAAGAGGGGCACAGGTCTAGTTCCTTTCAAAGGCCAGACCCAGAAGTCACAGGTGTCACCTCTCCCCCCAACTTCCACAGGCAAGAACGTGGTTATACTTGGCTTCAAAAGAGGCCAGAAATTTATTCCTCACCTGAGCCATCATGGGGCCTCTGTCACTGGGGAAGAAAGGAAGAGTGGGTATCGGGACAACCAGTAGCCCCTGCCCAAAGAGCATTTGCTTTGAACTGTTTAAAGAGCGTGAAGGGCAGATAGCCCACTGATAACCGTAGTGCCAGAGGGACCATTCCCACATATCGCCCTGACGCCTGTAGTCAGTCGGCTGGGAACTGAATGAATCCCTTGGCTGTGTGCTGGATCGTGGGTTGTTGATCCAGCATAACTGCCATCTCCATCGAGCACATCACTTAAACTATGTGAGCATCAGTATTTTTCATTTGTCAAATGGAAATAACTACAAAATCATTGTGAAGATCACGTGATAAAATAATAATAGCACAAGAAAGTAGCGTGTTATTTTTATTATTACTTATAATAACCAAGCATATTTCATTTAATCCTAAAACAACCCCGGTTACTGTTATCATTCCTATTTTACAAGTGGAAAACTAAAAAACAGAGAACTGAATTAACTCTAAGATGATCACACAGCTAGTTCCTGACAGAGCTGGAAACTAAACCCAGTCTCTCTAGTTCCAGAGCCCACAGTCTTAACCACTGTTGTGCTTCCTATTAGTACACATGTCAACTAGCTTGTCTGTTTCTGCCTTTGTCCTCAACAGTTTACCGGAGTTGTCAACAAGTACGAAGACTAGAGGAGAGAACGCGTGGGCAGCCATATATTTGGAATAAGGTAATATTTCAAGAACCCAACGTAGGATCAGTCTATTTGATGAGGTACCTGGTCCTTGGGTATTTTCAAGGAAAAGCTCAAGGACAATTTATTCAAGGTCAGTGGTTCTCAACCTGGGGCACCTATGCCCTCCAGGGGACAATGCCTGAAGACATTGTCACAACTGGGGATTGGCTACTGATGGCATCTAGTGAGTAGAGGCCAGGGATGCTGCTAAACCCCCACAGTGCTCAGCATGGCCTCCCTCCCCAGGGCTCCCACAAAAAATCGTATGGCCCCACTAAAGTGTCGCTGTTAGAAACCTGTTTTAGAAGGTGTTATGTGATTTTCACCTTCTGGTATGGGTCATATGGAACGTTCTCCAAGGTTGCGTTGTCCAATATGGTAGTCATTTGCCATGTATGACTCTTTAAATTAAAATTAAGTTAAACTTGATTCCTCAGTCACACTAGCTACATGTCAAGTGTCCGATGGCCAGATGTGACTAGGGACCACCTTATTGGAGAATACAGATCTCTAGAACATTTTCATCATTTCAGAAAGTTCTTTTGGACAGTGCTACTGCAAGATCTTTTTTTTTACTCTGAAATTCTATTAAATATGTCAAGCGTGTTATGAGAAACCAAATATTAAAATGGCAATTTTTAATACAGATAAAACAAATCATATTCACACTGTAAAAATGATCTTTTAAATATGAATGTTTCAATGCATTTAATGGCTTATCTCCTTGTTAAGAATCTGATTTGTTTATAGATCATTAAAGATAGGAAGAGAATGGACACTTAAACCTAGAATTGCCAAAGCCACTACCAGTTGAAGCCCAAATAAAGGGCTTGAGGCAGCTCTGAAGTTTAAGCCTAACCCAGAGATTTTTATGAAGTTGTAGAATTTTTGAGTTTAAAATGAGGTTTGTGAGTTTTGGTAGGGGGTGGGCATTAGATTTGTATAATTGTTTTTAGGCGCCACAGAGTTCTTGGAGAATCTGGGAAAGCATACTAATCTACCCTATTCACCAATGGGAACATGAGCACACAGATACATATGATATAATGTTCTATACAATTCGTGCAATGGATGACTTTCTAAAGCTCAGGTAAACCTGTTTTCCCGTTGGTCCCTACGCATTACCGCCATTTCACAGATGATGAAATAGGGGTCCTGAAAAACTAGGTCACTTGTCCAAGTTTACACAGTAACAGAACCTGAATCAAGATATTCTCATCCCCATGCTTTATACATTCATTAAGAGATGCCAATTTATGTGAAGTAGCAAAGGAACTAATCTGCTGTGTGATAGAAGATAGACCTGTACTGTGCAATTTCTTCTGCTCGGCCTCTGTGAAGCGGGGGAATAGGGTGGTGTTTAAAGCAATGGATGGCCTACGGAATCGCCAGAGTACAGTGGAGACGTGCAGGCCCTCCCAGTGCCCTGTGGGTTAGACGATGAAGCTCTTTCTGAATGAAGAAGCATGGTTTGTAATTTCTGGTTTAGCATGTTTATCAGAATGATGCTTTTTCGAGAACCCATTGCCTTTCTCCATACAGCACATTCCCGGTAATAATATCAGCTGCTCACTCAGATGCCTCCTCTTTCTCATTAAGGCGCAGGAAGCACAGTTTGTGAATTCCCTTTCAGATAGCTCATTAAGTTATATGCTTTTGTTCCTGCCTCCTATCTCCTGTGTTCTGTGTCCTTATTTGTGCTTTTTCTTTAAAGCCAACAAAGA
This sequence comes from Pteropus medius, assembly GCF_902729225.1. Taxonomy (NCBI): domain Eukaryota; kingdom Metazoa; phylum Chordata; class Mammalia; order Chiroptera; family Pteropodidae; genus Pteropus; species Pteropus medius. The sequence goes on along the minus strand of NW_024342467.1, from coordinate 20,404,854 downwards.
GCCTAGAAAACTCCCTTACGTCAAATTCCAAAATTCAACTGTGTATTTTACTCCTAGGCTTCATTATAAGAAGTCGTGCCTGTTCTATACTTAACGGCTTTTCAAAGTGTGCCATTATGTAGAACAGCAAGCAGAAGCAAAAGGTAGCGAACCTCATTGGAGGTCTAATCCGCACAGAGCTTTCCCTATTGAAATGCTGTAAACAGAAATAACACCGAAGAAAAAATAAATTGCCACTAGGGCTGTGCCCAACAGATCTACTTACAAACCCCAAACAAAGCTTAGTGAGTCAAATACACTTAGCCCAGTGCCTGGAACACACACACGGTAAAACAGTATTGGTTGCGTGAATAGGGTGTTTCGTTTTTCCCCTTGCCATCTACTCTCTGCTCGCCATCTTCCTCCACCGATCTTCGTCCTGACCCCGTAGCCTCCATCACCCAGGCTTCCTTGCTGGGCGGTTGCCCACCGCCTTCGGGGGATAGGAGGTTGGAAGGGGGAAAGAGAGACAGGCGAGTGAGTGCCTCTTCCCAGTCCACTCTCCTTCTGCGCTTCGCTTTGGGATGGCTGTGCCCGCCATAACCACAGCTCCCATGGGGCGCCCCCACCTCCATGGCACCAACTCACTGGGTTCCAGAAGTGTTAGTTCCTCCTCTTGTCCCTTCAGATCTAAGGCTGGTAACAGCTCCCTCATTGTCAGTTCCAGGACGTCTCCACATCCTCTTTGGTACCTTCAGCTCTGCCCAAATCTCAGTAAACCATTTACTTGTCTCAGGCTGCCATAACAAAATACCGTAAACTGGGTAGCATAAATTACGGAAACTTATTCCTCATAGTTCTGGATGCTGATAAGTCCAAGATCAAGGTATCGGCAGATTGTGTGGTTAGAACATGCTTCCTAAATGGCTGTTTTTGGCCGTAGCCTTACGTGGCAGAAGGGATGAGGGATCACTCTTCGTGGTGGGGCACTCGTCGCGTTGATGAAGCCTCTGCCCTCATGGTATAGTCCAGAGGCCCCTCCCCTTAACTGCATCTCCTCGAAGGTTAGGATTTCAACATGAATTTAGGAGGACACAAACATTCAGCCCCCAACACCATCTCTTCATTGAACTCTTCAGTTGAACCAGATAAATTAAATATTGTTTTTGTTATTCTGACTGATATGTTAAATAAATGAAATGGGTAGATAAATGAAAAAGAGAAAACCAGCTTTAAAGTAATTATGAATGTATAATTTTTTCTTTAGATGAGGCAACCCTTGCTTGACCTCACAGACTGCAAAGCCCTTGTCAGTTTACAATCCCTTATTTTTTATGCCTACAGCACCTAGTCTTCCTAGATGGTCTCCCATCCAAGTACTAACCAGGCGTGACCCTGCTTAGCTTCCGAGATAAGACGAGATTGGGCTTGTTTAGGGTAGCATGGCCATAGACATGAATATATAATTTTTTAACATTAAGGAATAAAGCTATAACTAAATTCCCAAAATACTAAAATTTCAGTTGTCAAAATTTTACTTAAATATGAGTTTTAATATACAAAAGTTTACATTTATGTTTGCATAATATATACTGGGAGCCAGCAGCAGGTAATGTAATTGAGAAAATTGATCTAGGAATCAAGAAAAAAATGCTAAGAGCATTAATAAATGACAGCTGGCAATTAGCTTGTACCTCTATTATAGACTGGAAGTTTGCTGTGTGTGTGTGTGTGTGTTTGTAGTACACAGTCTCAACCAATCATAACCTTGGCTCAGCTTGGTACAGCATTTGTGGTCCAACTCCTGACTTCGAGCAGAATCTTACAACTACATGGATTTAGGGAGGTGGGTCTAAGTGAGGCTCAGACATAGGCATGAATTGTTTTCAGGTTACAGGTATGAACTAGAGAGAGACATCTCATCATCGAAAATAAACTAATCATCCGCTGGGAACTGTGACTCGAATTACTTTCGAGTAGGAGACAGATTGGAAGCCAAAGTCATCAGCAGACACGGGCAGGTGGCAGTTGGGAACAGCAGTCCATCACCGAGTGCATGCTTTCTCACGCTCACAGACACACTCGTGTGAGCTGGCTGGCACTTGCTCTCTTTCACTCCTTCTCTCACTATTAGACACAATAGCATTTGTTCTTATTTTAATAAGTAAGAAACAGTCAACAGAAAAACACCACAGAAATGAAATAAGCAAAACGAAAAGAGGACATAAAGTGACCCATAATCTTTCCATACTGAGACACCAGTTTTCTTACTTGGGTATATATCTTTCAGTAAGTGGTTGGTGGTTGGCTGGCTAGGTGAATAGACAACAGGCGGGCATTTTCTAGCAAAAATCTAATTAAATGTACAGGTTGTATAACTGGCTGTTTTCACTTAATGTTTTTTAATATCTTTCCCAAGTTATTGCCTACCCTTCTACGGCATCATTTTTATAACTGAAAAATATTCTATTGTATGATTTTGTCATTGTTTGTTTACCCAATTCCCAATTGTTGGAAATTTAGGTTCTTTCCAATATTTTCCATTTTAAACAGTGCTATAAATGATATCCTTATAAATGCTTGCTATTTCAATATCAGCGTTATCGTCATTATCCATTTTTCTTTTTCTTTGTTTGTTTTTAGTGTAACGGCAAAGCACTTTGCTTGCCCTTCTTACCTCTAAGGTATGGCTGTGATTACAGAAACATACAATAATCATAGAATCAGCTCAGTTTTAAAGAGATAGGTCCCGTATATCCGGTGCCATCGTTGGCTAGTGTCTCGTAAACTTCACCTTGCCCTTACCATAATGACCAGTAATCTTACTCCCACATATTTACTCCAGAGGAATGAAAACATACACCAAGACATCCTCAGCAGCATTATTCATAAGAGTCAAAAACTGGAAATAATTCAAATGTCCATTAAGTGGTGAACGTATAAATAATTGTGGTGTGTGATTACAATGAAATACAACTCAGAATTAAAAAGGAAGAGAACATCCGTTCCAACGAGAATAAATCTAAAAAGCATTGTGCTAAATGAAAAAGTCACACTCAGAAGGCTATATACAGCCTGATTCCATTTATATGAAATTTGAAAAAATCCAGAACCGATCTGTCAAAAAACAGATCAGTTTACCTTGTGGCTGGAGGTTGGGGGAAGGGATGAACTTTAAAAAAGGTGTGAGGAAATTTTTAGTGTGATTAAAATGGTCTATAGCTTGATTGTTGTAGTGGTTACATAACAGCAGACAATTTCCAAAACTTATTACACTGTACATTAAAAATGCATAAGTTTTATTGTGCATAAATTATACATCAATGAAGCTGGAGAAAAATCAGATTGCAAAAAAGTGTGGAAAATCCCAGTGTGCAAGTAAAATCTCTATTACTCTTTTCTGCAGCTTAGGTAATTACATGTTACAAGCAGATTCCAGAAAAGGAATTCAATAATAATAATAATAAAATGACTACCATTTATTGAGCACTTATTATGTGCCAAGGAAATTTATATGGTTATTTAATCCTAACTACCTTTTGAGAAAGAGGCAGTTGAAGAAGGGGCATTCTATAACTTAACCAAGATCATAAGGCTAGTAGTAATAGATGCCATATACCAGAACGTGTTTCTCAATGCTTCCAACAGGTTTGCCACCAGGAACATTGGCGAATGACAACCAGACTGTATTTGGCAACATATATATATGCACCTCTGCTTTGAAATTTGATCGCCTAGATCGATTCTTGTTTGAGGATCTCTCAAAAAATAACTTAAACTCAAGTGATTTTCAAAATCACATACTAATCACCTTGGTACCCATAAGGCAAAGCCTGAAACCAACAGACTATTGATGTAATGCAAAAGACACAGTGAAGATAATAAAGTAAAATTAGTGTGAAGACACCTAAAAGCTCCCACGGAAATGCTTAGAGTGGAACTCGGTGAGATCAGAGTGGAACTCGGTGAGATATGAAAGCAGGAAAGGATGCCACAGGCAGAGGAACGACTAACTGGAGTCAGAGACCCACCATCAAGGTGATTTAGTACAGAATCTGCTTTAGGGGAAAAACACCTGGGGGAAGAAAATGAAAGGAAGGGAGCAAAGTGACATTGATTCCAGCGCATCTCTGTGGCTTTCAAGATAATTCTCATGGGACCTGCAGGCAATTAATTACATCTCAGTAATACTCAGACTCAACTCATGTTCTGATCTTGCCTCGTGGTTAAATTTGCTAATCCCAGAAAATCGCCTGAGTCTTCAGGTTCCAGTCGATGTCCCGCATCACGTTCTAACTTTCCAAACCAGAAGTAAGTCCGTAGACCACAGATGGACCTTACTGCCCTTGGTTTCCTGCCTTCTGCCTTGATGCTGATGGTCGACAGCCACTTAGCATTTTCTCTGTGTCTCAGTTGAAGAGAAAAATCATTGTATGGTACTGAGTCTGCTTTCTGTCACTGAATCGATCTCTTCCCTTGAGCCTGGATCCTGTTCTTTCCTTCCTTCTAAGTACTTTCCTTCACTAACTACTCTTGCTCACATTTATCTTCAACCCTTCCCTCTCCAGGCTCTTCCATATTGAGGGGAGTGGGGGGAGTACAACCACCACCTCTGTCTTTTTCATTCATAGCCTAACGTCTTGACTGTCTGTGTTCGGTGTCTCCGGTTCTCCACCGGCTTCTGTCCCGACACGCTGCTGAAGCAAAGTCCCCCCAGCATGCGGACCAGGCACCTCCCAGTGCCAGCCCGGCGGACGTGTTTTCAGCCCTTATGCTGCTCCACTCCTGCAGCCAGTTCACAGTCAAGCACATCTTCACTTTAAAAATTCTTTCCTGCGTTTGCTTCCACACACTGCTGTCTCCTGGTTTTCTTCCTGTTTTTCTTGAAGTGCATTTTCACTTTTCCTCAGGGAGCGCTTTTCCTCCATGTTGCCTTCTTAAACGTTTCTGTTCCACCAAGTTCCACTTCCGCGCCTTTGCTCACTTCCTTCTCTCTCCTTGAGAAATCTTATTCCCGCTCACGGTTTTGATGACATTCATGCCCTGGGCGCGGTCACGTCTGTGCCGTCACAGGGCAGACCATTCTCTGGAGCTCCGAAGAATGAGTCTAATTGCCTCACTTATTTCTCCTCTGCCCAGATTTGTTTCTCCACTTAGACACCTTGGTGACTGTCACTTCTGTTCACTCTTGCTCAAGATCGAAATTTTATAACCACCCTTAACTTTTTTTTAGCCCAGCCCCCACTATAAGGCACAAACCAAGCCCAGTCCATTCACCGAATAACTCCAGATTCCACCTGCTCCTTGCTCCTCCCGTCGTTTCTCCTCTGCGTTACTGCTAAGTGCATCTTAAGTGGGCTTCCTCCTCCTTAACTTGCCTCTGCCCAGGCAACTGTCCTGGCTTGGTCTAGAAGTTGAATTTTTGAAATGAAATCTGTCTCCCTTAATGATGTTCCATTGTTTTCAGGCTAAAGTGAACGCTGTCACATGGCCATCAACGTCCTAAGCCAGCCCCACTTTCCTCTCACGCTGTGACGGACCGTCATCCTGCCACCTCCCATCTCCTCTTGATTCTTGGCACTGTCCAGCTAACAGCTACATTTCCGGTAAGGGTGGGGGTGGCCACATAAGCTGGAAGCAGACGTGGTGACCCACCCCCGACTGTGCAGAGGTAGAACAACGTGGCTCTGAACACCCTTCACCAGAAAAGCTGCCCCAACCTAGGATAGCCAGACTGCGGGAGAGGGAAATAAAAATCTATTTTATTTGGGGTCCTTTATTCCCCTACCTTAGTCTTTGCCCTGACTCGTTAAACTGCCTCCTGCTCACCCCGCTGTCGCCCTCATCTCTGATCGGAGCCCGTGTTCCACCCGTGCTGGGCCAGGGCCGTCTCCAAACGCCTCACGCTCCCTCGCCCTCCGCGCTATGCGCGTGCCGCTCCCTCTGCCTCGAGCGTGCGTGCCTTTTTCTCCGCCAAAACTACTCGTCTCCATGCCTTCGTGCTCTGGTCAGGTGTTGGCTCCTGTTTGCATCCTTTTCTCATGCGCCCCTCCCCACCCACTCCTCTGTGTCCCCACAGAACCTGTGATCACTGGTTTCCCTGTCTGCCCTCTGACTGTGAGCATCTTGATGGCAGAGGCGGCCTTTTATTTCTGGCTTATAGTTGGGGCTGCACAAATATGTACTAAGTGAGGAGTCGGAGAAGCTCGTGGTGTTCCAGGTTTCCCTAGAGGAAGTTTGTGTGTACCTGTGAATGTGTTTGCATGTGTCTGGGACTGAGGCATCTTAACAGAAGTACCAGGAGCCTACAGAGCCAGAGGCCGGGAGTGTAGCCAGCATCTCCAGAGAGTGCAGAAAGAGCAAGCGGGTGCTGGGGGTTCAGATTCCAAATCCAGGACCATGAGCAAGAGAGACCAGGAGAGGGCTGAGCAGGACAGTATAGTGGAAAGAAGGGTTGTGGTTCCTATGGCTTCCACGTCCCGAACCCCCAGACCTGTGGTGTTAGGCTACAGGCAGCGGGGAGTTAATGGTGCGGATGGGACAAAGGTTGCTGATCAGCCGACCGTGAAACGGGACTATCTCGGATGACCCCAGCGGGCCCCCAGCGGGCCCCGTATAATCACAGGGGGTTTAGAAATGAAAGATTGAGGCAGACGATGGAGGAGCGGAGAGATGGTGGTGTGAGAAGGACTCATCCGATGTTGCTGGCTTTGCTGATGGTAGGAGGCCATGAGCCAAGAAATGTGGGTGACCTCTCGAAGCGGGAAAAGGCAAGAAACTACCTTCTGTCCTGGGGTCTCCAGATGTAGCCCTGCCCACACCTTGATTTTAGACTAGTGAGACCCATTTTCGACTTCCAGAACAGTCAGATAATAAACATGTTTATTTTAAGCCACTACATTTCTGGTAATTTGCTGCAGCAGAAACAGGAGACTAATAGAAGCGCTCTTGACCCAGTGGAGTTGGACAAAGCATTTAATCTCCCTAAACCTCGGCACCCTCCTACAAATAAGGCTGATACTCATTCTCGATGGTGAGGATTAAATGGGATATCATATTTTAAGAGCTTGGTAACATGTTTGGCACATAGGACAACGTTCCATAAGCAGTAGTAATTACTATTAATAATGTCATCGTTATCATTGTTTACCAGTTTGCCTAATACATCTGGGGTGGAGAGGAAGGAAGAGACAGGAAAAAATTAAAGTAAAACAATAAATGTGTTTTGGAAATCTGGAGGCATATTTGGTTTTGGCTTTTTTGTAATGTGTCTTAACTCACAGAATTTATTTCATTTCCTTCTGCTTTCTCTCTCATGCTTTAGGTATTAAGATCTATTTTAAATTTAGTCATTTCAGAGTCTTCTTGGCATCGTGTAAATGTCACACCATTAAATATATATTCACTGAGTTCCCAAGCAGGCTGGCTTTCATTCCAAGAAATGGAGTCCCATAGGTGGGCAGGTGGAAGGATGACAGACAACCCCCTGCCCATAGGCTCTGCTGCCCTTACTTACAGAACCACATGTTCTGAGCTCAAAATTGGGATGTGTGGTCTGACAAACACGTTTCTGCCTGAGTTTTAGTTTATTTTTATGAAAAGGCTTTTACAGGTATTAAGTTACATGGAATTTAATCTTTACTGCAAAGAAAAAGATCTCCAGTGAAAATTCAAGGAAGATATACATCAGTTTTTGTAATATTTGAAATTTGAATTTTCTGTGACAATCTAGAATGTGAGATTTGGTTGACACCTGTGGGTTTGGGTTTGGGATTTCTTGCTTCGCTCTCAGATGCCCCCCTCCCCTACCTTTTTCTCTGAGCTGTGTTGACCCATTCTAGTCAGGTGACGCTAGTGAGCTGCCAGACCTAGAACCCCAACTCTGATTGGTAGAATAGATAAGCGACATTGACCCAGCTAATCACAGTACCGCGTCCCCTTCCCAGTGATTGATCCCATGAGTTGGCACCCAGTCCAAAGAGAGCTAATTTCATACAGGCGGATGAAGAGCGTGACTTTCTCTGCTTCCTCCTTATTCTCAGGCAGCGGAGACAGACACGGGAGATATTGCCTGCCATAATTGCTAGCACAAGAGGGAAACACATCTGCAGGAAGTGAATGAAGCCAAAAACCAGAAAGAGGCAGAGCTGAGAAATGGAGAGGAGAAAACACCCTAATGACAGCTCCAAGCCCCCGACGCCACTTATTTCCCGCCCTTCTCTGTACACGAGCCAAGAAGTCTTTCGAAAGTGGGACTCCTGCCGCTTGAAATTGAAAGAGCTCTGACCAGGTTACAGGATCATCATAAAAACACTGTCAAAAAGAGACCTCAGGAAAACCAGCCCAGAGCTGGGCAAGACAGGGCCAGAAAGCAAAAAGAGTGGATGTGGCAGGCAGTGAGGCAAGGTGGGGAGAGACGAGACTCAGAACACCAGGCTTTCTGTTCCAGCTCTGCCACTTACGGTGACTTGGGTAAGATGTGACCTGGGGTGAGGTGACCGTGTGACATTTCCATTGAATGGTCTGCAGAGTGGACAACCATGATGTCACTGCCGTATGTAACACGACGTGCTGAGGGAGGCTCACCTAGGATAATGCATGTGAGGGCTCTTTGTAAATGTTAAGTGCTTGCAAATGGCACTTCCTACACAGAGAGCATCATATTTAAAAAGACTGTGGATTAAAACAGAGACGAGAAAGAAAAAGGCTGTAAGTAGCTGAACTGAGGGAGGAGTATGGAAATCCATTAGTGGTGGATTTCCTATAAAGTATCTAAAGGGACAGACTTAATACTGAATGTCACTGTTTTGAGTAAAAACATACACAAAAACTAGAAAACAATCCTTTGTGTGAGATAGGAGCGGGAAGAGAGAGAAGAGAGGAAAACCCGTGTTTCTGAGGCATCCACAAAGTCTCACCTGTGTGTGACGCTCTCTCACCTGACCCATGAAGCAGCACTGCAAGAGTCTGATATTACTGTCCCTGTTTTATATTTGAGGAGAACCAGGTTCAAAGCTTACATTCAAGCCCAGGTCTTAATGGTTCTACAACGGAATCACCCGAGGTCTACACCATTACCCAGATAATATGTTTGAAACTACGTTTTAGAAATTAGATGAGGCCGTGCTTAATTTTCTTTCCAGATTATAAGAACCAATCAGTCAATATTTTTTTAAAAAGCTGTAATATATTCAGTTTTTAAAAATTTAACTGAATGGTTTTCTGCTAGGTGTAAAGTCTAGCGCTTTTGGTAGTTGCTAGAAATTTGTTTCTCCTCCTGTGTGTGTGTGTCAGGAATTGTGAAGGCTCTGGGATTTTACCCGACTTAGAAGTAAACGAGCTAGCTTGTTACTGTTTGGCGGATGCTGACTAAATCCATAAGACTCCTGTTCGGAGACAAAGACCTTTATTACTCGCGGCAAAATCAGAGCTTTCTGTTGGTTTGTGTCGGTTGGTTCTCAGTCACACTCCCGCACCACCAAGTCCCATGATGGTGACAGAGAGAGCCCGTGGGGGGTGCCCGCACGTCCCGTGGGTTGCATTACAGGAGAGGAGCACTAAAATTTTATAGCAAGTGGAAGCGAGCCTGTCCTTTGTCTGGGGGAGACGTTACCTCGTCCCGCAGGATTGTCTGCTGCAAACACAACTCTGGGAAATGGAGTGGGCGGGGACTTGCATTTCTGGCAGACACAGGAAGAATGTGCGTGGAGGCTCGAGGCCCTCGGGATTGCCCCTCCCAGCGCCAAGTCCCTCCCTTGAAGTCTTGCCCCTACTTATCTTCTCCAACTGTAATTTCATTATGTTGCTTTCCGTTGGAATCATCTCTTGCACGTATTTCTTCTAGCTGCCTCTCTGTCTTATCTGCAGATCTCTCACACTTTGTTCCCAATGTTTTTAGAAACATTGTCTTTGTGCCTCCACCACGTGGTCCCTGTGTGTGATGCCTTCGTGATGTCTTGATATAGCCGGACCATCACCACCAACAACACACCCATTCATTGAGCCTCGATATTTACTAGACACACATTAAAGGTGCTTCATAAACATGATCTCATTTAATCCTTACAACGTCTTTGTGAAGTATATTACAATTCCCATTTTTCTTATGAGAAAACTTTGAATTAGGGAAATATATAATTAGCCTTAGCACCCACAGCTAGTAGATGCCAGAGTTAGGATTTATACCCTTAACTCCAACCAACTGACAATATCACCTTTGTCAGAAGATGTGGACAATATGGACACAATTAGTAAAGCCATTCATAGGACTTAATTCATAGTATATATGGCCAAGCAGGGAGCTCCATCTTAAAAGTTGGCAGTAGCCTTTAGATGACAGTTGATGCCAGTACAGCCATGGGTATATTCTAGCTGGTGTAATCACAGCTGTCTTTTGCCTTTGGTTCCTACGGCAGCTTCACAGATTTCTGGACACCCTCTTTCCCTTGCCATACTGTCTGTCATGATGGATGACAACTCAACTTCTAGATGATACTGTTGTCTCACTGATACTGCTTCACCACTCCTGATCCCATGACCTTGACACTATCAAATCTCAATAAAATCATAACTGGCAGACCAATAGTCAACAGGCCAGGGCACCCAGTGATCATTCCCGCTGACGTCAGGTCGGTGCGGGATCACTGCAGAATCATGGTGCTTAAAGTATCCTGCAATAAGGAACAGCAGAACATCGATGCCAGTAGGAAAGAAATTGCCGCCTTCGCAAAACAAGAATTTCTGGCAATTGTTTTAGTCCTGGCTAATGCCTGTATGTATCTGGCATGGTGTTTACTTTATGGGCCAATCATCAAAACCTGACATGGCTATGAATAAAGAGTATGTAGACTATGAAGAACAGATCACAAAGATGGCTATGGAAGCCTCACACATTCCAAAGGAATAGGTGCCAGGTGGGGAAACATCTTGGCAGATAGTTCCCTTGGAAGAAAGAGAAAAAGTAATTACCTACTGACACTTAGGACTTTACCTCCTGCTTCTCTGAAGAAGGAGAAGTTCTTGATGTTATATTTTAAATTTAACCACTTCTTTTGTGGTATGTTGATAGCTTCAGTTTGATTACACATTTATTTCAGTTGTGAATTTATTCCCATATTTTCAGAAGTTGGCTTGATAAGTCAGTGACCACTCCCCACCTTCTTTATTTGTTAGTTCAGTGGCACGAGGAGCCTGGAAATGACCTGGGAGCAGGCTCAGCTCCCAACTTAATTGAACTGACTCTGTTTTGACAGAACAGGCCTTCTAAGAATACAGTTCTCAAGATGAGGATACCATCCAACGTTACTCTAGCCACTCTGATTTCTCTTGGTTCCTAGGCCCATGAATTCTGGCTGAGAGAGATGGCACCAGATATTGGCTGCTGCTTTAGAGCACCTGCTTGTAAGAAACTGTCTTCATCAGGCCGTTCCAATAATCTATCGAGCCATCTGCTTCTGGGTGACAGGAGAGAGTAGTGAATGCCAGAGGCAAGAGCCCATTGCCCCACATACTTCTCTACCTAATAATTGCCTTAGATGGTTGCGACGTTTTGTGAGATACAGTACCAATAGACAAAGCGTTTATAGGCTCACAAATGGGAAAGCCAGAGGAAGAATTCTGAGCGAGGAAGGCGAATATGTATCTGGCACATGTGTCTGTTCCTGTGAGGACAAATCACTGCCCACTTTGTGGAATGGTGCCTGACTAGGACTCAGAGTTGGCCTGCGCTGTTGCAAAGTAGGGCATTAGTAGAGGCTCTGGCCACAGCCTTGAGGATGGGACATCCATGGTAAGCATCTGTCTTTGTCTCTATTTCCACCCTCCACATGGGTTCATTGAACAAGCATCAGTGTGGCAGAGGAAGGAGGGTGACTGACAGCCACCTTTCTCACCTGTCTGTTGAGAGCGTTTGCACGTCAGTAGGTGAAGGCCAGGTGCCGAGAGTGGTTATTAATTTACTCCAGTAAAGACACCACATCCAAAACCTCAGCTGTGATTGCTGTAACCACTTGATTAAGTCTGGAACAGTCTACAGTAACTCTTTAAGACCCATCTGGCTTTTGCCCTGCCAGACAGGCTAGGTAAATGGAGATGTGGTAGGAACAACCAGCCTCCGATGACGGCCTTTAATCTTTGCAGTGCCTCTGAGGGTGCCACGTTGCTTTGAGCTTATTATTTGAGGGCTTCCACTTGGCTGTTTCTATCATTATGATCTTCATTTCACACAATAGGAACCGATGTGACTATTCTGCCAGTTGAGTTTATCGGTTGTCACTATACTTTTTGGGAATGGGGAGATAATGAGGGATGAGAACTGGGTAAGAGGAGGCATGTTTGCACACCGGGGAGTGTCGCTGCTCATCCCTCTCCCCCTCCCATCGAGAAGGTTATCTGTGCACTTCTCGGACGCGGCACCCCAATCACAGAGTCTCGTTTCGAGAGTCTGTGTTCTGGGGCCACTTCTCCCAGTACCAATTACTGTGCGAGTCAAGATTCTGGAAGGAAACAAGTAGTACATTCGAATTGGGGTAATCAGAGAGTGTCATAAAGGGACATTGTCCAAAGGTGTGGACAGATTTAACAGAAACCAGCAAGGGTTAGAGAAGCCCCACGGGGTAGCAACAGCGGGGAAGTGCCCGTCACAGCTCCAAGCGGGGAGCGTGGGAAGAGCGTAACTGCCAGTGAGCATCGTAGCCAGTGCCGACCTGCAGCCTAGCGGGGGCGCGGGAGCCAGAGGCCATAACGCCCCGGCCTCAGTGTGCCTCTGTCTTCCTACGTCCCGCCAGCGTCGCCCGTTGGCCCAGCCCAGCGGGAAGCCACAGGGTAAGAGGGCTGCATGGTGCAGCCCACCTAGGTCATCGTTCCTGCCACAGAGCAGGGAGGATGGCAAAGAGCGGATCGGGAAGGGCTAACGAAGACATCCAGCACATCCCCTTCAGGGGACCTGCCCTGAGCGCCCTAATACATCGGCAGGTCCCCAGGCCCTGGCATTCGCCGTCCTCCTTGCCTTGCTCCACCTTTGCTTTTCCCATGGCACCACCCTCATCTACCATATGTGATTTACCCATTTATTATGTTTATGGCAGCGGTCCCCAACCTTTTTGGCTCCCGTGAGAATCGAATGCCTGATGATGTGAGGCGGAGCGGAGGCGGGGATGCTAGAAGCGGCTGCAGATACAGACGAAGCTTCGCTCGCTGGCCCACCGCTCACCTTCTGCTGTGTGGCCCGGTTCCTAACAGGCCAGGGACCTGTACCGGTCCACGCGTTTCCCAGGAGCTGGGGACCCCTGATTTATGGTCTATTCTCTCTCTCTCTCTAGTAGAAAGTAAGCTTCTATAGCATAAAGATCTATATCTGTTTTGTTCCCTGATGCCTCCAAATTACCCAGAACAGTGTCTGGTGTGTAGTAGGTCTTCAATAAATATATCTTAATCAATACAAATAATAAATTATGGATAATGAGAAAGATATCGACAGAGAACAAGACAAACCTAAGGGCTGATATACTAGTGATGAATCTCTCATCCTCCAGGTGTCTTAAATAGAGAATCCCCATGGATCCAGGGTGCGTGGAGAGTTCAGCAAGGTGTGTTGTGTCTACAGTTGAGTGAGGAGGATACTAACAGCCCTGAGCGCCCGCGCTTTCTGTTCACACCAAACGTTGCTTTCAATGCAAAGCAGGCGATAGCATTGTAAGAAGTGGGAGTGGCCAGGGAACCCTGCCGCATTCTTTCTGACTCTGGTTCCTCCTCCACCACGGCCAGCCACATCGTGGCAACGCTGACATGGAAGGAAAGGGAGATGGGGCATCCCATAGTTCTTTGTCCTGGCAAGTCAGTGAGCCAGAGGGGGAGAGTACTGGTAGAATTACACATAAACAAACGAAATAAAATAGTTGAGGGTTCTATCTGTGCAGCGTGTCCACTGTTTTGGGTAAGAATAAAATATATGCATGTATGAGCTATGAAACAGGAAATACACAAATTTGGTGACTTCACACGAGTTACCTGCTCATATATTTACATTTAAACATGGCATTGTACAATATAAATAAATAGTAGGTAAATTCACACTAATGTAATTTTTAAATTTTTATTTACACTAATATTAAATACCAACAACAAAATAAAATACATGACAAGGCAAGAGAGAAACTGCAGAAGAAAGAATAAGATCTATATTTTAGTACCTTCAATGGTACGTTATTCCTGCTTTTTGAACAAGGGGTCCCACGTTTTCACTCTGCACTGGGCCCTGCAAACTCTGTAGCCAGCTCTGCCCGCAGCTGCATGAGCCATCAGTTCATGTGGCTTTTGGACGTTTTGGTTGTGACTTGATGGAGGCAGGAAGGGACGTCGAGAAGAGGTTGAATGGACATCGTCAGGGAAACAGAAAGCAGGTGGTCTGGAAGGGGGTGGCAGTGTCGACTAGCGTCCTTTAGCGGTGCACTTTGTGCAGCCTTCAAAGTGACAGGGATGTCACTAAAGGGACGCTTAGTGTAAAGAGGCAGGTTCCTCCCTCTCAACTGCATGAATAAGAGCAATTTGGGGCTGAGAAGTTGTGTTAGAGAAAGACTTTTTTCTCTTGTGATCGCCGATAACCTGTCTATTACTCAGGCTCAGTACTGGGCTATATTTGTGCAGAAAAACTGAGAGCTTGCTCTCAGAAACCCAGAGGACAGCGTGATAGATCAGCTGATTTGCCAAGCTCTGGCAGACAGGAACAATTTCCTTGGCTAGACTTAGCACAGATGGCCGGTTCCTTCACCCTTTAATATTCTACACCCTGGCCATGGGTCATGGTCCCAGGAGGATGTCACAGTCTCCCTGGAAGGCTCTGGACTCTCTCTAGGCATTGAAAGAGGACATAAAACAGCACATCAAGAGCCTGAGAAAGTCATTAGGCTGAGGTAGGTGTGCCTGGGAGGACAGTTAGCTTAGTGGTATACCTGGTCGCCGTGTTAAAATCCGATCCGTCCCCCACTTGTTGTGTCCAGTCATCCACTAGTACATCTGAAGTTCTTGGGAGAAAGAAGACAAAGAACACGCCAGCCAAATGCTAATTCTCTGTGACCGGGGCATCAGCTGCCAGCCTCTGTCCCATCGACTGAGACAGCGGGCTTCCCAGAAGCACGTGGCCAGGCAGAGCTCAGTAGCTTGGAACCTAAGCAGACTCAAGCCTGCTCTTCCCTGTTTCCACTCTGGTATTACCAATTTCACTGCTTCGAAAGCAACCCTGTGCAAGGTTGGGGGAGAGGGAGGGCTGAGCACTGTACCACAGGCTTTCCATCTGTACCCTCTCTGCCTCCACTTCTGACAACCACAAGTGGCTTTTAGTTCCCTGCTTCGCTCTGGCATTCTCTCCTCCGTGCCTGTATTTATGCTGTCCCCTCTGTTGGAATGTCTTCCCTACGTTTTCGTTGACTGGTGTTCATCCAACCCATTTCCTCCTCTTCCTGGCTACACAGATAAGACCACATTTCCCAGCTTCCCTTGCTGTTAGCTGGAGTAATATGACTGGGTTCTGGCCAACAGAATGTGAGCAGAAGGGACGCGTGTCACTTTTTGGCCTGGCAGACTAATGCAGAGGACCACAAGGCCAGGAGAGCTGAATGATAAAGGTGGCGGACACAAGAAGGACGCAGTCAGGTCCTTTTATCTCCACGTGCGGGACAACCACCTGCTGACCAGCCTGTTTTGGAAAGTGAGAAATGAACTTATGTTTACAGGTTTTTTCAGCAGCCAGTGTTACCATAACTAAGACAACCGACTTTTGACAATATTCTCCCTCCTCCTGGGGATTATGACACAGTTGTAACCCAGATGATAACTGCTCAGATGTCCTCCAGGCAGCTGAGGCTCCCTGATCCTTGATATTTAATTTTAAAGGCTGAAATTCCTTCCCTCTCGGGGAGAAATTCAGAGCTCTCCTCCTCCTACCTCCATTCCTACCAGCCTCTCCTGGGGCTTCTGGAATATAAAAAGGACATGATCAGGTTCTCTGGTCCTCCGTGTTTCTAGAGCACTGTTCTCTTCCTGACAGCTGTCAGTCACGTGCTTATTCTCATTTTGAGTCTTGCTGAACCCCCACGCATCAAGGTCCATGGGAACTGTGCGCTGACGGGGTATTGCAGACACCATATGTGAATGGGGAGACATGGAACGGTGGATGAACTCGAGACGTCTATTGACATGAGTTAAAGAAGAAAACAGGTTTTATTCAGTAACTACTGATAGTAGAGCGAGTTGCTGGGCTCCATTCTGTTTTGTGCAGATGTGACATGTGACTGGGCGTTTGAAAGGGGGCGTGAGGGTTAGGGAGGGGGGCAAGTGAAGGCTCAGTAGAATGAGGGAAGTGAAAAGTGACAAGGCATTGGTCAGTTCCGTGTGGCCAGCTGTTTCTGCTGGCTGGCTGGTAATGATCTAAGTTAGGCTTCCGTCCTCCCACGGAGACTGGATGACAGAGGCGCTATCCTTTCAGATGATAACATTTCAAAAGAATGGCTTTCAGGTCCTTGAGAAGGACACATCTGAGTTGTACGAGATACACATTCACAATTGCGGACCCTTTATAGCAAATCGTTGAGAAAGGCAGCCTCCTGTGCAGTCTTCTCTGCCGCATGAGAATATGGCGTGGGCCTGGGCCTGGGCCACGTCCTTATCCAGAGCCGAGGAGCCCACACGGCCTGCGCGGAGCTTGTCACCTTTATGGGAATGTCTTTCCTGTTTTAGACTCAATGAGTGCTCCTTCGTCCTGTTTAAACACGTGTGTCAGTGGCCCTTGGGCCTCAGCTGTCAGTATTTCAGATTCCAGGGAAAGGGCTTGGAGTCCTTTTGCTGTAGCCCCAGAGGGGTGAGCATCAGTCACTTGTCCCATGTAGGCTACCAGGGACACCTGCCAGCCCTGGAGGATGGACACACACTATTGGAGCTCATCTAGCTTTGTCTCAATCCATGAGCAACAGCACTCATCAGCTTACAAGATCATGAAAGTTTTCGGAAGGGGTGTCACCTGAGCTGGCATCTGTAGGCAGGAGAAAATTCACGGTCGAGAGGCCGTGAAGCTGGGCCAGGACTGGATGTTGTTGGGCGTGTGTGCTGAGATTTTGCCGGCTTCCCCACACAGGTTGCCAGGTGCCACTCCAGGAGAGGACAGTCAGGCCAGGTCAGGACTGATGTTACCGGACACTTTCCTGGGAGGAAAGCACGGTGTTTTCTCTGTTAGATGGTTATGGAACAGCATGCAAAATTAAAGTCATTTCTTTTAAGATTTGAGACTCCAAATCATTTTTTCTCTGGCACTGGTGGAAATTCATGAGTAGCTACTGAACAGAGCAGCCATCAGATATGCGGGTGTAGGGCAAGAGGGGTCAGACACAGCCGTGGGGAGCGGGGGACAGAAGAGAGTGCAGGCAGGTTCCCAGAGGGCCCCGGGGCTAAGCCACAGTCTCTTACCCATGTGGGAAGGAAAGTTTAGACCTGACAGCAGAAATCCTTAGGATACAAACAGGTTAGAGCTGCGGGGACTTCTCCCAGGGCGAGGGTGACTTCAGCAGGGCGTGGCATGCAGCTGGGGAGGGAAAGGGAGCGTTCTGCCTGTCTCAGACTCTCCCTTGAGTCGCAGAGAGGCAAGTACCTAAAGATTTAGACCAGTGGTTGGCAAACTGACCCACAAACCAAATCCAGCCAGCCGCTGGTTTTTGTATAGCTGTGCACTAAGATTGGTGTTTACAATTTTAAAAGGTAAGATTCCTTGAAACAGGAAATCATAACGAAACGTAAATTCAGCACCCGCAGATGGAGTTGGGTTGGAATGCAGCCTCAGACCCCCTCAGGAGTTGTCTGTGCTGCTCTCACAGGGCTGTGGCAGAGTCCAGTAGCCAGGACAGTGGCTGACAGAGTCCAGATTCTTCGCTGTCTGGCCCTCTACAGAAAAAGTTGGCCGGGTTTAGACCCTTCGCAAGGAGGGAGGTCCCCGGGGGCGTAACCCTCTCCTGTCAGACTCTGCGCCCTCTGCACCATCCTCTGCACTGATGCCCATCGACACCTGATTTCCCAGACTGCTCTGCGAGATGGCAGAAGACGGTCCACAAAACAGAAAACATTCTTTAGTCAACCAAATCCTGGGTTTTAAAAAGATAAAATGATTTTGTTACAGGAAATGCATTCAGCTCTTTAAATACACTCTGTGGCCATCCAAACTGAGGACATAAGTTTTAGCATTTCCCAAATTTATTTCACCTCTCAACAATTTTTTAAGGAATACCTGTTATTATCTCAGAATCTTCCAGGCAGCACAGGTTCATCACTGCTAAAGGTGTCAAGAAATTGCCTTCTCATTTGGTGCAAATACATCCCCCCCTTCTTGGTGAAGCCTAACTCGGGCACAGAATGATCTGTGACGATTGCTCCTGCCACCCCTCCCCTCACTGCAGACGTGCTCACCCCCATCTGTAATCCATTTCATTCCCCTCCCCATACACACCCGCCTCAAAGACACGGGAACACAGGAATTTCGAGCTGCCAGTTATAGCCCACAGTGGGTCATGAAATCGATTTAGAGGGTCAGTGACCAGCATTTAAAAAAAAATAATACAATAAAAGGATATAAAATATCAGAGTGCATCTCAATAGCACTTGGTGAAATTTGTGTATGGGCTCTGGGTCCCGGCGTAAAATGTATTTCCTTCTTTAGGTCATGGTCAGAAAATTCGTCTGAAAGCCACTGTGCTGAGGCGCAGACAAAAGAGCATAGCAAAGGCTGGCAGCGGCATCTGATTAGCAAAGACGGCACAAATGTCCCACTATTAATTCTGCTCGTGTTTCCACCCCGGGTGTCCATTTTTAATTACAAACATAAGGACCCAAGGACCGTGTCTTTTGATTAACCTCTGTATCGTCTGCCCCTCACTGACTGTGGGACTCACTTCCCTACGGAGGCTGCATAAATATTTGATGTTGATAATGAAATGGAATTAAAAGCTAATAGAATCAGCTCCCTAGTTTTTACTGCCGCTGTCTGTCGAAGGACCGGAAGTGGCCTTGCACCATGTCCACTTCTGCAGGACCTTCCAGAGCCGTCTCTGCGTACAACGTAGGGGGACCCGAGGGTCAGTACTTCTTTCATCAGCAGACGTGCACACACCTGGCTTCAACCTCTTCCCCAGCAGTGTGGCCTTTCTACATTTCCGCTCCCAGCTCTGCCCCTCCTGCAGGCTCCCTCTGCTCCAGGCACCAACTCAGGAATCTGCCCTGGGTCTTCCTACCTGTTGCTCCCTCCATGCTCTCCTCCTGCTGAAATTCTTCTTACCCATAAAGGTCCCGGTCGCATAGACCTTTCTCTCTGTGAAGCCCCAGGACTCGGTTACTTGCATCCTTCTTCATGGCCCCACGGGACTTCATGCCTAGCAGCGATGGCACTGAATTATTTCCATGTGCCCATTGCCTCCTCGGCCCATTGGCTTCACCAGAGAAACAGCTGTGTTTTGTTCGCCTCTGAATTGTCCACACCTGACATGGTGTGGCACAAAGTAGGTGCCTGATAATGTTTTCAGTGTAAATGAAAAAGGACAGATAGTATGAACTATCATAGGAATGCCGAGTTTCCCAATGGGGTGGACCAAACGCCTTGCTCCCACCTCCAGCCCCTCTCGAGCACCCAGCACGCGGCTGGCTTAGCAGGCGGCAGAGTCTTCAGACCTGTTCGTGGGATGGATGAGTGGAGATCAGATGCACATGTGCTTCCCAGGTATCTCAGGGAGAGAACTGATACAGCTGCCTCTTCTACAGGTGCTAACCCTGAGATTCATAGTCAAGCCATTCCACCTGCAAGGGGGAAGTTTTCATTGCTCCCGGAGTGCTAACATGGTCACAGGTCCAGTACACTTAGCAGTGATGATAATTACTTGTGCAATTAGCCCAAATGTGAGCTTTATAGTAGCTGTGGATATTGAGAACTATAGGATTCCAAAGTTTTTGTTCTGAATTTTTGGCATGCTTTCGTTTTCTGTCTGCATCCCATTTGGGGGGCTCTGCAGTGTGGACCTGTGATGGTCCAGCAGACCTGCAGCAGGAAACATAGCCAGAAGGTAAATGACAAACGGGACAGTATCTGTAACCTATTTGTAAGTCCAAGGGTTAATATATAAACAGCTGTGACAAATCAATAAGAAAAATATGAGCAGTCCAAAAAGAAATATATGTATAAACAGGAATTTAAAAAAGAAAACTATGTAGGGTGAATAAATAAAAGAAAAAAAGGCCCATCTTTAATAGTAACAAAAAATAACAAGTTAAAACAACAGTGACATATTTTCTGCTACTGTTGGTGAAGTGAGGAGAATTAGGACCCCTTCTGGGCAGTTAATGAAGTACAAATTGGCAAAGAATTTCTCATGGAAAATTTCGCTATATGAAAAAAACTATAAAATGTTCATAACATTGACTAAGCAATTCCACTGATATAAATTTATCCTAAGGAAATAATTAGTGGATTGGGAATATTTTTTCACTTTGGGGCTGTATAACACAGTGGTTTTTAATGGTGAATGTATGGAAATAATCCAAAGTTCCAACAATAGAGTTTTTTTTAAATATATATATAAATTCCATAAAACACATTATAAGCATCTATTTAAAAGAGAAGTCTGGAAATATAATTGTTGACATGAGATAAATGTTTTGGTAAATTTTAAGGAAAAAGTTTATAAAAATTTATGATAGTACCTTTATTTAAAATTTTTATATGCATAAAATGCAGGGAGAATATATACCAAACTATAAATACTGGTTGTATCTAGAATAGAGTTACTGGTGAGGAAATTTGGGAGAAGCCTTTCTTCATTTTTCCATCTTTGAACACTAAAAATGATTTACCTTTGTAATAAAAAGTGGTTTTTAAATAATTCAAACAAAATTGCCAAACTTAGAGTTATTTATTATTGAAGGCAAAGATTTGAGGCAACTGAATTTTAAAAACAGAGTTAAGAATTCACTTCAATCCAGAAGGCATTTATTCATCTTCTAAGAGCAGGCGTGGTTGTGCTCTTGGTACAGGAAGTGCTGCATTAAAATGATAATTCCCACAGCAGCTTAAATAAACCTCGTGAAATTCCAGAGTAGAAAATTTGTTTGATTTATGAATCTGGACTATCACACCAGGGCTATTTTTGTGTTCATTAAGTTAGGTAATATGAAGAAAATACATTTAAATATAAAACGACATAGTTACACAAGTATACACATGTGTCAAAACTAACTGAACTGCACGATTAAGAGCTGCACATTTTGCTATATGCAATCATACCTCCAAAACATGAAAGCAGAAAAATAAAAACATGCATAAAAATGACACAAAATATTTTACATTTTTCAACTTGAATCAATTAAAAACCGAACACTGGAGAACTTCTGCTTCTGACTGTGATGGAGTAGTCGGTGTCAGACAAACCTTCCTTTGAAAGCAACTGTAAAAGCTGAGTAAAATAATGAGAAGCAAAGAAGAAACTTTTGAGAGGGTAAAATCCAAGTAGAAAGTTTCGTGAAATGCTAGATGGGGCGGGTGGCGGGGCAGAAATGAGCTGAGGACATGCAGTGGAGAAAAGGCCCTGATAAACATCTGAGCTTTTAGTTGAAACTCGTGAAGGACACAACCTGTAAGTAAGGGAAGACCAGCAACAAACCCAACTCACCCTGGACCCACATGATGTGCCCAAACACTGCCTGCCTGCCTTCCAGAAGCAAACAGAATCTTACTCAGAAGGAAATATCGTCATCCAGAGCTCTACTCTATTTCATACATTTTTGCTATTCCATATAGAATTAACAAGGCATAACAGGAAATAGGGAGAAATCATTGAAAACTGAAAGACACAAAGCCCAGGATATAGAATGATACCCAGAATTACATAGATATTCAAGTTATTGAATAGTAACTTTAAGATGACTATTTTGTTTCCTGGGTCTCCTGACAAAATGCTGCTGTGGCCCTGAGTCTGCAGCCTGAGATCACTCACAAGCCTGGCAGATCTTATTCAAGGGCAAGGGCTGGTCCGTATGGACCCCTCCGCCCTGTCATTGCCATCTCGATTCCCGCCAGCTTACGTGAATAGGACGCGGCTTCCTTATTTCCTACTAGTGATGGAATCTTCCTTTCATCCTATAGAGACTATGCATGGAGGTTACGCTTTAAACTTGCCAATTAGTCATATCTCTGTTGGTTCAGATCATCTCTTTGGGGTCGGTAGGTCTCTTGGGTAAATGCTCAATCTTCCAGGTCTCCCCACCTCCTACTTTTCAAGATGGCACCTGGGTGTGGGGCAAGAGGAGATTTGAGGGTGGTGAGGAAGAGTGAGCTCTCAGTCCACTTGGTTAGTTCCTGAGTGTCCTTTGGCATCTGGTATCGTCACGCCGCCCTGTTGCCACGGGGAACATGTTCGACCAGTGTCATCTGAATAAATGAATGATGAAAGAATAGGAGAATAAATTCCTACCACACAACCTAAAGAAAACCTAGATATATCCGAACACCGCTAGGGAGAAATAAAACTTGCACTGTGACTTTTAATGGCAAGCATTATTCTGTCACACTTTGCAGCTCAAAGTAAAAGCGTTTTCATACAATATCTCATCTACGAGGCCATTGTAAGGATCAAGTAAAGAAGAAAGCGGATACCGTAAGCCCAGGAGAAACTGAGGCTTAGATGGCGGCAAGATTCACAAGGCGACGTAACGGCGAGCAGTCTTCCGGTCCCCTTTCCCTATCCGTGCAGATGACATGGCACCGTAGTGATGACTGAGTGACATAAAATAACCAGCGATCCTGGTATCTAATAACAGTAATAACTCTGCTCATTGGGGAACGCTCCTCCAGAACACCAAACCATGCTGAACATAGATGAGAAACTACAAAACGCTGAGGGTCCAAACAGAAGCCGCAGTCAAACCCTCAGAGGCCATGCTGTCCTTTGATAGAGTTCCTCAAACTCCCATTCAAAGCCTTTTCTCTCCTTTTTTTTTTTAAAGTTGATCATAATTTGTTTGGTTTTCAGCTCACAACAGAATGAAAATATCAAATGAGAGCAGAGAAGTTTGCATATTATCTGCAAGAAAACAGCGAGAGAGGATACAGAAAGATGAAGAGAAACCTCACCCAGGAGCTGCGGAGGCCTAACCAGCCAGAGTCGGTCAGAGAGAAGAAACAACCGCATCCCCTTGAGCGAACTCCAGGCCCCTTCCCTGGCTGATGTCTTACGGGACAGAGAAAAGTAGGTTCCTCAGGAAGGTTTTGAATGAAATCGTTAATGACCGTTAGCCCCCTGTCGCTGCTGTGACAAATGTCAACCCGTGCAGTAGCTTAAGACAACACACGCTTATTACTCACAGTTCTGGAGGTCAGAACCCCAAGCGGGTCCCGCAGACTGGCCTAGAGGCGCCGGCGGAGCTGCATCTTCTCCGGAGGCTCTGGGGGAGTGTCCATTTCTGCGACCTCCCAGCCTTAGAGGCTGCCTGCGTTTCTTGGCTCGTGGCTGCTCCATTGCCTCAGTCCAACCTCTGCGTCCATTGTCACATCTCCTGCCCTTCCCCTGACTCTTCAGCCTCCTCGTAATAATAACACTCGCGATTATGTCGGGCCCACCCGGGTCATGTAGGCTGTTTCCCTAGTCCAAGGTCTCTCATGCCCTGGAAGGTAACATAGTCACAAAGTCCCAGACTAGGACATGGCGTCTTCGGTGGGCCGTTATCTAGGCTAACACGTTGAGAACTGCATTTCATAACCAAGTCTAAATTGATGTCACCGTTTGTCCTCTGAGATCGTCCCCTCGCGGCTGGGGAAAGGCAGCTAACCACACTGGAGGGCGTCGTCCTGCCCCTCCTCTGAATGGCCGAGAGGGCGTTCAGCAGACTGTGCGAAAGGCGAAAGGAGGCACGCAGACCGAAACAGACGAGCTCACTCAAATGCAGAAAGCAAATGCGCAGAGGAACGTTGATCTTAGTGCCGCGGGCTGGGGAGAAGCGAAAGCCGGTGTTTGGTGTCCGGCTTGGGGAGAGGAAGCCGGCCCTTGGGCTGGGGTTTCCCGCACATCGCCTCCCGGTGGCAGCCAGACACGGGACTGATGCTCAGGTGGCCTTGGCGGACAGACAGGGCGCTTCCGTCACAGCACTAACGCAGAAATCAGCGCCCAAACTCTGCAGTTGCTGAGCCCAGGTGGCTAAATTTGAAGAGGAAAATGCCAGTTCGTGGGAGGCTCACGGACGTGGACGCAGGATAAGGTGAGAAGAGCAAAGCCTTCCAGACCAGGGGTCCGGGGTCCCTAGAAAATACATAAACGTGTTTGAAGTCGTGTGTAAACTTTAGTGTGTTTGTGTGATGTCCTCTTTTTCTGGGAAGAGGATCCATAGTTTTCATCTCAAAGGGGTCTGTGAATAAAATATATTTTATATAAAGTGGTAATCTTCACGTCAGCCGTCCTCCGCCCGCCTCAAATCATGGCGAGGAGCATTTTGCAAAGGCAGCTCAGGTGTCTGCGAGCTCCTGAAGAAGGACCTGCTGCCGCAGGCACGGAGACGAAGGCCCCGTGTTCTGTCACTGGCCGGCGAGCGTGGGTCTGGCTGAACCCTGCCTCATCGCTCCTCAGAGCAGCCTGGGACTCAGCAGGGCCACAGCAATGCCACCCTTCTCCACTCGCCTGACCTGGCTCCGGCCCCCAGGCCTGTAGGGAAATGACCTTTTCCATCTTCTTAGAAAAACCATGACAGACCGGGAGGAAATTACGCAACTCTTGACTTCACCCCTGACAGCGTAACTCTCGCTTCTTGTTTTCTCTCCCCGGTCATGGGGCTGCCTCTCAGATGCTGGCTCGGTCACTCGGTCACTCGGTCGCTCGGACGCTCGGACGCTCGGACGCGCGGCCCTTATGGCATCCTCCACTGACCTGCATTTCCACTAGGGTGTAGTTCTGAACTTCAAATGGCCTGCCGTTAATGCTCTTTTTACATGATACTGAGAATATTTCAAAAAATATCCTCATCTATGCCATTATACTGCTATAATAGCTAACATATTTCCTTTTTCTGTTTGCTCCCTTTTCCCCCCATGAACATTAATGGAGTACCTGCCAGGTGTCAGGTGCTCGTTCTGGGGTGACGGAGCTAAATAACCTGCCCTCTACACTCACGGCTTGGCCATCGAGGGCAGGGCTCGGGGAGGCTTGCCTGCAGTATCCTGGGAGCGCTGAGGATGGAGCAAACACTTGTGCTTGATGAGGGACAGGGAAGGCTTCTGAGAAGAGGTGGCCTTGGAGGGAAAGGAGAAGTTGTCCTGGAAGATAAGGAGGGGTCAGTCCAGGCAGAGCGGAAGCTCACGCAAAGGCCCGGACGCGTGAACAGCCGGGCACATCTGTTCATGAACAGCAGACATCACTGGTGGTTCGGTGTCACCAGAACATGGGCAGGTGACAGTGATTAGACATGTGGCTAGAGAGGTGAGCAGACTCCGGGGACAAGCAGCTCTGTGAGCCCTGCGAGGACTCACCCTTAATTTGTGGGCCATGGGGAACTTCGACAGGTGGTAAGCAAGGGGGCGGTATGACCTATCGTGTTTTTGACTAATTACTATTTTTCTTCAGCTTTTATCTTTCGTTGTTCTCTCTGTGTCTCTTTTTCAGTAAAGGCCCATCTGATCTTAACCTAAGGTCATGCGGAGATAGACTCATTCCAATTATTATTTTCTCCAGTCTATGAAGCATATCCGCCCACCCTCGCCCGCTTCCATCGCCCTCCCGCGGAAGCACGGGCCGGAGCTGGGATGTGGGTCTGGATGCGGCAGGCCGAGCTCCTGCTCGGTGCCAGGCGCCACGTGAAGCAATTCCACGGTGTCCTCCCCTCTCCCCCATCGCCGTCTGTGCACTAACTCTGCGCACGGTGACTCAGAATGTCACGAAGAGACGTTCGGCCCCGATGCGGGAATTCAAAGAAGCCCGAACAGCTCCGCGCTTACAGGACGCATTTGGGGCCCACCCAGGCCGAGGCAGATCCTCTCATTCAGCCAGTTTCTCTCTCGAACCGTTGGACTGCGACCCCTCTGGCTGTCATATAACCGAAGGGCCGTCTGCAGCCACGTCCTCCCGCACCGTCCGCATGCACCACGAAGCCGCCGTTAGCACTCCGTTCTCGTTTAATTTGAGGCTTCTGCATCCTTCGTAGGCTTCCTCCGTGAAAGTTTCCCCAGAAGAGATGTAACTACTCCACGCATTTTTGAAATGCCTTCGCCAACTCCCCAGGGAGGCAGGAGCCTGCCTTCCTCACGGCAGCCCCCTGGACACAGCTTAGCCCCTCTCATCTCAGTCGCTGTGATTTTCATGAGAATTTTTGTCAGCTCGTGTTTCCATGAGCTCACCAGGACAAGAATTGGAGGGGAGAGGGGACAAAAAACAAAAAATGTGCCTTTAAAGAGTACATATCTGCCCAGCATTCAAAGCAAGCCGCACTGGGAAGAATAGCCCAAGGCAGTGTGACTCACTCCACCTTCCAAAAACTCATAGCAAGGTAATCAAACATACGCAATTCAGAAAGAAAAATACTCACACGTGTTTATGTGCAACATACACGTTGACGATTGCCTCCTAAGACTCTATTTCTCCTTCTATTTAGGACCTGATTATTAGCTGAGCACATCGTCAGCAGAATAAAGACCATCCTCCTCAGCTTCCCCAGCAGTTAGGCGGCATCATATGTCTCTATTTCCCAGCATCCCTTGTGGTTCGATGTGGCCAGTGAGACGTAACCAGTAGCATTAGAGGAGATTTGGGAAGAAACTATAAGGGGAGGCGTGAGCTCCACTAGCCTTCTGATTTCTTCTACTACCAGCCTGGAACACAGATGTGATGGCTGGAGCTGTAGCAGCTATTTTAGACCTTTCTGGTCTTTAGGCTCTAAGTCAGTTCTAGGCTAGTGAGACAAGATTAGGAGCTTAGGTCCCTGAAGACACCATAGAACCTCCATACCAGCCGTGACTGCCTACCCCTGGACTTCTTTCGTCTAAAAATGAATGAAAGAATAAATGAAAGAGCTTCAAATTTATTTCACCTATGTTTTTATTTTATTCTGTTATGTGCATTCAAACTGTACACCATAGAGATCTAGGCGAATTTAGTTTAAGCCTACTCTCCCCCAAATCTATTGCATATAAGAGTCTAAATTACGTGAGAATCAACGCATAGCATTTGGGAGTCCAAAGCTCCCTCCACGATGCTCCGCGGGGTACCTCCCTCCAAGGTGCCCCACGCGTGTCTTCTCCCCGTCCCTCTGCCTCCGCACGCGTTTCTCCCTACGCCTTCTTAGCTCTGCCCTGCTCTGATCCAAACACGAAACCTGTTCTCACTGGTTTCCACAAAAATCCATTCCGAACCTGGGCAAAGTATTATCTCTCACACGGCACAGCGAGCACTTTGCGAATCCACATTGGCCCTTCCTATTAGCCTGGGCCTTTCTGCCACCCGACCCCCCAGCCCCTCTCTCTTGGCCCCTTAGCCAGGAAGATCCTGTTGTCTCATCCGTCCCCACTTCCACCTTCTGTCTCTCCTTTCTCTGCTCCTCCTCTCTTCCTCCTGCATCGTGTCTAAATTCTTCGGCCTCGCTTATAAAAAGAAATTCACTTGCCACAGCTCCTTCGCCCAAACGCTCCATCAGGTGCCCAGCAGACAAAAGACATTCTCTTTACTAGAGTCCAGTCTCCTTAGAAAGCAGCGGTAGTAATGGATGACACAGCTGGGCCAGTGCGTGTGAATGCATCTCTATAAATCTTAAGAACCTCAATGTGCATGGACGAGAGGGTGGGTGTGGGGGGAGTGGGGAAGGGGTGTTGGAGCCCAGATCCTGTCGTGTGCCAGGGTCACGGCCAGGCCTTCCATCGCTACTTTTAACGCGTCAAGGCACACTGACTTGTTTCCTTGTGTGTCTCTCTTCCTGCTGGAAGCTACTAGCATACCTCTCGGGAGATGGGTTCCTGGGTCTCCACACTCTCCACCCCCCTGTGGTTACTTTCTGTTGACATGGCAAGTGCCCCTCCCTCCAGCGATAGTCCCTATGGCTGCCCGCACCTCCGGGGTTGTCCAAATTCCTACTTTGGATCTACTTCTGAACATTATCAAAATGAAAATTCCCTTAAATGTTCTCCGAAAATATACATGGCGAAACATGTTAAAATCTCAACATAACCTGATAAGGAGAATGTTAATTCACTGTTAGCTTTACATTTTTTTTAATATTTACCAGTAGTTTTTTTCACTCACATTATCTCTTTAATCCTCACAATTTCCTGTAATATTGGGATTAGAGACTCCTTTTTTTTTAGGCAAGGCAACCCTTGGTTGACCTCACAGATTGCAAGGACCTTGTCAGCTTACAATCCCTTATTTTTTTTTTATTTTTTACGCCTACAGCACCTGGTCTTCCTAGGTGGTCTCCCATCCAAGTACTAACCAGGCCCCACCCTGCTTAGCTTCCAAGATCAGATGGGATCGGGCTCGTTCAGGGTGGCATGGCCGTAGACTAGAGACTCCATTTTATAGTTAAATCAACTGATACCCAGAGAGGTGGCTTGCCCGAAGGCACATGGCTAGCCGGTGAGAGGTGGCTTGCCCGAAGGCACATGGCTAGCCAGTGAAGCCATCATGAAGATGTGGGTTCCCTGATCGTAAGCCCAGAGCTCTTTTAGTTGGCTGACATGCGCCTTTGTCATGAATTAATTTACTGTGTCCCTCACAGAGAACAGAGAGAAGGTTGAGTAGAGCTAGTTAAATAAACTCTAACTAGGGGGGAAAGGGCAGGCTGCACCGAGGACCTCCAAAGAGAATCCTGGGAAGCCAGAAGCAACGAGAGGGCCGCTTGGTGTCAGAAAGAGGAGAAAGTCAAAGAGAAGAGGCGTTTTTGTGACAACACCAGCTTTTACAATATCTCCTTTCACCCGGGTCATTTTTTTTTTTTTTTGATTTTGAGCCATACAGTCTCTTGCTGCGAATGAGATGGCTGAGGCCCATGCAGATCAAAAAATAATTAGGAAGTTCAGACAGGACAAGCCAGAACCACAGTGTGACATTTGGGAATCGTGAAGCCTCAACCTTCTGCTGCACAGAGAGACAGCCTGCGGTCTGAGTCGGAGCGCTCCGAGTAAAGCAAGCAACAAAGTGCTTCGAGGAAGGAATCTCATTCTCAAAAGCAGACTTTGAGAAAATCAGGACTGGAGCGTCTGACAGCAGGGGTCCTCTAGGGACATCGTACAGGGTCCGATTGGTTATAAACCGCAGCCAGGCCCAAGGCTTTTCAGGAGGTTGTGCAGAGATCCTAGGTCATGTGCACTCAACGCTCAGTGAACAAAGGCAGCCCTGTGGAGGGACATGAGACCAGCGAGTCTGAGAGTCACCTGTGCAAACGGGAGATGCTCCCCGCCCCCCGCCTTGGTGACAGGAAGGCTCCGTCTAGCAGTGCACGGGCACTCACACTCGCCCAGCACCAACCGGTAAGCAACACCACTTCCTGATTTCTGGGTTCCTCTTTCGGCCCTACCCAGTGAGAACTCCCCCTTCAAGCATGAAAATGGCTTCAGTTTATGGAAGAACCACTAGGTGTCACATACTGCGGTGACACGCCCTTACAGGGACTCTCACCCCTGGAAATGGTGAGGACTTCCCCAGTGCCCCGCAGCCAAGCCAGAGGTGCCAATGTGGCTGCCCCAAAGCCTGTGCACACAGCGGTCTCAGACTCGCCATCCTTGGGTGTCTGTGGCGGGGAATCGCATCTCACACACGCGACCAAGGGCCTGAACTTGCATTCTCTGTCACCCTGAGATTTCCCAGGCCTGCTCACAGCTGTAAATCGACACCAGGAGACCCTCAGGAGGCCCAGAGCCTGTGCCAAACGTTCTAGGAGCCATCGGAAGTTTCCTCGCTGCCCCGTGGGTTAGCAAACCAGACTGTGTGCCCCTCGGCATGGCAGGGACACCGAAGGTGGTCCTCCTGTCTGTGCAGCCAGTGCCCTTCATCACTCCGTTATCTTGCCTCCCCAGGATATCTCTGGGACTTCTCTAGGCCCCGACCCCTGTGTGGACCTGGTGACCTCCACAGCTTCCCCTGGTCATAGAGTCAGGGACCTGGAGAACCAGCAGCTCAGCCTCAGAGGAATCCACAGGCCCATGGTGACCAAGGACATCTCAGGATCCACTGGCCCAACCTGTGTTGGGCACACAAGTAGGGACATGCTCTGGGATGGGATAGCTCTGCCACAGATGCAGAGATTAACAAACTGGCATTTGTTAAACTGGCACTTCAATCTTGGAAAGAGTACAACTCTAAATTCTACCTGCTACTTAAAATGTTATTTTTAAGTAAAAGCAAGAGTTGAGGGCGGGGGGGTAGGAGAAGGAAATTTTACCAAGTTTAATAGCTATCATAATATTTCATAAAGTTTATAATAAGCTCTCCCCATAGCCCAGATAGGGAGAATAAAAATCACGTGAAGTGCTACAATCTAGAAAAAAGATTTTAGATTGTAGCACTTTGGTCCAGTCCCCTAATCTTGTCTGAGAATAGCATATGACTTCACTGTATCGTGTCTTAGAAAACAAAGCCGTTAGATTATATGTCTTTTCTCTATCGACGATCTGGATCCATTTTTTTTGTTTGTTTGTTTTCTCCAGAGAAACAGCATTCAGTTCTCAACTTCGAAACAGAAAATCAGTCTCTTAAAAATGAACGAATCACCCCCAGGTGAGGGATGCAAACACATTTTGAAATTCTGGAGAAATTGGCTGCAATCATACACAGCCAAGTAAATATGAAACTGGTTAATTCTGGCCCTTTTTTTCTTACTGGCTTTAAAACCAGCCATGCTGACTGCCCATTATTGCATTGCTCATTTTCTGCATACCAAATGCAAGGTCTTGAGCAAGCTGGACCTTTAAGGAAAAATCCAACTTCTTTAAAAGAAAATAACGACTTAAGCAGAGTATTTTTTAGCAACAAAAGGAAGCCAACCTCACCACATAGAGCTGCTGAGGGCAAAGCCAAGAACCTTGTGACGACGGCTGCTACGCTATGTGGGCACTGCTAACCCAATTGCTACAGAGTTTTGTTTGTGGTTCAGTGTTTCTTTTCTTCCTTCGGTTTTAGTTTTACTTGGTTTTGCAAGAACGAAAAGGGAAGGGCGTCCTACCCACCGCGGGACGATTCCCCCACGCTTCAGAGGCTCCTGAGGGTCACAGCTGCTGACTTTAGCCAGCCAGCGCAGAAGTGCCCTGGCTACTACCACTGCAACTTGGGTTTTTCATTTTCCTGCCCTTTTTCCTGCTCAGAACTGCACAGCGGGGGTGCCCTGAAGCTCTTCCCAGAGCCGGGCCTCCGGGGCTCTCTCTCGGGTTGTGCAGTAGAGGGGAGCGTTGGTGTGTGTCTTAGTAGTCACTGAAAAGTGTGTTTGTGAGCGTGGGGGCGGTGTGCGTGCGTGTCAGAGGACAGACAGGAAAGGGAAGGGCGCTGAACGCATCTGCGACCCCTGCTACAGCGTCGCTTAGTCAGAAGCTTCTGCGGCCCGGCTGCTCTCCGGGATGAAGTCTCCCCACAAAGTCCTTTTGGTGGCTCCTCTGTTCTTTCTCCTGACGTTTCACACCTCGGCCTTTCCAGCCCAGGACGACCAGCCTGGCACCAGACCCTCCAACGGCCACATCTGCATAGGTATGTAAATATTTTGCATATTTTTTATGCGGACACAATATTGTGGTCAGATACTTCGCTCTGCATAGTAAATCGCCTGTTTAGTGACATGGGTAGCTGTAAGGTTCCAAGTAAGGCACCAATAACCTCACCGACTTAGAAAAATTTTGAGTGGTAGACTGAGCATTCGCACCACGTGCACGTACGTATGTACAGTAGTGCTCTATACAGCTGCCAGTTGAATTAGCAATACACATCTTTGACCTCATCGATGGCTGGAATTTCTCCCCTGGACACTCTGAAGTTCTCACCCTTTTTCCCAAGGACAGTAGGCAACATCACACAGTGGAGAGAAGAGCGACATCGAATGCAGAGACACACCTGAGTTTGAATCGCTGGCCACCTGCTCCATCTCTTACTGTCTGCGAAACCTTATGCGGGTGGCTTAATCTTCCCTTGACTCCGCATTCTTACTGATGAAACGGGGCCAGCAATACCCACCTCACGGGTGCTGTGAGAACCGAGGTCATGCATGTAAATCTGCGGTGTTTGCACACACCAGGGACTCAATACCCTTAGTCTCTGCCTCTCGGGGAGCCCAGGGTTGGCAGTAATAAGGTGCTCACTTGGCAGCACTGAGTGCCGAATGAGATCCAGCTCCTTCACTTGCCTTTTGTTGGAGGATTTTATTTCCAAGTCGTCGTTTTCTGTTTGGGGAGCGGTAGTTTTGGAGAAGAGCGAAAGTAGAGTAAGACCTCTGATAATCATATTGTACCTGAAGCTTCCAGAACAGTGGCAGGCATTTTAATGGGTCACTTGTGGACCCAAGGAAACTCAGAACTATAAGCAGCAATTACTCAATAAGCTTCTCGGATAAAAGAACCCAGAGTGAAGTACGGTGGCCATATCTTACGAATGGAGAATCTAGACACGGATTCTGACCCGAATTATGGTACAGAAACATATCTAAATTAATCCTAGTTCCTGAAAACCATGGCCTCGGGTCATAATATATGCTGGGGAACACACCTCTAATTCCAAAGCCTCCTTTTAAACTAAAACTTGAGACCCAGATTGCCTGCGACTCTGTTCCCCCCAGGCCCGGAAGCAGAGGTCTGTGGCTCCCGTGGAACCAGGCCCAGGACGTCATCCTCACACACTGTCTGGTTCTGTCAGATAATTATTTACCACCATGTCGCTTTCTCAGAACGAAACCCCAAAGCCAATCCAATGGAAACGCACCTGATAAAGGCTTAAGTGAAATAAGCCCTACCTCTAGGATGGTTGCACATTAACTTCAGGCAAGTTGTCTGGGGTATCGGGCCCCCGCCGCCAAAATGCAGGCGTAAGACACGCGTCCCCCACCTGCCCCGTTCCCAGCGAGGCCAAGAGTTCGGAGGTGCCAAGGAGGTTCCAGAGAGGCTCGCCACTGCACAACACATTTAAAATATAACCATATGGTCATATCATCATTTTGTGGGGCAGTAATTTTCAGCACCTGGCTGGCTCCACGTAGGGTTGACTGAGGTCACTGTGTGGTATTCAGATGGCGGATTGACGGGTCTGGAACAATCCAAGATAGCTTCACTCACACGCCTGGCACCCTGGGGGAGAGAGAAGGCTGGGAAGCTGGCTGAGCTGGGAACATCAGAGCTGCCACCCTCGGTCTCTCCTGCAGCACAGTCTCAGGGTGCAAGGACGTCTTCCATGGCAGTTTTGGTGTCACAGAGAGGGCGTTTCAACAGCAGGAACCAGCGGCTGCCGGTCTCGCAAGCATCGGGTCTGAAAACTGGCACAGCATCACTTCTTCCAACCTCTGTGGGTCGCAGCGGTCACAGGTCCCTCCACTCAGACCCAAGGGGAGTGGGCATACATCCCTCCTTTTCGTGGGGACTGTCACAGAATCTGCGGCCCTCTCTGTTCACACCAGCTCACTGCAAATACTCCACAGTGCACCAGCTCAGAGAGACTGTCAATGATGAGGTGTGATGATGAGGTGTAACTCTGCCGGGGTGGGAGCAAGAGGCACCTGAAGTGTGGCTGACATTCGCTGAGCCAGCCGCGGTGGGGGTTGGGAGGTCCAAACAGGTGTCTGACTGTTCAAAGGTGGTTCCTGCGGGAACCCTCAGGAATGTGTGTGCAGGGCAGCTAATTGAGGAAGACACCTGTGAGGGAGTGAAGGCAGCAGGGGAAGGCAGGCTCTGCTGCAGCCACAACAGACGGCCTCAGCCAACCCCATGGAAAGCTCTAGAGCTAAACTGGCTCTTCAAAGTTGTCTCGAAGTGGGTCCAGGCCTTGGAACCCTTACACTGAATAGTCACTGGGTGTGAATTGACCCTTAGGCAGAGGCAGTGCCTGGGAGGGACTCCTGTGTGAGCCCTCAGCGTCAACACACCCAGTACGGACACCCCCCATGTTGTTTATCTGTTCTTTGTGGATGGACACATGGGTTGTTTACACTTCTTATGAATAATTCTGCTATGAACATTTATTTACTAGGTTTTGTGTGGACATATGCTTTTGCTTCTCTTGAGCATATACCTAGGAGTAGAATTTCTGGGTCATGCAGTAGCTCCATGTTCACTGCCAGACTGTTTTCTAGCAAAGTTATTATCCCTCTAACCTGTTGTGATCCTTCATTTTTTCATCATAGCATCCTATGGAATGATGCCTCATTGTAATTTCGATATGCGTTTCTCAAAGTATCGACCCTTTGTATGTTTTCTTTGAAGAAATGTCTGTTCGAGTCCTTGCCCATTTGGGGTTATTTGTTTTTTATTGTGGAATTGTAAAAGTTCCTTATAAAATCTTGGTATTCTTGGAAGTGCAGAAGTTTTAAATTTTGATGGGGTCCAATTGATTCATTGTTTCTTTTGTCTCTTGTGATTTTTGTGTCATATCTAAATCTTATATTTTTAAAAATTGTTGCCGCCCTTGATTTGCTCTTGTCTCTTACCCATTCCCTCATCTTGTTTCCCATTGGGTCACTGGCCACCATTCTGGTGACCAGGGGTCTAACTCCTTGGATTGCAAGTAGCAGGAATGAACTTGAGCTAAACTGCAAAAAAAGAGGAAGGAAGGAAAGAAGGGAAGGAAGGAGGAGGGAGGGAGGAGGGAGGGAGGGAGGAGGGAGGGAGGGAGGGAGGAAGGAAGGAAGGGAAGGAAGGAAGGAAGGAAGGAAGGAAGGAAGGAAGGAAAGAAGGAAGGAAAACTTTCTTATGAGAATCCCAGAAATGAATTTTAAAACCAAAGGTCAGAGAAACACAGTCAAGGCCTAGAAAATGAGCCAAGAGCCCATGAATAATGGCTGCCGGGGGTCAAGGGATTCCCTCTCCCAACCTCTCGGTGCTACCTCCATCTCTGTCCCTACAGACCAGCTGCTTTTATTGCTCTAGGCCCTTTGGCCAACCATAGACTCCCACAATCCAGCGCTCACACATAATAGCTCAGCCCATACAGAGACAGACTCTCCTGGTTTCCAATCTACTTTCTTGGCAGAGAGAATCTAGGCTAAGTCTTTACAGCACTGAATAAGAAGCAGGTGGGAATGAGGAGACCTCACAGTAGAGACATGGCTGCCAGAGTCAAGGGGTGAGGGACAGCTCTCACCAAAGGGGAGGTTGTTGTGACTGGAGAGATACACTGCAGAAGTCACCGAGTGACCGAGCCAACGTCCCCATCGTCGACAACCCAGCCCCAGTCCCAAGGGGAGCCTCTGCGGTGGGAACCAAACATAGACCTGGAGGACATGGCCTTGAACATGCTCCAATATCAGAGCTAAGCTGTACAAAGCCCGCATGGTCCCTTTCTTCATGTATCATAATGTTTGTGCTGAGCCGTGCATCCCATTTGATCACTAAGCAAACGTGGACTCCACTGTGCTTGAACAGGCAGTGCCTCTTTCTATCACCTTTCAAATGTTATGGAATCAATAATGAGCCATGTTTATTTTTGCAAAACATCATTTTCTTTACATGGATGGTTTGGGGGCAAAGTAATCCCTACATTTCTAAGTCATTGACATTTAAATTAATTCGTTTAGGTTTTTTTATTTTTTTAAGCATGATACGGTGCTCAGGAAGACTTTTAAAAGGTTAAAAAAAAACAAAACGCTTTTTTTTCCCCCTCATTCATGTTTGATTAAATATATAAAATACCTTCAGGGTTCATTAAAACCTCCCTTCTCACCCCCGGGCCCCACACGAAGTGGTCAGAGATAACTTTATAGTTTGATTGATAAAGAGGTGGTCTTATGGTTTCAAGCCAATGTGAACGGCAAAATGAGAGTGTCACTGACAAAAACAGGAAAGATCTAAACACAGCCAGCAGAGAAGGTTGAAACTGTATGATCACAGTTTTTGTATCCAGAAATTTCACCTTCTCTGCTTCTCCATAACCGAGCACGTGTTCATGAGCCACCATTGCTGCGGATGGAGAAAATACTTCATCTCGCCAGTTCCATATTTAAGATCTGACTTTGTCCTTTAGGTTTATACGGAGGACATTTTTCATCACTTGAATGAACTAAATCTGCAGCTCCAGCACTTGACCAAAAACATATAAAGTATGCATTAAGATAAAGGATTTTGCTTAAAAGATTATACGAAGTGTATTGAAAAGAGCAGTATTTTAAGTTTCCGATTTTCCTGAGCATATTAGATTTTAACAAGGTCTCTCTAAGTGAAATTGTAATAAGCGTAATTAAAAGATAAGCCTTAGCAAAACTTTTTAACTATCTCCCAGAAATGGAGTAAGTGAAAGACTCCACTGACCAGGTAGCAAATGCTTTTGCAAGCCAGAGGGTTTCCAGTTCTTTGCTTTCACTACAATCAAAGGAAGACTCAATAGAGCTGTCAGGTGATAGATCGTTCGAAATCATTTTCCATGAGAGAGCGCTCTAAGATTTTCGACATTTAACTCAGAAGAATAAAGAACTGAGCGACATCGCTGTATCAAAAGCTCTTCCATCTCCATTTGCTTATTTAACGAAACATGTTTTCTCAGCATTTACCTCTTTAAAAATGAAAAGTATTCATGTAAAGTATTCTTTACATGAATACGTAATATTCTTCAAGAGATATAGCTACTAATTTAAAAGGCCCCATCATCTCATTAAGAGGTGCCATTCCAATAAAATTTTACCTTTACTATTTAAGACTTGTTTCTCAAATTGGCAGTACATATTATTTAGGTAAGTTAATGTTATGAATAAAGGAAACTCTATCCAGAAGAATTTTTAATACTTAGAGTGTTATATTCACAGGAAATTAAAAATTTTATTTAAATTTTATACATATTTTAGTGTTAAGAGGTCTAATAGTGTGATCAATAAAATACTTTCAACCATAAAAGTATATTACATTAGAATGAAATTCTATCACTGAAGACAAATACAAGGAAGTAGATTTTTTTCACTGAAATAGGAATTCAAGGCGAGGAATTATCAACATAAATTTCTCCCTGTGAAAGAAGAGTTTGATTATATATTTTTTAAGAGGATGAGAGTAAGTATAAATCACTATAGTATTTAGATTTCTTTATATACATAAAGCAGATTAATGTATTATTTTTATTGTAGTATTTCCGATCTGCCTATAATTATACCATTTACAACTATTTAATTTGGTATCCATTAATAATATTTTAACATCCATTCAAATGTGGAAGGGGTACATAGCTTTGCAGGTTCCCTTCAGGGGTGTGGGGCAAACTGTGTGAAAACCACTGGGCTGCACTCCAGAGTCAAGTCTCCAGCGCAGGCCCGTGCTCTGAAGTCTGACTTTCGAGGCACCACCGGGCCCCGCCCTACCTCTCACGCTCCTTCTCCACAGACCCAGGGCCCCGGCCTCGCCCGGCCGACTCTCCTTTCTCACCTGCAAGTCTTAAAAAACGCTACTGCTCTTGCTGACGATCTTCCTTGCCTTTTCCCGTCAAAGGAGGTCCTCCCATCGCTTAACGCTCAGCTCCTCCAGCCAAGCGCCCCCGGCCCCCCGAGGCGGAGCTCGTGTCTCCCTCCTCTCTGCTCTCAAAGCACGAACAGCTCCCTCCAGCGCAGCACTACACGTCGCAGTGACTAGACTGTTTTTCTAGTCGCCCGTCTCCCCTACCGGTCTGTGACTCCCCGGTCACCTTCGCAATCTCAAGCTTCTCAGTGCATAGTAGGTGCTAAGAAGTATGTGTCGAATACATAAGATGGAAGGGCTGGCGCGTTCACTTCATGTATGTCTCGTTTTCGATGTATTTCTAAACTAGCCAAACCGACGTCCTGCGTCTCTCCACAGTCTGCCAGTTCCCTCTCACCGCCCTTGCTCAGCCTTTGCCCTCAGCCCTGGTCTCGGCCGTAACTGCCGGACATACTGCCTCTCTCGTTGCCAATGTTCTTGAGAAAGTTGGCAGTTTGGAACCTACCGAGCACTTTCTCATAAAAACGGTGTTCCAGGTGGCGGTTAGGTTAGGCGGTGGAGCCCAACCTTCCCAAATGTCGTGAAAATACTAGACGCCTGCTTCCACAACGACGACAGAAAAAACAACCATAGAAAAGTTAAAAAATTGTTACTATTAAAACATGTTTTTTTTAAAGATAAGTTGCTGAGCTTCTGTTTTAAAAAGAGTTTATGGAGAATGTGCCTTTGCCCTATGGCGCCCTATTCACCGTCTCTCTCTGAAACCAAGAGCTCTTCATTGATCTCTCTGCTCCCGCCTTTGTCCGCTAAGATCCTTCCTCCCATGGCAGCCGACATGACACCTCGAAGACACAGATGAGTTGGAAGCGGCCCCTCCACAAAGTCCCCGTGGCTTCCCAGCCCACTCAGGGTAAATTCCCACCTCTTTGCCGTCTACGAAGCATCGACTCCGGCTTTCGCCACTGCCAGGCGTTTTCAAGGCTTTTCAATGGCATGTGGGCTTCGGACAAATGGAGAATCTAACAGACTGCTCTCTGCATTTGGCTGCGTTTCCAGCCAGCACAGATATGATTACAATTAAGAGTTTCAAGAGTTCTGTTTCATTTCAAAAGTATCCCGCGACACAGCCTGCGGTCTGCCTGACGTCTGTGTCCGGAAGCAGATCCTCGTGACAGGTGTTTTTATTTGGGCCCATCCGCTTCTTTTTCTACAATATCAGCAGTGTCTGTTTCTATTAGACTCATCATTTTCAGATGTCAGGTGAGAAAAGATTTTCCATATGCGAGATTTCAGATGGTGACCACTGAGCCGAATGCATAGCTCTCACCCGCTGCCATCACATCCTAAAGGAACAGTAGCTTGAACAAACCCGCATTAGCAGAGTCAGACCTTTCATAAGCAACCAGAGAACAGTCTATAATGGGAGAAATTACTGTGTCCGTGCATCTCTCGAAGGGAAAATATTCTTTAGCTTCTCAAAGACAGTGAAACCTCTTATTAGAGATTATAGCAAAGTCGATTCCCTCACTCTGGCCTCGCTGTAGACTAAATCGATGATCCACCTGGCAGAGGAGTTGAGCCCCCTGGAAATGGGCGGAGATGTGCAAGGGAGCAGGACTCGAATCAAAGCTCAGCCCAACCTGGGCGCTTACATATTTCAAACCCCATTACCTGCTTTTCTGCAGAGTCTTTTTGATTATGATAAGTCTTCACTAGGAAGAGTGATGATGGTGCCGAGATGCACCCGATCTTCAGAGACAGCTGACATTTTTCTTTTGGGCTTCTTATTTATCTAATGATTTCTAACGTTAGCCAGCAGTGGAAAGGAGCCAGGAAAGTCACAAGAACCCTTGATGAAATTCTTCTGAGTAAAAAAAAAAATAAAAAAATCCTAAATCTTATCAGCACAAAGTGCAGATTGGTCCCGAGCATCACAATGCTCTTTGCATTCATCCTTCCAAGCGTTGGGTGGAAACATACATGTACTGGAGTTGAGTTTTCAGGGAGGGGAAATCGTGTGCAAGGTCTGAGGTCACCGGGGGGCCCCCAGAATGGAACCTCCTCAAGGAAAATTCCGAGAAGACTTCCTTTATGCTCCGCGTTCATCCAGTACTCCTGTTACACTAGACCAACCGTGAATTTCCAATTCTTGCATCAAGTCTATTATGCCAACGATTGTACGAAATTGTTATCTTAGGTACCAATGAGAAAGCAAATGTGCTACTACTTAACTTGTGAAAAATACGGAGAAAGCTCTCTTGCTCTTTGAGGCCACCAGTCCTGTTTCTCTCCTGGAAATGCATTTTCTCCCACTTAGAGTCTCTTTAGAGTCACATCTCCCTTAACAGTTGACTGGCATTTGGTGTTTACCATCCAGTTTATGTCACTGTGGGAAGTATATTGTGAGCTCCCTGTGGGAGGGGCCTATATCCCCTTCACCTAGGGTCCATTAAAGCCTGGTGTGGTTCCTTGCCAAGGACAGGATTCCTCGGCCAAATGCAAGTGTCTTTTGTTAAAGCCAGCCCTGGAAGAGTCCTCCGGTGTCTGGGCAACAGACGTGGCTTTTACCACCGTGGGAAGGAAAAGACAGCAACAGGCGGAATTTTCCTAGCAATATATCCAGACTTCCGTAGTTTTTTTTCTCATTCATGTCTCCTTAAAGAAGCAGCCCCATTATCCACAGAGGTAGAGGGTCTTCCCCAGGACTGTAATGTCTCACTCATATACTCCATGACTGTGTGCTGAGCTCATGTATCAAGCGTGATGCTAAGCCCCGGAGTGAACAAATACATCCCTGACTTTCCCCTCAAGGGGTCTGATGTCTGCAGGGGAGGAAATTGGAATAGCATTTAATACCTGTCCCAGGTAACGAGTATGAAGCACTGGGCCGAAGGAGAGGAGGAGACCACGGATTCGGATTGGGAGGAAAAGGAGGAAAAAAGATCCTCACTGTAGTTTGCGGATCTTCGGGCGAAGGAAGGGAGGGGCAAAAGTAGCACACGGTGGAAAACTCAGCCTTTCATTGGGGGACAGGGGGAAGGAACTGGGCTCCCGACAGAGTTGAAGCCTCTTCTGAGCAGAGTAACATTTGCTTTTTTCTGGTTCCTCCAAATATTTGTTGTCTCAAAGATGGGTCACTTAGGGGAAACTGAGACATCACAACAGTCCTCAATTATCCTTGTGTGTTCCTTCGTCATTTTACGTGAACAAGAAAATGACACCAAGTCTATCTGTATTCACCCCAAGATGCTCCCTGACCTTATTCATTTGAAAAATATTTATCTCACGTCGTGTCCAGAACTATTCTGGGTACATACTGAACGTTCCTATTTCACCTCGGTCACTTAAATCACCCAGGCTATTTGTCATTTGCTCTTTTCTTTGAAGGCACATATTGAAAATGTTCTGATAACTGAAAACTGCGTTAGGCCGGGTCTGGAGTAATCATATTTTTCCAGAGTTTTTAAGAAGGCATGTAAAATCCTAAGAGCCACAGGCAGCGTCGCAGGCGTGATTCACAGTGGGATCTGGTCACTTGCTGTCTGTGCCAGTCTCCAACTTTTATTTGCAAATCCCTACACCCACCGAACTTCACGTCCGCTCTGGGTGTCCAGTGCCACCGCTCATTGATAAGACACCGTAGGAAGTGACTGCTTGGCAAGGACTCCACCCACTCCCACTGCACCCTTCTCTGATCCTGAGCTGCATATCGGGACCATTTGCTATAGAATCTGTAGTTGGACTCAAGAGAGGACACTGGTTGCTTGACACCAGAATGAGAAAGGGAGCCACATCCGATAATGAGACTGGGGCAAAGAATAAGCAACGCTGTCGGTGACAGGACTGAGCCGGAAGGCAGCAGCAGGTGTACCCATTAACGCTCCCCCGTGGAGAACCCCAGCAGCTGACCACTGAAATGCCACACAGGTGGCTTTCCAGTCAGCTCACCTCAAGTCGGCAAACACCTCTCGACTCCCAACTCCAAACCAGGCCATGTGCCAGGCCCCCGCAGTTAGAGAGAGCGAGACCCCATTCCCGCCCTCAAGGGATGTCTGGTCTCTCAGCGGTTAAAATGAAATGCCGGAAGAATTTGTCAGTGAAATTATATTGGACCTGAGGGTTTTTACTTCAAAGCTCCCCCTTTCCAACTATGCCAGGCCGTAGCCTCTCATCAAACCACAATATAATTACTTATCATTGTTTTTTCACTCCACTCAGCAGCTGATGATCAGAGACATAAATCAGGGTGTAAACGTATATTATAAATGTTGAAAACATTCACGTATATTAAATATATTTTATATATTGAACATAAAAGTGATATTGGTTTATCTCTGGCTGATGTACTGATGTTTATCTTTTTTACACTGTTCTATATTTTTCCAATTTTTTAAAATGAGATTGTATTGCATCTACATTTTTGAAGTTATTTTTAAAATAAGATAAAGTATATAAGAAAATGCTTTTTAGATCATAAAGTGCTAATAAGCATTGACTACTAAATTCACGGCAAAGTAATAGAACACTCAGTGACCTTGATAGTTGATGCTGATCAACGCTTCAGCAAGTAGGTGCTCTCAGAGCCCTAAGGCTGTGGTTATCAAGATGGCACTTTCTCAAACTGCACGAGCCCAGCTTTGCCCTCGTCACCTGAAGGTGAAGAACGATGGAGGCGGAAGCCTCGTCAGACGTGGCAGTGTCTAGGAAGGTGGGCGCCCTTCATTCTTTGCTGACAAGCCCTCGTTTCACAGGTTGTATTTCTTTCTGCCTGGCAATGCCCAGTTGTGCTATTCACATCTGTTATCTCCCCGCTGCCTCAAGGAGTCCTGCTGGAAGCTGAGTTTTAATGAGAACTTGCATGGGAATGTGGGTCCCCAGCTCCTCGAGCAGATGGATAATAGTAAGCTTACTGTTGAGCCAGCTACCCCGGAACTTCATGTCAGATGTAAGCGCTTTTTTTGCCTTTATGGGCACCAACCTCCGCTAATAAGTGTGGTTTCTCTTATCTCAACGAGGCCTAACGAGCTCCTCTCACAGACTCACTGATCTTTGATCAACCAACCTCTTGTGTGTGAAAGAAAGAGTCTCCTCCCTTCGGAAGAAGGTTTGAGCCTCCCTAGTAGATCAGGAGATCAAGGCTGGCCATAGAAACTTCCAGGAGTGTCGGCCTAGGAATTCTGGGCCTTTACACTTATATATCAAGGTGGCTGAAGGATGCATTTCTCACTGAATCCAAGGTTCCTCCTAGACACTCATTACTGTGGTTCCTGCTTTCAAGCAGTGTGCTCTGTGGCTGAGAGGTAAAACAATGTTTTACGATCGCGTTATGATTTCAAAGGCTCATTCACTTGCGCTGTGACCTCATTTACTCATCACGGCGGCCCTATGGGAAGCATATTATCTCCTATTTTGCAGTGAGGACACCAAAGCTTAGAACGTCTAAGATGCAAGGGCGGGACCCGACCCCAGGTCTGACTGCAGAGGCTGGGCAATGTCCACTGCTTTTCTAAAATTAAAAATCTGACCCAAGGCCACAGGCAGAGAATGCGTGGAACGGGAGTGACCGTGATGAAGCCAGTGCCTGTAGAAGGGAAGGGAAGGGGAGAGAGGAAGCCCGTGTCTGTGGAGCTTCTGCTCCGCACGGGCTGTTCTCCTTGTGCTACCTCCTCT
The DNA here is from genome assembly GCF_902729225.1 of Pteropus medius. Lineage (NCBI taxonomy): Eukaryota > Metazoa > Chordata > Mammalia > Chiroptera > Pteropodidae > Pteropus > Pteropus medius. The sequence goes on along the minus strand of NW_024342467.1, from coordinate 20,361,602 downwards.
AAAACACATCTCTTTCTCCCACGCAACCAAAAAGAAGCAGAAATAAAGCAAGGTTCATTTCCTTCCCCTAAGTCACATAGCTTACACGTGGCAAAACTGAGCTGATCACCCAAACCCCCCCAATCTTCTTACAGCATTTCACGTTTCACTGCAACTCATTATGCATTCAGTCACGCGATGGATTTCAAAAGGCCAATGGCAAACAAAAGTTATGTTTTTGGAAAGGTTGGTGTTCTTAAAGACACATACACATGTCCCCTGTCTTCCCCCTGACTCTCCAGCAGAGTTTTCTGTGCACCCTGCTGACATACTCTTCCACTCTCTTGCAGGGTGTGTGGTAGTGGTATCTGTGATCGAGCAGCTTGCTCAAGTTCACAACTCTACAGCCCAGGCGTCGATGGAGAGACTGTGCAGCTACCTGCCTGGTAAATACGGGGAGGGCCGTGCAGCTCTGGGTCCCCTTTCCTTTCCCAGTCACCTGTTATCCATCACTCATCAGCTGTCACGAACGAGTTTATTTCCTACACATGCTTACGGAGGGGACTCCGATTGTGTTATTTCTATAAATCGATACTTTATGGGGCTCCTAGAAATTAAAACACACACACAAGAAAACCATTCTAGGCTGTTTTTTTTTTTTCCTCTGACATTCATTTTCCATCATGGCAGAATAATGGTGGTCAATCATGGTCATCGTGGTCAAAATAATGAACAAGGATTGATGATTTGTGTTGATTTGACCACATACACATACCCAGACACACGCACAGGCGTACCAACACAGAGCTTTGGCCTGAGAAGACAACTGATCTCAAACCCCAAATGGGAAAATAATCTGAAACATTCCATTGATTTGAGCCAGTTCTCAATAAAACCCTTTTCCTGTCCTGCAGAAGAAGGAGAAGATTAGTGGTTTAAACAAGTCATATATTTGATTTTCAACCTCAACAGAAAGAAAATATTCTTTCTTCCCTTATAATTACTGTTAGGTGAACAATCACAATGAATAAACTTTGAGAGTCAAATTTTCATTCACTTAATGTAATGGAACAAACTCATCATAGATGCCTGTAATATTTGTTTTAAGTAGGTTAATTGGACTAATGAATCTTTGATTTTATATAGCACTCTGTGCCAGTGGCACCAAAGCATTTTCAGAGTATTTATTGCATGCAGTCACATATGCATTCACAAGCTAAATTTTTTAAAATTCAAAGAGTCTACAGCCATGTACCCTGAACAAGCCTGATCCCGTCTGATCTTGGAAGCTAAGCAGGTTCAGGCCTGGTTAGTACTTGGATGGGAGACCACCGAGAAGACCAGGTGCTGTAGGTGTAAAAAATAAAAAAAAATAAGGGATTGTAAACTGACGAGGTCCTTGCAATCTGTGAGGTCAACCAGGGGTTTCCTCGCCTAAAAAATAAAAAATAATGATAATAAATAAATAAATAAATAATAAAATTCAAAAAGAACGACTGGGAGAGGGCAATACACAAACACGTATGTTTACAATTTCCCATACTGACCACTGCTGATATGTGTCCATATGTGCATCAAGTCTTGCTTTTGTGGAATTGGAACATGGCTGATAAACTTGCAATGCCCTATGGTCCCTCCAACCCCCAGTTCCACTCCCCTCCTTTCTCCCCAGAAAGGACCACTCATGGGGACCTACTGAGTATTCTTCTTGTCGAATCTTAAACCTTCACATTCCCTTGTGGGTATTCGCTTGTTGTGAACCCATCACCAATGTATAGTATTGTTGCGTTGGTGCTTTTTTTAACCTTTTTTTGGGAAAAGAAACGTAGGAAATCACACAAAATAAATGTGTAGTTTTAACACCCTTGTGAACATAGTCCAGGTGAAGAAGGTAGTCAGTCCAGAAGGCCCATCCACATCTGCCCTCCTATCACGAATCCCTCCTTTCGCCCTGAATTCTACTGCAATCAATCATTTCCTTGCTCTGCTTTGTAGTGTTGTCACCCACACAGATATTCCCAGACACCATCGCACTGCCCAGTTTTAAAACTTCTGACGTGTCTTTTAAGTCTATTTTAACCTACACATTTCCTTTCCATCCTTTCCTTTTCCTTGTAAGTTAGCTGGGGAATTTGCCCCGTGGAGTTCCCATAGTCTGGATTTCTCTGACTGCCTCCCTGTGGTATAATCGAATACGTTTCTCTGGGCCCTGTATTTCTTGAAAATTGGCAGCTGGACCCAGAGGCTCGATAAGCTCCAGTGTGATTTCTTTGGAAGCCTATAAGCGGTGGTGTTTTCTTTCATCAGAAGGCCATCCTAAGTGTTTTCTCTTTTTCCTTTTTTGTGATGTGAGCAGCTGTTGATGCTCAGTGACCAGATCTGTTATTTAATAGGGAGGTTGCAAAATGGTGCTACTTGAATCCATCATTTATATTTCATTTAGTAATTAAAATATATTAGAGACAATTTCCCTCATCATTATCGTATTTTAAAGACATTTTCCCCACAGTTCCTAATGGTGCTGTTCACACTAGAAAAGGCAGAATACATGGTTGATTCTTTTGCTTTATTTGCCAGTTTTCAAGTAATTCACTGCCTTTCTATTATCATTCTGGAAGATTCGACTAGTTTTCTTTAAAGTATCATTATAAACTCATGAAATTAGTCATATTTGATGATTTTCAGTCTATTTCCACTATTCTTTTGAAGCTCAAATTGTCCCAGTTTTGACCAGTGGAAACCTCTTGAACTTGGCGCCTGAGCCTTTGACATGAGCCTAAGTCACCTCTGATGGCTTCCTCACTAACTGGCAGGACAGGTGTGCCAGCCCTGTCTTATGCATTTCCAGCCCCAGGCTCGCAATCAGCCATTTCTCTTTGAAGCTCTGTTTTCTTTAGTGGGAAATATTATTTTAAGACCACAGTCTGGGTGCGTGGGAATGCTCAAGGCTACCGAGTTGGTCATTCTCTCCAGGCCTCTCCGATAGACAGAGATAGAAAATACACGTATATACACTTACATATATAATTTTAAGATAACCTAATGAGTCCACATTGACACTACAAATTCAAATTCAGGACTACAAGATTTTTTTTCTTAATCTCTTCCCCACATAGCTATATCTGCTTCTCTCCACGCTCTAAGTCCTAATTCTCAAGAGCAAAAGGACTGATAGAATTCAAATAGCCCCTAATTACTCATTTACCTACTCCTCATTACACATAGAACTGTCTCAGAATATCGATTCTACTACTACTACCAGTAATATATTTTATAATCATCGTGAGCAGTTGAAATTGTTGTTCGCCTGAGCTCTTCCCATTTCCCTTTTTGAATCATCGTACCGTATTCCCTGAGCACACAGCCGTTACTTACAATACCCGCTCCCTTCTCGCCCTCGTTTCGCCTTAGTCCCATCAGCCACTCTGTGATTAATGTCCACCATCAGCCCTCACGAGGACGTCTGTCTAGTTGAGCTGTTGTCTAGAGCTCATTTCTCAGGAGCGGCTCATGAGAGATAGTCCCTGAATTTCTTGCATGTTGATTAACAGGCCGTCTATGCCCTTTACACTTGAAAGTCAATGTTTTTCTGGATATAAAAATCCTTGGCACACATTTCTTTCCCTGAGTATCTCAAATACGTTATTAAAAAGCCTAGTGACAATCTAACTTTATTTTTCCTACGAGGAAATTGTCATTTTTGCTAGAAGTTAAAAGGAATTTCTTCTTCTATAAAATTTAGTCATCCAACTAGAATATGTCTCGGCGTAAGCTGCTGTACTTTGACTTCCCGAGGCATGCAGGGTGCTCACTCAATAGGTGGTTTCAAATACATTTCTTATACTTTCAGGAAAATTTCTAATATTTGTTCAATTTCCTTAATTTGGATGTCTTCTTTGGGGATTTCTCTTATTCGTATTTTGAATCTTCTTTGCCTATCTTTGATATTTTACCTATCTCTTGACTACTTTTTATCTTTTCACTTAATTTTTATTTTAAAAATTTTCCTCCTTTTCACCTTCTATTTCTCTTAAAACATCAGGAATTATATTCACTTCTTGTGTTCATTCTCCTTTAGAATTCATTTCTTTTATAATCTTGTATTCTTCTCTGAGTTTTCTTTTTATTACCATAATGAGTTTTTCTAATTCTGGATTTCATGTCTTATATCATTTTATTAATGCTTCTTAGCTCATTTTGAAATACAACATTAGATTTTTAATTCTTTTTTTGGCAAGACTTTCTGGCATGCTTTTGCTATCTACAGGGATGTGATTCTGTTCTTTATTTTTTTTTCTTATAATAACTTCATATGGGAGTTGACCTAGATACATTTCTGTTGCTCATTTTTATATGAAATTAGTTTTTCAGAACTCTCGGAAAAAGAAATAGTTCAAGGTAGCTTTTCTAAATGCGCAGAGCTCCTGCCTCCATCGTTTTGTATAGTGTTAAAAAAAAAAAAAATGGCAGGTCGCTTTCTGAGATTTTCCGACTGTGTTCCCTTGCACGCTTTTGTCTGTTCTTTCTCTTTGCGTTGCTTCTTATCCAGTTCAGCTTCGACTCTAAACCCATCAGTTTCTCCTCACCGTGGGCCCAGTCCTGAGGAGCTCTGGTGGGTCCGTATCCAGAATGTGTAGGTGCCAGATCACCCTGGCTCCTTAGTCCTTCTAACCTGGCGCCCTTTGCACTCACCTGCTAATGCAGTTGGCCGGACCCCTCCCAGTCCCAGCCGCTGCTCTTCAGTTAGCCCACCAGGCTTTCTAGTCAACACCTGTGGGTTATTTGGGGCTTCTCCTGTTCTCAGGTTTATCTGACATCCCATTGCTCCCTCTACTTCTTCCACACAAATGCTGGTAACCCACCAAGCGTATATTAGGCAGAGATTCAAAAATATTCCAAAACTCTGCTGCCTCTACCATCATCTTTCCAGAATCCTCCCTTGTGGGCATTTTAATTTTACATCTATGTCTACTGTGTTCATTGTTCTACAACTTCTGTTTTTCACTCAACACAATGTTTTTTGAGATCTATACACATTAAGACATGTAGACCTCAGTCAAGCCTCTCAATTACTCCATAATTCATCAATAAATAGCCCGTGTTTTATGTATCCTTCCCATTATTGGATATTCACAAGCCGTTATAAACCTTACTTTATATTTTCACATCTCTGCATTAATGGAGAAAAAAATATTATTACTATTTTACAAATTGAATAATTGGTTGTCATTTCTGTGGGACAGACCAACACTGACAGATATCATCATTTATACCATGAGTTTGATTTTCTCTTTTCAGGCACAGTTGTATTGTCCAAAGATGAGAGACTGAGTAAAAATCTTGTTTCCTAGGTTACCCCCTCCTAATGTACTAGCAAAACATAAAACAACGCAGACCAAGATCGCTGATATTCAAAGTGCCATCTTGGCTTCTTCTGATTCATAACAGAAAATTTTAGAATCTGCCGAGATACAGCGAGAAGCTGAAAGTCAGATTCTGGGAAAATAGAAAGAAGTTGGCACTTCATCACAGGAAGCAAAGTAGGAATTTCGGTTTTCATTGGTAGGTTACCTTTCAAATTTGGAGGAATTTCAAACGACTGAGAAGTCTGTTTGGAGTTATTTGCATTTATTAACTAATGTTTTACTTCTGGATAGAAATAAGATACTCAGTTCAGGTGAACGGCTCCTTCACTTAATGGACATAAAGGCCGGATGTGGGAAACAGTGCACAGGGTGGCTACATGAATTGTATGCGGTGACAAAGATAGTCTGTCTCCTATCTAAGGACTTCTCCTAGAAAATATAATAAGCCTGGACCAGACTGCCTACCTGCACCCTGTATGGCCTTCCGTCTGGTGAGCCAGGAGGATGGGTGACAGGAAGTGAAATCATGCACATTGATAAACGCTTATTTTAAAGATTATTTTCAAGTAGTATTGCTTTCATCTCCAGAGCTAAAAAGGTACAGAAAATGTAACCTTAGCAGAGAAAGCATGTGCACAGCATTCTTGAGAATAATCATTCAGTAAATCACATTGGCCTTTCCCATGCGGGGGAAGACAATTTTTTTGAACCTTGCAAAGCATTTCTGACCTTCAGTTTCACCCACTGCTTTTGCCTCTGGCTATCATTAGGAAATACCTTGGAAGAATCTCAGAATGGTTAATGAGAAAATGATTAATGGAATCATTCTCACTGGGGGTCCACAGACTCATACACCCTGAGAGCCTTGCTAAAACTTCACTTTCTCGGGTCACCTATGCAAAAATCTTATCTCCATGGACTATGGTAAACACTCATGCAGACTTCACACACGAAAGCAACTCTCCTCACGTTCTTTCCGTAGGTTCTGAAAATCTACTTGCTGCTTAGAATATATCACCTCAGAGCTAGCTCTGTGATCACTTCATCTGACTCTGCTCCAAATTTCTCATCTGTAGTTAATGTATAACAATACCTGACACACCCCAGGTAGGTGAGGCATTGAATAAAGTGTCCTGAGTACGTTCGTTGAAACACGTACTACGAGTAACACGGGCTACAATCAAGTTTAGAATATTTTCATTATACCAAAAAGGAACCCCACACTTCTTGTCTTTTACCCCCCTCAAAAAACAAAACATTCATCCTTTCAGCCGTAAGCAACCGGTAATCTACTTTCTGTCTCTATGATTTGCTTGTTCTGGGCATCTCATATGAATGGAATCAGATAATCGGTGGTCTTTCATAACTTTCGTTCACTTAGCATAATGCTTTCACTGTTCATCCATGTAGCATGCATCAGGACTTCATTGCTCTTTATACTGAATAATATTCCATTGTAGGATCAGAGTCCATTTTGTTCATTCATTCATTCGTTAATGGATATTTGGATTGACTTGTTTCCACTTCTTGGCTATTTTAAATAACGCTACCATGACCATTCGTGTACAGGTTTCTATGTGGATATATGTTTTTTGTTTTGAATGTATACCTAGAAGCGGAATTGCTGGGTCACATGGTCACTCTGTGGTTAACCATCTGCGGAACTGTCAGACTCTTTATCAAAGTAGCTGTACCATTTTACGTTCCCACCAGCAGCGTAGGAAAATTCTAATTTCTCCACATCCTCATCAATATTTGTTATGGTCTGTCCTTTTTATTACAGCATATCATAGCGAGTGTGAAGTGGTATCTCATTGTGATTTCGATTTGCATTTTCTTAATAGCCGATGATGTTGAGCATTTATTTTTTTCATGTGTTTGATGGCTATGTGCTTATCTTCTTTGGAGAATATCTATTCAGATACTTTCTTTAAATGTTTGGTACATTTCACCAGTGAAGACATCTGGTCCTGAGCTTTTCTTTGTGGGAAGTTTTTCATTACTAATTCAATCTTTTGTTATATGTCTATTCAGAGTGTCTAGTTATTCTTGGGTCAGTTTTGGTACTTTGTCTTTCTAGGAATTGTTCATGTCATGTAAGTTATATAATTTGTTGCCATGCAGATGTTCTTAGTGTCCCCTCATAGTTTTTTCTTTTTTTAATTTCTGTAAGGTCAAAAGTAATGTGAGGAATATAGTTTTAAGTTCCTACGTCAAAAGCACAATGTATTTGAAGTCTTATGCCTTATTGTAAAAAAAAAAAAATCCTATGAATATATCTATTTTAATGTAAAAGTAATATTTACATTATTTACCATTGAGTAAAAATGAAGAACCAGAGTTTCCTATATTTATCCTGTTGTTTCATTATCTTACCCTGCAAGCAAGGGCAGCCCAGTTTGAGATAAGTGTAACAAGGTCAATTCTCCTCAGGGAGCGTTTGCAGTTCCTTCCCAGGACAGCCCAGTCTGTCCCTAATCACGCTAAGGTCCTGTGTGGAATTGCCGGGGTTCCACAGGACACCCACAAACTGCAGAAACAGGATCAGAGATTTCACTGTGCAAACAGATCAATCCACGAAGCATCTCTGCACTCCCACAAGGAGGGAGGGGGCGGGAGAAAGGAGAGTGTGCTGTTAATGGGTGTGCGTGTGCGTGCGTGCATGTGTGTGTGTGTGTGCCCTGGGGTAGGTGGCAGTGTAGGGACACCGTGACATTTAGTCTCCTTTCATCTCTGGAATATTAACAGCAAAAACTAAATAGCTAAAGTGAAATCTTTTTTTTTTCCCCCAAATGAATATTTTTAACAAAGCTGTGTTTCAGATTATTTACTTTAAAGCGAGTCTCGTTTCTTTCGCCTTCAACAAATAAGATTAGCAACTTGTAGGTGATCACTTCTGTGAAAAATAAAAATTAAACTCCAGAATTCAACTGTATTTTTAAACTAGTGATCTTTACCATGTACGGTAAACAAAGGGACATTCACATAAACCCGAGATGGAAATGATATTTTAATGGTTACATTGACTGTAACATTTCCCCCAAACTCTTAAAATTAATGATTTGCATTAATTATAAATTAATCACTCGGCCTCAGTTCCTAGTAAAGAGGGTCATTATTAGCTCATGTGTTAAATTCTCTGCAATAAAAAATATTCCATTTCCCCCTTTCTTTTTCTTAGAACAACTGTTCTTGAAGAGCACCTGCTACTTAGTGGTTAGCATGTTTGGACCAGATATCATAAAACTGTGAGTATGCGGCATGTTAATCCGATTCGTTCGCTGGGGCTTGGGGGGAGACAGGCAAAGCGGAGGCAGCTGGCTCTGGTCCCAGCGGGATGTGTGCACAGGGCCGGAGCTGTATTCCAGTTCTTGGTAACAGTGGAAAATTCAACTCACATCGACCCAGGTCCTCTGCCACTGGAGGCAAAGGCTCCCCTTGAATTACAGGGTGGCGACCTGGCTCCATTTCTCTCCGAAAGCCTTTCAGAAGGAATTTCACCATGACCAACAAGACTGGAGCCTGTTGGCTGGACAGGCGTCTGCCCCTTTCTCTGAGCTCGCCAGCAGGCCCCAGCCTGTCCCTTCTCCCCCTCGCAGGTCCTCAGGCAGCATCTTCTCCGGGTCTCCCCGACTCGCCTCTGACCTGGGCTTTCCTGGCCCTCTCCACCGCCCAGCCCCCACTCTTGTCCGTCAGGGTCCCTCACGTGGCCATCATTCATCTGTCTGCTTCCTGTCTGCTTCCTGTCTGCTTCCTGTCTGCTTCCTGTCTGCTTCCTGTCTTTCCCTTTTCTTTTTTAAACTTAGGGGCACTGGATCAGATAAATCATATTCCTGTTCACAAAACTTTCTCATCAAGGATCCAATCCTGGATTTCTAATATTTATCATTTAGTTCGTTACGTAGTTACTTTGAATAAAGTAATTAGCTTCCAAACTCACCACCCAAAAGAAAGCCTGGGATGCTGACAATAACTTACTCTAACCAGGTGGTTCCTCTCTCTCGTTCTCATATTTTCCTTTCCACCAAGTAATAAATCCTTTCTCTTGCTTTTGTTTTTCTATAGTTTTATTATATGTGTATATTATATTAATATAATCAATCATAATTGTATTAAAATCATATGATAATATGATTATATAAAGTAATTATAATTAATCATATTTATTACATATAGTCCTTTGAAACGTATCGTTTTTATTTTAGTAATTTCTTTACGAACAGAGCATCACACTGCATAGAACCTTCAGGGCCCACCACTTAGACGTGCGAGTCTCAGATCTGCCCACAGGGCTGTGTCATGGCCATAGTTCATTCGCTCTGACTGTGTGGAGCGTTCCATCGGGCGACGTCTGTTCCTTCACCCTCCCCCTCCCCACGAATGGCTGTTTGGGTTGTTTCCTGGTTTTCTCTTTTGCGAGGATCTATGAACATTCTTACGTGGGGCCCCCTGTCTCTGCCATTAGCCTCAGGGCAGAGAGGCCCAGAGGACAGCACCACCGCCTTCCTGCCCCCCACGATAGGGTGGCGCAGAGTTGCAGAATTTTAAGGACAAAAGAAACACGAAGCCAGGCGAGCCAGGAAGACAATCAGCGCCCTGCCCTGCGCGCACATGACCTCGCTCTATTGGGGTGACTGATCTCTTATGGGCCCCGGCTTGAGGTGTTTGAATGGCAGAGATCTTTTCTCCCCTCTTTATTTTTTTTAATTTTTAGACTTTTATTAGGGCAAATTTAAAATGTACGGAAAAGCAAAAAGCATAGTATAACGAACTTCTATATATCCATCACCAGGATTTAATAATTGTTAACATTTAGCCATATTTTCTTTATCTGTTGTTATCTCTAACAGTCTTTTTTTCCAATGTCATTTTCATACTCTCAAAATTGTAGTGGTTTCTTAATGTCATCGAATATACATTAACGTACATCTATTTCATCTAATGCTGATGTAATTGCTATGAGGTGAGGGCTAGGCATCGAGATTTGTTAAAGCATCCCAGGTGACCTTAACGAGCGACACAAACAGAGAGCTACTGTGTGGGGACAGGGGGCTGTTCCTCCTCCACACCTGATTTGTGCCCTGGGCACATCTGGGGAGCAGGGAGGGGGACGAGGTTCTTTCGAGCACTGATGTCCTGCCCCTTCCTACAGAACTGGAGGCCATGTCTTCTTGGCTCACACCCCTGTCACTGCCACAGCCTGCTAACTGGGCTTCAGGCCTGCAGGCTGGCCCAGTGCCCTGCAAGTCCACATTTTAGCTGGCCAACTATCTTTTCAATGCAAAAGTAATTTCTTTGGACTTTATTTCTGTGGACCTCAGCTCCAGGGTCATTTGTTCTGGAAGCTTTCCTAACCTTCCGTAGGCTAAAATAGGTACCTCGGCCACCAGCGCGCGCTCACACGCGCTCACACACACACACACACACACACACACACACCCAGCACAGCACTTACCAAGTCTATTTGTAAGTTAATGCTCCATTTATTTTTCTGAGTTGCTAACTAGATTGAAAGACTTCTGAGGGCTAGGACTACATTTTATTCATCTTTCTTTCTCTAGGTACTTAGCAAGATACTGAGTATGTGGAGTGATGGATGGAAGAAGGAAGGAAGGAAGGAAGGAAGGAAGGAAGGAAGGGAAGGAAGGAAGAGGAAGGAAGGAAGGAAGGAAGGAGAGGGCTTTGTATCTCCAGCACTTGGTACAACACTGGAACATAGAAGGCCTTCAATACATGTTTGTTGAATTAACTAATTCTTTAAATAAACAAAATTTTCACTACAGATGAGCTATGAGTAGACTACTCTTAAGAAAATTACGTAAACTTATTAAAACAGAAAAAACGACTGTTAGCTTATTCGATGAATCTGTTTACACACCTAGTATGAGCCAGGGTCTCCGGGGGAGTGTCGGCTGGGCTAGAGAGGTCTGCTGGACTGGGCCAGAGAACCGGAGAGATAAGCGGAAACAGCCAGCTGCGGACGCCAGAGGCAGTGCGCCCAGGCACCCAAGAAGCGCTGTCTGAGGCTGGCGGCCAGGCGAGCTGGGAGTGAGGGGGAGGTGGCCGGTTCGGTTGGGAAGCCTCTCTCTTCTGTAGCTGGCGGGAGAGTGCTGAGCGCTGGGGCCCGGTAAGCACCCGCATCAGGGAGAGGGCAGGCGCTGCACTGGGTAATGCAGCGGGAGCTCGATGAGAGACACTCTCCACCTCAGATAACTACAAGGGGACACGGGATGTTCAGAAACAGGGGGCCCAGCAAGCCACACAAAGAGGGCCGCCCCCTGGGTGGGGGGTGGGGAGGGGAGGACATTTTTTTCTTTGAGAGATGACTAATTCGCATTAGCATGGGGTAGACCGCTTTGAGGAAGGCAGATGTATAAAAGTCCCCCATATTAGTGGTTTGCTGATAGAAATTTCTCCTCTTATGGTGTGTACTTCTTAACAACTTGTTTTACTCAAACAGATACAGTTCTGGGGTGATGCAGGCCATGAAAGCGACAACTTCATGCTTTAGTTGTAACCTGAATTTCAGGCTCCCCCACTGCACATTCTGGGTTCTGTTTCCTGAATCCCATCCTACAGGCTAGCTTTCCAAACGCTCAGTCCACAGGTCAGGAAATGACATTATAGTCTCAAGTCACTACAGCTCCTATTATTCTGGGAACAGCCCAGAATGCAGTTGAACTTTTTTTTTTTTAGGCAAGGCAACCCTTGGTTGACCTCACAGATTGCAAGGACCTTGTCAGCTTACGATTCCTTATTTTTTTTATTTTTTACACCTACAGCACCTGGTCTTCCCAAGTGGTCTCCCATCCAAGTACTAACCAGGCCCAACCCTGCTTAGCTTCCGAGATCAGACGGGATCGGGCTTGTTCAGGGTGGCATGGCCGTAGACATGCAGTTGAACTTTTAATACCAATTCCAAATTTCCATTAGAGAGAATCTGATTGGTCCTACTTGAATGGTAGTCTAATGAGGTCCGATCAACTGGCCAGGAGTTATGGAATATAAACACAATCGCCAGGAACCTGCCCCCGTGAGTGAAGGGGACAGTTAAGTGAGTGCGTGAGCTGGAAAGAAACCTCAGAAAGCACCTTCTAGAATCTACAACTGTGCTTCCAAGATTAGTCTTTGGATATCACCAACCTATGTTTCTGGTTTCTTTGCTTTTGTCGTTTTGGAATGGTTTGGTTTAGATCCGAATGAATAATTTACTTGGAGAAGCTACTAAAAGTCCATACTTTACTGTTCCTTGATTCGAAACAGCACATTATACTCATTCTTCTTGTCAAAGAGAGTTTTGGAAGCGTGAAGGAAAAAAAGGATATGCAAGGTTTGTTTTAGCCCCTTCAAACCTAGACGTAAGCCAAAGTGTGTAAAGAACACAATCTTCACACCATCCCCAGGGGAAAATTAAACTCTTGTAGTCTCTTCCACAAGGTAAAGAACTATTTCTCTAAAGGAGAAGGGATGATTTGGATTATGCCTAAGAAAATAGTTTTAGGAGTTTAAAGCTATATCATAAATAATGTTTTGTTATAAGGTCCAGAAAACTTTAAATCAATGTTTCCATCAAATGACACCTCTGTCCACTTTTCCTTTCCCTTATCTGTGGCTTCTCCTGAGAAGGGAAAAGGGGCCAAATATGTGGTGACAGAAAGAAATCTAACTGTGGGAGGTGAACACACAATGCAGTATATATATATGTTTTACTGTTAAACTGTATACCTGAAACTTACTGGATCTCGTTAACCATTGTCACTCCCCCCCCCAAAAAAAATTAAAATTAAGCTGAAATTGTGAAAAAATTAAATAAACCAACAAATAAATAAAATGTGAATTAAAAATAAAAAAGAATTACAGGCCCCTGTGAGACGCTGACTCCCAACTCAGTGCTATTGGTGCCCCCTCCCCGCCCCCAAGACTTCATTCTAAACGTGGGAGAGAGCGACGTGACAGGAAATCATCATGGCCCAGCGGCCACGCAGGGCTGGGCTCAAAGGCCATGCTGCAAGGAGCTGAGGGTTCTTGAATGCATTCTGGAGATTCACCTGTCTTTGAAATAGCTTCTATTTCTGAATGCCTGAAAGACCTTAATAGCCTTTGTTTTGCCCCGTTTCCCTCCAGGCTTAGTGCTGATATGAATGCCGATGTGGTGTGTCACACCCTGGAGTTTTGTAAACAGGATGCTGGCCAACCTCTGTGTCATCTCTACCCACTTCCCAAGGTGAGTGGGGTTTCGCTCTGAATGTCAGATCTCAGCGACACGCAAGCCCTTTAACAATGGTGTAAAGGGAAGCTCTTCACTCAGTGATTTGGGGGCAGGAAGAAAGGCTAGATGACATTTTCAGTTACATCGTGAGAAATAATATTCTCAAGTTGCAACCTAGATCCCTTCCCCCCATGCTGCCAAAGAATGTCTTTCCTGGTTAACTATTACTCTGGACCAGCCAAGGAAAGATGTTTAAATCCCTCTCTACCAATTAAAAGTCAAATGAATCTCTTTTATAAGATGACTAACTCCTCCTAGTTTGCCCAGGACTCTCCTGGGATAAGCACCGAAAGTCTCACCTCCTGGGAAAAGCTGAGTAGTTAGTCACCTAGTCTGAGCTTGACTGTTCTTATCCATAAAATGGGTATAATAAGATACCTAAAATACCTGCTTCATAGATTAATTGTGGGAAGTAGGTGAGCTGCAACATTTAACGTGCTTACCACAATACTAGCTACATGAAAAAAAAAGCGGTAATAAAAATGGTGGCTAATATAATCATTGTCGATAGCGTTATCATTCAGAGATAGCTGTCTGGAATACGCTCCGTTCACTCTATCACGTGGGGCAGGTTTTAACTGGAATGCAGGCAGTGGCAAAGTTGAAAATGTTGGCGCGATCCCCTCCTCACACTCCTAACGAGAGTACAACATCAAATCCAGTGAGGCCTCACAATAAATATTTTCCGAAGCTTCCTGTGAAAATACAATACTAAAAATAAACAAAATAATAATAATAATAATAAAATAAATAAAATAAAAATAAACTAAAATTCTATGCCTCCCATCCCAGAATTGTAGTTTTTCTGTAGGTAACCCAACAGATTTCTGTTCTCTTTATAATTTCCTTCGGAGTCTCATTGAAATGAGTCTGTTTAACGCGTTGCGGCCTAAGCAATGAACATGATTTTGCTCAATGATAACATTCAGTGCCATAAGCCAGTCTCCGTGAGCGGGAAGGAAGAGATGCAAACGCCTGGGGCACATGAGCATTTCATGCTTCCGTAGCCACTGACTAATGGCAGATGAGAAACTGCAGGCTCTGCTGGTCTCTAGAAGGGTTAGTTAATTTTAATAATTAAAAAAAAAAAACTTTTCGTGTGTTCAGTAGCATGTGAAGATCGTGTCATTCACCGTTCGATACAAGTGTGAAGGAAACGTGTAGGCACAAAGGCAAGCGGTGTGGGTTTCCGTGACTTCCCTAAATAACATGAGTTATATATACTTCACGCCCACAACTATACATAGTCGCAAAATGTTCGACTTTAAAAAACAATTTTATTTTTATACTCTATGGAGTTTATACCCAAAATATCATTTTCATGGCACACAAATTACACCTAAAAAACAGGTGCGAATGAGAAGGCAGAATCGCCTACCTACTAAAGGTAGGTGGAGATATAGATGAAAATAATGTCCGGCCCGCCGGACGCCTTGCTTGTCCCCCTCCTGGTCCATACACCTCTATGTGGCTGCTGTTCCGAAATCTATCATCCCACCTTCGTGCACTTATGTAAAGTTGTATTCTCGGACTTCGCATCAATGGAATCGTACAGTCTGTTCTCCTTTGTGCTCGGCTTCTCTCGTTTGTGAGATTCGTCCGTGTTTCGCATGTGATGGTGTCACAGCACGAGCACTCGGACATCACCTGGGGAGGTAACGCTTGCTTTAGCTTCCCAGTTGGTCCATCCCGATCTGCTCCTGCCCTCTTTCCAATATATTTTCCACACTGATGCCAGAAATACCTTTCTATAAGATAACTATGAGCTTGTCGCTCCGCACCAATGTCTTTGCCCAAAAAGCAATGTCTCCTTTGTCCTTCAACTTGGTGGACGCCTCCTCACCCCCCGGATCTCAGCTTACATGTCACTCCGACAGGAACGCCTTCTCTGACTGCTTTTACACAGCCCTCTTGCCAAAGCTCCTGGAGTGTCCTTCATGGAACCCGCCTTGCTTTAAATGATACGCCTGTGT
The DNA here is from genome assembly GCF_902729225.1 of Pteropus medius. NCBI lineage: Eukaryota > Metazoa > Chordata > Mammalia > Chiroptera > Pteropodidae > Pteropus > Pteropus medius. The sequence continues at coordinate 20,346,015 of NW_024342467.1, read as the reverse complement.
GGTTGCCTGTCTCTCCCAGCAAGGTGTACCCTCCAAGAAGACAGACTGTCTTTCTTGTTCGCCACTGTATACCCGATGCCTGGGATGGTGCCTTGTACGTACCAAAGAAATATTTGTTTGATAAATAAATGATGTGCCACTAGCTTCCCATCACTGATGGAAATTCTGATTTTCCTTACTTCATAGCCACACTAATTTTCGCAGTCCACACCTCTGATCATATTCTTCGCCCCAGCCATGATCTCCACATCACCTGCACAATTAAGTACACAGTTTCATTCTGCATTTTAGGATTTTCAAAAAGCCCTACTAGACTTCCGCTATTATCTCTGTGTGTCCAATACTGCGGCCCAAAAGGAGAATCGGCCCACCTCAACCTTCTTTCTTAATTATTCCTTCTACCTGGAATGCCCTGCCAGCACCGGGCTCATCCTTCAAGCTCATCTCACTGTCCCCTTCTCTGTAAAATCATTTTTAACTCCACAAAATGTTAATCCTCCTGTCAACCATTGTCTCAGAATACCTTTTTGAGTTCTACAATGTGCCAGTCCTGTTCTAAATACTTCACGTATATTAAATCGTTTACTCCTATGAAGTGGGTATTGTTGTTGCCCACATGTTATAGACGAGGAAAGCAAGACATGGGTATTAAGGTGAGACATTTGCATAGATTCCCTTATTAGGATGTAAGTGTACTGGCGGGGGTGGGGGTGGGGGAACAGGGGGAGCAGGTCTGCATCTTGCCCGTCTTCGGTGCCTTCATCCAGCCAGGCACATGCTTGGTATGTGGATAATATGCCGGTCACAGCACTTCCCATGCGCCCTCTCATTCAACGGTGCTCTTGGGGCATGTTTATTTTATAGACGAGGAAATTGAGAGTAGAAGTTAAGAAGTCTGCCCACGTGGCACAGCTTGTAAGTCGTAACAAGAAGACTCAGTCCCAGGTTTGTTTGTGTTTAAAAGCCAGGTTCTTACCACTGTGCTGTATGCCTCACTGATACTCTTATTAGAGTACTGCGACTTGTTACTTTGAATGGAACCATTGCTCCTGGGCCTGAAGCTCATTCCTCGTGGGCAGGACTCTGCACCTTTTCTGTCCTGCTTCATTCATTTAGGATTCTAATAAAATAGAAGCCGCATGAAGCCAGCCGTCGCCCCTGTGCAATGCTGCTGCGGGTGGCCGGTTCTTGAAGCGCGACTCCACATCCTTATCTGCCACGAGCCCAACAATGGCAAACTCCATGGCTAATTAAGTGGGGCAAGAAACAGTCTACAAGGTCCACCTGGCACCAGAAGTTTGGAGGAAGAAAGAGAGAGGAGAAGAGAGGAGAGGACGGGAGTAAAATGCAACGCAGAACAGGGAGGAAAAAATGCAAACTCTGTTACAAAGACCACCCAGATGGTTTCCTATTTTGGGGAATTACTTATGCCATTCCGCCCTCATTTGCACACAAAGCAAGGCATTGCCTGCTGCCGCTGGGTGTGTGTGTGTGTGGTGTGTGTGTGTGTGTGTGTGTGTGTGTGTGTTTCTGACGCCACAGCTCTCAGCTGAAAATTGGACGTGGCTCCTTCACGTGCACCCTGTCCCTCTGTAAACCTCTCTTTTTTAGATGGGAGTCTTGCAGCACGTTTGCCCCAGTTGGTCCAGGAGCAGTCTGGAGCCTCCTCAGCTTTATGCTGCTCCCTCCTGGGTGCCCTAACTCTGAACCCCCCACCCCCACCTCCAGACCCTGTAGCTTTGAGCAGACCTCCTTCCTAACCACTCTCCTGAGCTGGAGGGACCGGCGGCATTTGCAGACATCTCAAAGGCATACTGCAAACTTACTTCACATCACTGTGCTCCGCATCGAAAGAGAATTATGTTCGGAATGTGTGCTCCAGCGGAGACAGATTCTCCTTATTTCCCTGGGGCTTCCAACCCGTGTAAACTGCTGCGGGGGAGGCCACTGCCACAGGAAAGCAATCCAGACTGCGAAACGGGTTTTCCCACAGTGAATCCGAGGCCGCGTGTGTGGGAATGCGTACCTGCACAGGGCAGTCATGTTCCTCTAGACTCCAGACCACCAGGAAACCGCCCTAAATGGGTTTGGGAAAGAATACGTTTGTACTCTTTTTATGAGAAAGTGATGCATAACAAATTCTCGTTGGTGAACTGAGAAAACAAGCTGACATCAGAAAGTGACCAAACATATTTTGCCCTTGGGGCATCGGATCTTCACCCAGGGCTCACGCTCAGCGTGCAGAACCTGAACTCAATGCAGGGCTTCAGACCTGAGCTCCAGCCCCTCCCAGCACCCCTGTGTTTGGCACAGACTGTAGGCACCTCCACGGGGGCCAGTTCTCAGGCCCAGCCAGAAGGACAGGCAGCTTTGGTTTTAGTTTTAATGAAATATTCTGAACAATTTCCAAGAATCTTTTATAAGAAGTTCCCTGACTTTCTCATTAGCAGTTAAATCATATAGCAATTTGCTCACTTATTCAGTTGCGCCTCAGCGAACGTTCCTTCAGCACTTACCATGTGCCAGACCCACTGCCAGGCACCTAAGTAAGTTACCTCTTTAAATCATCACAAGTCTGCAGGACAAATGTTGTCTCCCACTTTATAAATAAGTCTATTGAGACCTAGAGAATGGAAAGACTTGTCTAAAGTTCATAGCTTCTACAAAATACTTGTTTTTTTTTTTATTTCGCCAGCAAACATTTATATAGAAGGAATTATGTAGGGCAATATGCCAGCAAATGTGGCAGGCAAACATGATGCAGATCGTGATTCTAGCAGGGGAGGCGGACCTGTAAACAAACTATGATGAGAAACAGGAGCCTCTGCGGAGGGATGCTGGGCTATCTCCGGGGGGACGAGAATGGAGGTGACTGTCTTGGAGGTATAGTAAGAGTTGGCCCAGCCCACCGGGCCTTGCCTGCCTTGATGCCCTGTACTTGGGCCCTTTGTGAAGAACTCTTCTGGTGCTCGGCATTGGCCAGCACCTTCTCCTTCTTTATTCTTCTGTTGAAAACATCCCCTCTTCACAAGAGGCCTTCCTTGAACAAGCTACGTGAAGAAGGTCTCCTTTCCTGCCTTCTCATGGCCCTTTTGTTTATTTTTTGCATCTCCTTGAGGAAAAGGACCACATCTTTCTTATTCACCACCATGTTCCCAGGAACAGTACAGTACCTGGCACGTAGCAGGTGCTTCATAAAGTCAGTTGAATGAAAGACAAGGTGGATGGGCAGCTCTGAACGTGGGTTTTTCTTTACCTCCCCCCTGATGAGGATTGATCTGGTCTCGATGGAATATATCAGAGTATAAAATGTGTAGCTTATTTTAGAATGTGAGGAGTTTTTGAAAATATACGTGGGCCCCACCTCTGGACATCGAAACTAAATAGAAATAATTAAGCGGCTCTTCCCGTTTGGCTTTCTGGTCAACCTCTGCAGCTGCTATTTGGTCTTGTCCTCTCCTCCCCGCTAGCTCTGCACAGGACATGAGTGTTTCCTCACACATCCAAGCCTAGGAGAAAACAAATTAGTAAGTAAGAAAGGAGCCGTCCATGTGACCATTGGAGTTTCGGGTTAAGGAAGTGTCCTTTTTGAGTGAAAGCTGATCTTCACTGTGACTTAGCAAACCATCGAAAACCAAAGGTTATCTTTGAAGGGGGATATTCATTCAAGAAAGAATAACTTACAACTTTAATAAATTTTTCCAAACGACTTCACTTCGTAAACGCTTGCCTGTGCCTGGAAGAAAATTTTATCTTTGGTGACGGAAACCAGAAATGGTAACGGAGTCACAAGGGTCTCATGTGAAATCAATAGGCTTTTAAAGCATAGAAAATCATTCTTTTGTTCTCATAATATACATTTACTAAGCTCTTACGCTCTATTAGGTACACATTAAGGGGCGAAAAATAAAAGGCAATGACAACCACAATTTGAGTGGCTACAACATACCAAAAGCTGCACTAAATATTTGTCAGACATCATCTAAAATCCTCCCACACAACTGCAAGGTTATTCTATCATCTCAATTTTACAGATGAGAAATCAAAATTCAAGCACATTGTTGGTTGTAGAGTTGTTTACTTGACAATGTTTTTAAAGTTCCTCTTTAAACATCTCAGGGAATTTTGAACAATAAGATAAATGACAGGAGAATGTAGCCTTTTAGATACAGAAAAGTCAGTTTAAAATGGAACAGAATATAGTGCCTAAACATAAACAAATGCATTTGTTTCTTGTTTTTTATAAAAATAGAGTTTCAAATCAGTGGCAAATCACTTGCTTATCCAGTAAATGGTTGGAACTAAATACTAGCCATTTGGAAATAAAATTTATGCTAGATGCTAATCTGTTCCATATAGCAAGATAAATCCCAAATGAATTAAAACTCGAATCATAAAGAAGGAGAATGAAACCATAAGAGAAGAAAAAGCCGGGCAATTTTATTTGTAATTTGTGATACAAAAGTCACAAAGAGAAATACGAATGCATCTGATTGGTCAAAACCTGACATACACAAAGTCAAAAGACAACTGGCAAACACCACACAAGAATTATTTTCTCCATCATTCAAAGAGTTCTTATAAAAGAAAGAAAAGAAAGAAGAAAGAAAGAAAGAAAGAAAGAAAGAAAGAAAGAAAGAAAGAAAGAAAGAAAGAAAGAAAGAAAGAGAGAGTGAGAAAAGGAAAGAAAAGAAAAATGTGGGAGGAAAGGCCATAAACAATTATTTACCAAAAAAAAAAAAAAAAAAAAAAAGAAGATCAAAGGACTAAAAATATAAGGGGAAATGCTGACCCCTTTCTCATAATTAAAAAAGTGAAAATTAAATGAGATTCTATCTACCTCCTATGTATTTTGCCTCCACAAAACTCTTTGAAGTTCATGAGACAGGAAATGATCACAGAAATAGAAAGCCTTTCAATATCAGAGACCACTCAATTAAGTTGCTCCCCGAAGACTGGAAGGTAGAAAGACTCCAGCAGAACCCAGGGCAGCATCAAACACCGTGCTTGGGCGGACAGCGTACTGCTCCATCACTTTGCTGAGCATTTCAGAGGAGCTTGACAGACAGATGCCAAGCTGTATTTTGGTATAAGCCGTATTTGGAATCTTGGAGAATTCATCTACTTAGACTTGTTTCAAAACTTATTTGAGGGGTCATTAAACTCGTAGAGATCTCAAGGATCTTCAAAGGGTAGCAATAATAATGCAAATGTTAAGTTACTCTTGACTTCTGATAAGTAGAAGAAATCAAATGATTCCAAGGATGGTATTTAATGGTAATCAAGATTTGAAAATGGTTCTTGCCTACTTTTGAAAAGTTAAAAAAAAAAAAAAAAGATAATTATTTCTCTCTTGATAAGATGCTTCTTTCTCACCTTAGCTCAGGAAAAGCTAATGACCCTAGCGAATCGAGCAGTTCTGAAAGATACTTTGAATTTACAAGTTTTAATCACCGGTCTCCCAGCATCCACTCCTGCCCACCCTCTTCACCTCATTAGTCACCCACATCAGGCTCAGCCAAGAAGTCATTTCTTCTAAGTTTGTTCCCCCCCCCTCGCCCCCGATGCCCTAAGCTAAGCCAGGGCCCTTCCTTTTTCCTCATAGTCCATCCTTCCAGAAGTTATGACGATCGTAATTAAACCATTACACAAAATTGTAAGTCACATTGTAATTGTAAAATTATTTAATATCTGCTACCTTCTGTTAAAGTGCAAACTCCACGAGAGCAGATAATCTGGCTGTTTTATTCCTCAGACACACGCTGTTCCCTGAGATTTCCCCAGATCACAGCACAGTTCACTGTACCTACTAACTGCTCAATAATATCTGTGGAATGAACAGAGTGATATACAGGACAATGGCCAAAGAGATCCACGTCCTAATCCCCATGAAGTTATCGTCTGTGGCCAATGGGGCTCTGCAGGTGTGATTAAATTAGGGACCTGGAGAGGAGGAGATAGTACTGGATTACCTGGATGAGCCCAATATAATCACCAGGGTCCTTAGAAGAGAGAGGCAGGAGGATCTGAATGTGAAAATAAACCGTGACCACAGCAATCGACTGATGAGGTCATCTGCCAAGGCGGTCACCCCACTGCTAGATACGGAAGAGGCCAGAATCGGATTCTCCCTGGAAACTACGGAGGAAACCAGCCCGCGGACATCCGACTTTAGCCTTCTAAGACTCATTTCCAATTTTTGACCCCCAGAATTTGAAGAGAATAATTTGTGTTGTTTTAAGCCACTGGGAAACTAATATAAACCGGTTAGTTGTGTAGCATTGGGCAGGGCTGATCTAGCAACCTGAATGCAAATAGAATAGTAAAAAATTAGAAAACTGTGTTACAAGACAAATGACCTAAGGCAACCCCAAGGACTGAACCACACCTACCATCTGACTAACACTGTCATTTGTTTTAAAGAGTAAGACAATACCCTATGAAGAGAATAACCCACGAGTCCAGCACTGGAGAACTCGTGCCCAGACACCAGGGGAGAAACAGTCAAAATGAAACAAAACCTTTAGTTGTGAAGCCTTGGACAATTCCTTGAACCATGGCAGGTTTTCCATAGATTTTTCAAATCCTCCGTTGCTGAGATGAAAGTGTATACAACACCTGGTATAGAACTTGAAGCATAGACGAATCTCTATAAAAAATGGCAAAGTGGTGTGTAGGATGATGATGGCGGTGGTGGTGGTGGTGGTGGTAATAGCAGTAAAATCAAAGAAGATAATGTCAGGAAGAAAGAGTAGTGCTGTTTAAAATAAAGCTTTTTTTAAAAAAAAAAAATGCTTAGAAGAAAGGAGCGTGATAGTGGGACAGGATTTATTGCTGATACTAACAGCTCTACGATGCAGAATCCGCCCAGGAGAAGGAAGGAAGACGATCTAACGAATGGTAAAATATGTACGAAGGAGAGACATTCGTTGATTTTAAAAAAAAAAAAAGGAATACATTTAAAGGTAGTAGTTTTTTCTTACTTTTCTTACTTTTCTTTTTTTCTGGGCCCCTAAAAGAACAAAACTGCCATGAACTGACTTCATTTTTTTCCTACATAAAGTCACAAAAGTCGCAAGCGCCCGTCAGAACTGGGAAGTGTCGAAACGTGAAAATCGACCTGGGCTTTGGTATTGCTTATCGTGCACATTGGACAAGAGCCTCTGTGAACTACGGTGGAACGCAGACATAATAATAGGCCAGCAAATTCCTCCCAAAGCCAGATGTGCCACGACTCGATAAAGCGTAAGCAGCGGAGCTTCTTGCCTTTGTCTTTCTACTTAATAGAAATCACCTCAAAGCCCTTTTTTGTGCCTTCGCTGGAGTTGTTTACTCACTTACTGCCTGAGCGGGCATCAAGTCCTTGGAGATAAGCTTCTTTCAAAATTGCTCCATTTATAAGTCAATGTATCTCATTAAATCTGGGAGTGAGGAACATCCTGTCCTAAAAAACTTCCAGAAAAGATCTAGAGTAATTCAGTGATCTTCCCGTGCCCGCCCGGCCCATTAAAAAACCTGCCTTTAAAAAACACCCATTTACAATCATCATTTCTCTTCCCCCGGCCTCGCTTTCTCCTTTGTGGGAACCTGTCACCGCTGTCAAAAGCATGAAGTGAACAAAAAGCCCTTTCGGTAATTTTCAAATCTATTTCTGCTATAATTGATAGCAGAGAACATGATCGCTGAAAATGCTTCACTATAGAAACTCATGCCTAAAAACACTGTTTTTCTTTACTTCCTTCACTTCTGAGTGTACTAGAATTCAATCCGTGAGCATCACAGAACCCGAGATGGCCCAAGCAGTGACCGTGTCCTGTCCAATTCACCAGCATCACTGGACACGGAATTCTTTATGTGCTTTCTCATCAGAGGCTGAACTACACAGCTGAGTGCTTGGGACATGCACTTCTAAACGGTATTTCTTACCACGAAGTGGCTCCAAGCCTTAAATATGCTAATATGTGTTATGGCTCTCCCATTGGGCTAGTTCACAGATATCCCAGACTTTTAAAACTTAACAACAGTAATTTTCTTCTCTAGCACACCTATTTACCTCTCCCGGAGCAAGGTTAAAAGCATAGGTTTTTATGCCAAGCAGGTCTGAAATGAATCTGGACTGTGCCACCTGTTGGCTCTTTGATTTGGGGCAAGTTATTTCTCCATGCTAAGCCTCAGTTTTCCTCATCTATAAAATAGGGATAATAGTAATTATTACTTAACCCTGTCTACATTGTATTCTAATGATAGTTTACTGTCAATCTTCTCTCCCAGGTTATAAAAGCTTTGATGAGATAGATAATGTCTCATTCACTATTATACAGCTAATATATAATTCATGGTGCAACGTAGAAACTCAATAAGTATTTGTGACAGGAGTGAATAGAATGAATGATTGCACAAAGGAATGGATATTTCTTTCTCCTTTCGTTCCCAATTATATGCTCGTAACTATACTTGTTCCTGGATCACATGAATTCCCGACCGGGGGCTTCAGTCCTTGGCGTACAGACCCGTTCTCTCGCATGGCCATGCGATCCTGTGCATTAAATCATCCACACTCCGTGTGCGTCAGCACTCGCCATGTTCCTAAGCCTCGGTGAAACCTCGTAAGACATGTTCTTGCTTGTGTTAGAGCGTGAGGTTGACTTCATTCTTGGAAAACACTGTGGCAAAGGTGGGAAGGGTGCTGGGGTCGAGAAACTTGAATGCCATCAGCATGCTTTGCGGAGTGGCCCTGGCTAAATTATGTAACTTCTGAGCCTCCGTTTTCTCATCTGTAAAAGGGGGAAAATAATACTTTTTCCTTGGGGTGGTTTTGGAGATCATTGAGAACTAGCATACATTTGTGTAGGCCATTTTAATCACTGTAATTTTTCCAGCTGTCTATTGGTGACCAAATGACCCAAAATAAAAACACTAATTATGAACGCTAATGTGATGCTTACTGCATGCCAGGCGCTAGTCTAAGCGCTATCTCATTCGATCCTCATACACACACACAAAAATGTTGTCATCCCCATTTTGCAGATGAGGACAGTGAAGCTCAGAGTGCTTAAGTAACATGTTCGAAGTCCCAGAACTAGGCTTCCAATCCACAAACACTCTAGAGTCCAAATTTACCTTAAAGAAGAAATAACAACGGAGACCATGATTTACTGATCAATACATTCAAAGAGCTTCCGCTGAAGTGGGAAGTTTTACCCACATTCAAACTGCTAAACCAGACAACTTTCTGACTTTCGCTTGGACTCCCGCTCGGCCAACGCTTGGCACAGGGCAAAGCCCACCAGGCACTGCCTTTGCCCATGAAGCTGATGGCAACACGTGTGTGGCCCTGGTTCTTCCATCATCCACTCTGCTCAGAGCCCAAGTCAAGCACCGCCATCACTCTGGAGAGCAAGAGCAAAGTCGTCAAGCCTCTGCCTTTGTCTGAAGACTTTGGGCTGGCTCTGGTTTAGAGGAACACTTAAATCATTCTAGACAAAAATGCTTCCCGAGACTTAGGGATATATACTACTCCGTGCTCTGAAGATCAAGCAAAGTATCGTCGTCTCCCCTTTTCGACTGCCAGGGCACTCTGCCGTAGTGTCCTGGGAATTTTCCAAGTTCTCACGTAGAGAAACCCAACGCCCGTATCCGTGGTTCTTTGGACTATAAGCCGCAGGCTGAGGGCTTCTGTCTCTGTGAGCCTGTCTGATGGCTTCCTTGGCAATCCGCTCACGGCTGTTAAATAGACTCAAAGGGGATTTGGAGCTGGGATAAGGAAGCACATAACCAAAGGGAGAAAGTAATGAGAGGCTGAAAAGATTTGATCATGACAAATTGCAGGATCAAATGAGCACTTCCTGAACTAAGCCCCGCGCTGCTGATGGGCATTCTGCTCCTGCCTCAGGTGGCTGCTCTGGCTGAGTCACAAACATCGTTATGGCTTACAACCCGGAGAGTTTTCTGTCCAGCTCATAATCTCTTCCCAAACCTTCTCTTCAAACACCAATTACAGTTGCACACTCTGTTCTCAAGGTTTAATTTTCAGAAGATGAAGGAGTGGTCCCGACTTTAGAAATGGTGGCTTAAACACTAGGTGGTTACCAAGGAGAGAGAATCACCTTCATTTTCTCATTGTTTACTATTTGCCCCCTTTGCCTGTCACTAAGACAAAGCAAACTTTCCCAAATGTCTTTTTTTCTGGGGAAAAAAGATCAGCCGTTTCTCTAGAGTCTCTTTCTTACGCTGGCGTTCGTGCACTGGGACTGTGGGAGAATGTGGTGCTCCGCTCAAGCTGAGCCCAGGTGAGCCTGCCCCGGCACTAGGGGTCAGAAGGCATTGGGCACAGCCCTTGCCGCTGAATTCATTTGGTTTGTCTTTATCCCTCACTAAACACTGACCCTCCATCCCCCCCTCCATACCACACACACACACACACACACATACACACACACCACATACGCACAGAACTGAGCTGGATTGAAATCAAATTGGTTCTCTCGCGGGGATCCAAGTGTCCTCTCCTAGGACGACGTTGCCCAGGCCTTCTGTCTGCTTCATCTCACTTCTACTTACTGTGTTCGTCCCTGGTCTGTCTCCTGCCAGCCCGGAAACTCTGGACGGCAGAATGTCTGTTCCCAGCCGAATCCCCCACGTCCCTGTGCTGTGAGTGCATCATTTTCTCTAATGATAAGAAACAGGGCAACGTGTGTTGAGTTCTTTTTTTTTTAAAGCAATTATTGCTGAATTTGTGCTTATTATTGAAAATATGAAAAACACAGAAAAGAACCAAAAGGAAAAAGTTATCACCCACAATTATGGCATATTCCTTGGCAAGATTTTTTTCCTGCCTCTGGTAGCCTATTTTCCTTGCTGGACATAGTATCATCAATGTTTTCTTTCGCTTTTTATTTCTACATCCATGGAGTACCTACTCCACGGAACAAGGGCCGTGCGAAGCCCCGTAGGTCCTGAGCTGGGCCTTGGCATGCAAAGTGGTATTTCCAGGGCAGAGAAGAAAGGCGCACATAATTAAGGCAGACAGACGCCACCTTCGTTTCAATGGGGAGTGAACCCTAGGCTGACGGGGCAGCCCCAGAGGCCACCGTAACAGAAACTGGCACTAGATCTGCTAGAGATGCTTACTGGATACAATAGAATTTCCAGGATTCGTTGGAGTTTGCAGAAAAAGCCAAAATTGCATTCAGTAAGGTCAGTGTTTGAACGGGGCCATTCCTTCAGCAGTCTCTCTGTTAAAGACGCCACGTTTCAAAAGTGAGGTGGTCATGAACCGCCTCGGCCCTGCTGTCAGCCAGTCAGAACGCACGCTGGGCGTGGTGCGCCAGTGTGGCCGGGGGCTGCCCGCCAGCCTGGACCGGACAACGGCCGCATTGTCCACTGACCACGAGGACGCCTGGGGGCCCGCAGAGAGGCCGGATGGCCAGGGTGGTGGTGAGGACACTCGGGAGCACAGCTGTTCACCAGCTGGCACAGGAGCGTTTCGATATCTTAAGAAACAGACCCCGCACGAGGGCATCCTGGTGGCCAGGCCCACCTGGCAGGGGCCTTCTCCCCTCGCGTCACTAACGTGCACCTTCGCGATTGGCAGGCCCTGTGCCTCTGACCCGGGAGCCGTGGTTTGCCATCCTCCGAACCTGAGGCAGTGTGTGACGTAGGGCAGACACCCGGGAGAGGGTTTCGGAGCCAGCCCATGAAGGACAAGCGGCGGCTGGCTCTGCCTCATTCCTTCCTAAGGCACCGCCTGGAAAATTCACTGCGGCCCAGGCTCATCCTCACGGTCAGTCCTCCACTCGTGTCCACTTGGCGTGGCTGAGGTCCCCAGGACGGCACAGAGCTCCGGGGTGGAGAAGATGCAATGAGCCACACAGGGGCTCGGGTCCTGAACACCCTGCTGGCAGCCGCGGCCAGCACCTCCCGAGAGGACCCTCCCGCTTACCAGCCAGCTCCAAAGTCTCACTCCAGGACGCGTTTTCTGCTTAAGTTCAGGGACAACGTTCTCAGTTACCTAGAGTGAGAGCTACAAAGTTCTCCCCGAATCCCAGCTTCCTCACTGATTTGGGTGACGGGAAAACGGGCTGAAAGAAGTTTTCCACAAACCTATCGATTATGGAGCAGGGGCTTATCGGGGCAGACCCAGGCCTAGGCGATGACGTGAATGATGCCCCATCATACTCACAGCACCCTGGTGAGGCAGACCGCTATCCTCCCCATGTTGCAAACGACAGAAATCGGGCTTTCTAACACGTTAAGGCATCCCATGGATGCCGAAGGGCTCAGAGGATAACTCGCTCCAGGTCTACACAGCCGGCAGGCAGCAGGGCTGGGATTTGAATCCAGGCATGCAAACCAACTCCCCGTGCTGTGTCAGGGCCGTACATGGGGCAGACGGGGGAGGACTGTGTCAGAGCCAGGACGTGTGGCGGGCACGAGAGCCCCGGGAAGCAGTGCTGGGAGGAAATACTCTTCGTCCCCATGCCCCAGGTTTATTTTTCTCCCAGCCCTCCCACGGATATGCAAATGTGGCACAACCATAGTTATTGGTAGCAATTAGCTAACTCTTTATACTTGCGATGTGAATTCGGAAGATGCACTTAGATGCTTTAGAAACGGTCGAAAGAAGTGGGATGTCTAACCAGGACCAGAGGAGGGGAAGGAGAGATGGAGTGTGACCTCGCATGGTGTCAGCCGTCCCTCAGTACAGCGGCACAGGGCACTGAGGCTGGCTTTTGACCACCTCTTGACCTTGCTCTTCAGACACAAGGACAAGTTAGTGCTTAGAAATATCAGCAGGCAGGAAGGCAGGGGTTCACGCTGTGTCTCTGCCAGACACCAGCTCTGTGATCTTCAGCCAGTTTCTTAGCTTTTCTGCATCTCAATTTCCTCATCTGTAAAAAAGGTCATAGCTCGCAGAGCTGTCGTGAAGATTAAATAAGATAATGTTTACAAAGTACTTCGCGTGGCGTCTGGCACCGAGCGAATCCCGTGCTAAAGATCACTATGAACATGAAATCGCTTTCTTGTGAATCATTTTATCATGAACGTATGGAATAGTTCTTTGTTCCAAACTCGCAGCTTTTAAAAATCGTGACTTTGGGAGGGGGGAGAAAACGTAGAAAAGATGAGACAGAAGTGGTAATATTGTCTTTGTTTCCACAGGCGCCATGGGAATTTACACTGGAGAAGGCAAGACAGATGGTCAAGAGATCCCCGACTCTGGTAAGCCAACGATGGGTAGGATGCCAGCGTCTTCCTGGGCGCCATCACCTCCCCGGGCCCCTGCACCCTCATTCCGGACACGAGCCCACAGCGCCCCGCAGTTGAATTGGGATTGAAGCTGGAAAATGAGCTCCTTCCCCTTTCTCTCCTCCCTTCTCTCCACGGCGGCGTTTCTTACCCTCGCCACTACTGACATGCTGGGCTGGATGACACTGGCCTGTGTGTTGTAGGGTGTTCGGCTGTATCCCTGTCCTCCGCCCACCGGATGCCAGCAGCGCCATCCACCCCTCCCCAGTCATGACAAACAAAAATGCCTCCTGGAGTTCCCAAGTGTCCTCCGGCCCTCTGCTCAGCCCCTCCGCTCTGTGGTAGACTGTTCTGGGAGGCTGTATATCCTTCCACTCTTCCACTTTCTACCTACGTGACCTTAGGCTGAGCCTCAGCACCCCTGTCAGTAAGCTAGGGACAACCATAGCGTCCTCTCTCGAAGCATGGACGTGAAACGCATGCAGTCGATGGGCGTGAAGCACCTGGTATCTTGCCCGGGGCTTATCGAGCACTCACTCAGGAAATGCTAGGAAACTCATCACCGTCATTGTTCCTCTCCCTAATTTGTCCTCTTTGCAATAAGACTGCGATTCAACAGACACAATGTTTCGTTCAAATCAGTCATCATGGAGTCAAGCATTTGACTTCAGCCCTAGTCACAAATCAGCCCCCGTTAAAAAGGAAGGCGGAAAGCAGATCTTCCAAGAACGGCATCTCCCTCGATGCTAGAGGCCCCCGCGGCGAGGAGCTTTAATCAGGGATGAGAGGGCAGGGCTCCTGTCCTTGGCTTCTCCCTGCTGCTAGCTCATCATTCACTACAGTTAAGGTAGTATTGATTTGGCAACATGAAAATGAAGGGAAGAAAGATTCCTTAATGCTCAGTTGCCAGACTTAGCAGATAAAAACAGAGGGTGCCCAATTAAATTTGAATTTCAGATAAACGATGAATAATTTTTTTAGTGTAAGTATGTTCAGTGCAATATATTATTTGGCAACCTGACTCGCGGGGGCATCTGGGTTTTGATGTACGAAGCTGATACATGTTACATGGCAATAAGCTGCCATTTCTACACAATTGATTAATCAGTCACCGTGTCTGCACTGCCAATCATTATTTAATTCAGTGAATAATTAAAGTCCAGCTGGAGCCGGTTCACCTCACCTGCTTGAGTCATTGAACTGAAACACCACTTAAAACCCTTGACCACCACTTCGGGACTCAAAACAGAACTGAGGAATAATACGATTCTTTTATTCTTCTCAGCGTGCATCTGCAAACTGATTCTCAGAGTATTGTTTACTTCACTAGCACACACTGGTTTGGCATTAACTCAAGGCTAATTAGGATTTTACAATTTTTTATTTCTGTCACCAGAATTGCAAGCATAATTCATGGGGCAGGATTCCAATAATTCTTTGAGAGAAGCCAAAAAAATTTTTTTTTTCTACTGAACAGTTCAGCAGTAATAAACTTCTCAAAAACCTCCAATTCATTTATCTCCAGAATAAAGCTATCAAGGAAAAAAATAATCAGAAAACGCAAATAAGCGTCTCTGAAAAGCTGCTCAGAGGACGTTGGCTGCAATGAATTCCACTGTGGTGGCTGATCAAACCTCAGATGGAGCTGAGATGCAGAAAGGTGCACGCAGCAGGCTGCCCGTGGTTCAACACAGCCCGGCGGACTGTGAGCATCCAGACTGTGGAGGAGTCACATGTCACTGAAGAGAGGCAGAGAGTCCAGGGAAGATCTGCGTCTTCCTGAGGCCCTACGAGGCTCCTCGGAGAGGCGTTTTGTGGACTTGACACAACGCTGAGCATCTAAGGGTTTAGAGTCCCCAAGTTATGGAATCGCTCTCCTTAATTATCCCAATTGCTCCTACGAAGTAAATAGCATGTTTTTGTTCATTTTACAGATGAGAGCACTAAGCATCAGAAGGGTCTTGCCTGAGTAGCGGGGCACAGTTCGCCCAAACATGTATCAGTCATCATCAGTGTTAAAACCATTAGGTTAGTTCGATCGAGGCCTTCAGATAAAGTAAATATTAAAAGAAGTAGCTCAAACATTCAAATGTGACCTGACTTTGAACTTGGGTCTCAGAATGTGTCTATATTTCCAGATCGCCAATGCTGTGGCAACGATTTCACACTGGTGTTTGTTTTAGAGTGTATATACACTCCTAATTTCAGTGGGTTACCAAGTCTCTGGACTCCACCTACCAAACACCCCCACTTGGAGCTGGGGAGCACCCCTCCGCCTGCCTTACATCAGCGGTTCCCAACCAGAGACAATTTTGCCCTCCCCATCCCTTCCCCTGGGAGACATTCGGAAATGCCTGGAGACATTTTGGGGCTGCTGGCATCTGGGGCTAGACACCAGATACGCTGCTAATCATCCTACAGTGCACAAGACAGCCCGCTGCAAAGGGGGATTCAGCCCGAGCGGCAACAGCACTGAGGTTAGAGACCTTGCATCAGACCCCGGTCCCCACCCGCCAACAAGTCTCTGTGCCCCAGCTGGCCTCCTCCAGGCCGTCCCGTCACCCTAGAAATATATTTCTGAATTTTAAGGGTGGTCCCTCTGCTTAACACCTCCAAGGACCCCCCTGCCCTCAGGATGACGTGTAATAAGCCTCCTCGCTTGTCCTGACGTCTCCTGCCTCCCACGGTTCACAGCAGCCCGCGGTTCCCTGCCCTGCAGCCAGGTCACAATGCTTGGGGTGCTCCCAGACACCAGACCCCCGCAGCCCTGCCTGGGGAGCTCCCTCTGCCCACAGCTGTGCTGCTCTGACACCCCCGGACCTCGTTAAAATGCAGATTCTGACGCAGCAGTTCTGCTGGGGCCTGGGACTCCCGATGCTCTACACGTTGCAGGCCATGTTGCTGCTCCTACTTTGCAATCACATTCAGCGGCCAGGACCCGGAGCAGAGACTCCAAACCTTAGCGGGCATCAGAATGACCTGGAGCCTAGGAGCACACAGATTCCGGGACCCAACCCAGGCATTCTGATTTAGTAGAATCGGGGTGAGGCCCAGGAACTGCACCTGGGCTTTGCCGACCCGGCGGCTGGAGCATCTGTCTCTGCCTTCCCGCCCGCCTCCTTCCTGCCTGACCTCTGGGCCATTTCCTGCCTCCGCCTCTGGGCTCCTGGAAAGCCATGCTAATGCCGGGACCACTGCAGACCTCACGAGCATGCTTAGGGCTGGGAAAGCCACCCCTACACCCCACGACAGCCTCCCATGAATCCACGCCTTGCAGACGGTAGGGGCGCCAGTCAGGACTGTCCCTCTGATCCTGGAGGTTGGGCAGACATCACGATGACCCTTAGAGGTCTCCTGTACATCCCGAAGAGGTTGCATGTCCTCCTTTGCTAGCGTCAAATTTTCTCCAGCACTTAATACCACTCATAGTCAGCGGAAGGACTTTTGGGCTGGCAGGAATCTACTGTACCTCTCCCTTCATCATAAATGGCGATTCCCAACTTTGTCTTCTGTTGTCTTTTTGTTTCATCCAAGGAAAGCATCATGGAAACCACAGTCTTTCTAAAAGCACTGCTTAGTGCAAAGCCAGGACTTGTCATTTATCTCACAGGCAGAGCCTTGGAGAAACCGCTGTCTGAAACCCCTCTGCTCGCAAAGCTTGAGGAGCTACATCCGCACCCCCACTCGCCTCTACCCGGGGAGGGGCCTTCCTTCTTCCTTCTTCTCTCTTCCTTCTTCCTTCCTCCTTCCTTCCTCCTCCCTCCTCCCCTCCTCCCTGCTCCCTCCTCCTCCCCTCTCCCTCTCCCTCCTCCTCCTCCCTCCTCTCCCTCCTCCCTCCTCCCCTCCCTCCTCCCTCTCCCTCCCTCCCCCTCCTCCTCCCTCCTCCCTCCTCCCCTCCTCCTCTCCCCTCCCTCCCTCCCCTTCTCCCCTCCCCTCCTTCCTCCCTTCTTCCCTTCTTCCTTCTTCCACTCTTCCTTCTTCTTCCTCCTTCCCTTCCCTCCTCTCCCTCCTCCCCCCTCCCTTCTCCCTCCTCCCTCCTCCTTCCTCCTACCTTCTTCCTTCTTCCTTCTTCCCAAGCCCCGGCCACGTCTCTCCCCATTAGTCTTTATTTTACCTCACAAAAGGGTGGAATTCTTCTATTCGAAAATGTTCTTCATTTTCAAATCTTTTCCCAAGCCCTGGAGTACCATGAGGGAGAAGAGGAGTTTTGTCGTCCGAGGAGATTGGCCCAAGGCGGGCCAGATTCTTTGGGGACGAGGTGGAGGACCGGCGAGGGTGGGAATCGCTGGCTGGTGACGAGGAGGGGGCGTCCATCAGGAACGAGCACGAGCACAGGCACGGAGGCGGACGGGTACAGAGCGTAGGGACAGGGACAAGAGGTAAAATTAATTAAGTAAAATGGCCCAGATTCTGGAGGAAGGAGACTGGAAATCCAGACTCTGGTGCCCTCAGAAGAAGGGCTTCTAAAAGTCGGGGAACCGTTCCTTGAACTAAACAGCTCTTCGTTATTTTCTCTCTCTCTCTCTCTCTCTCCAGAAATATTCCAGAAGCGATGATATTTGTTCGCTCCCATTTTTGGTCAAGATCTGTCAGAAGATCTTGTACGTATACCATTTCTCCCTTCCTGCGCACGGCATCATCTGTTGTCCTTTGTCTTTTAATGCCCAAAGTGATGTTCAAATTTAAAAGGCGTCTTCCTCAAGATGAAAGTGTTTCTCATTCATGACTTGTACAGAAACCAGAGGACAAATTAGCTCTGAACAAATTATTTTGGAAATACACTGGGTACCAGTATCCTTGGGCATCAAAACCTGGCTTATACCTGGGGCTGGGACACAGCCTGCTGGTGAGATTCTGAGCTGCTCGGTACACACTCGCACCACACCTGGGGACAGCCCTTCCTTGCTGTGTAAGATACAGACAAGTTCAGCAACTCATCACGGCGGAGACTCTGAGAGTCTTTAGAGCAAGGCACTCCCAGGCTGGAAAGGGACCGCTTTTTCACTGAGCCCGACCAATTGACTAAAAATCTGGCTGAGATATGA
Source organism: Pteropus medius (assembly GCF_902729225.1). NCBI lineage: Eukaryota > Metazoa > Chordata > Mammalia > Chiroptera > Pteropodidae > Pteropus > Pteropus medius. The sequence continues at coordinate 20,327,722 of NW_024342467.1, read as the reverse complement.
TGACCAGGCTTCCAAATACAGTGACACTCTTCAGAGTCCCCAGGCCATCCTGTCTCAGCTTTAATCCCGTACTCCAGCTCCACGCAGAGTCTGAGGCTATGCTGGGCGATACAGTCATCACCATCCAAAGATATTAAAAGAGAGAACGGTGTCCTGCAAGGCACAGTGGACGATGAGGCCAAACAGCATGGTTCTGCCTTCCACTCGGCTGCTTCCCATTTGGCTGGGGCTGCGGCTGCCACCAGGTAGTGTCCGGACGCCATCCTCGGAGCCATGTGCTGCATTCCACTCACAGGACATTTGTGCACCTAGTTCTCACAACAGCTCCACAGGGTAGGGATCATTAATACTCCTATTTCACAGAGGAGGAAACTGAGTCTTAAAGAAATCACTTGTCCCAGCTGCCGAGGACCCAAGATACGCCCCCCACCCCAGGCGCATTGGACCCACGTGTTCTTTGGAAACGTCCACATTCTCGGCCCCTGGGCAATGCTGCCTCTTAATGCCTCAATTCAAGGTATAGGCTAAATTACGGCTACACCTCGGAATCATGTGGGGAGTTTTTAAGGTGCAGACTGCTTGGCCTGAGACCTACTGGGGAGCACTGCGTTTTCCTAGGCTCCAGATGGGCGGCCCCCGTCCTGCCCAGAGCTCATGCACCAAGGCAGGTGCCAGAGTGCAGATGCTGCATGGATAGGCGATGTCTTAGTGACGCGAAGTCACGCTCGTCAGCAGCGAGGCATCCGCAGGCCCCGCCATCCGCCCTGGCCCTTGTCGCTTTCGTTCTTGCTCTCTGCAGGCGGTTCCTGTCACTTGAGCCCATCCTAATCCTGCAGAGCTGTCCTTGTGAGGGCGTAGGGCTGAGACCTCCCGGAGATGAGGGGCAGGCTGGGAGGCTCTTTTAGTTTTCTAGGGCTGCTGTAATAAAATACCACAAACCGGGTGGCTTAGAACAACAAAAATGTATCCTCTCCCCATTCTGGAGGCTGGAAGCCCCAAAGCGAGGTGTTCGCAGGGTCCCTCTGAGACTCTGCTCCCTCTGCGATTCCCTCCGTGACGCGATGGAATCCTTCTGTGCCTCTTAGCTTCCGGCGGTGGCCGTCACTCCTTGGTGCTCCTTGGCTTGTAGGTGCCTCGCTTCATCTTCACACACGGCCACCTCCCCTACGTGTCTCTCTTTTCCATTTATAAGGACGACACCAGGTGTACTGGATTCTAATCCCACTCTAAGGACCTCTTCTCAACTTGATAACATCTGCAAAGACCCTCTTTCCGTGTGAGAAGGTCACGGTCATAACTTTTCGGCGAACACCCATAGCAGAGGCGCTTTTCCTACCTTCTTCGGTCCTTCATCTCATGAGCTATACAGAAGCTAATCCGCTGAACAGCTCCCGTCTGCTGTGACAGTATCCTGGGAGGCTACGCTGCTGGCTCGCTTGTTAGAGATCCGAGAGTCTGCCCACCTGAGCTCCTGCAAACCAGCTGTGCAGTGTGCTGGCCTGAGTCGCATAAATAGTATCAACGCCCCTTTTCACAAATAGGGGTGGATGCAGAGAGCATCGGGACGTGGGGAGTGGAGGGGCGACATCAGACGTGAAAGAAGACGCTGGGAGGCTGAGTCGCAGCCAGCCCCCAGGCCCCCGGCCACGCCATCGTTGTGGAATGGAGACGCCTGACTCCTGTTTGCTCAGCCCTAGAAGCCATCCTTGGAACAACCGTTACGATCGCACGTAACGGCGAAAGAGCTAATGGTCCGTGAGTGCCTGGCACGGGTCTCGTGCTGCATTCAGTCTTTCCAGCAACCCCAGGACGCAGGTACTGATGTTGGCCCCGTTTTACAGATGAGGAAACTGAGGCACAAAAGGATGAAATGATTTGCCTAAGGCCACATAACAAGTGGAGAGCGCGCCAGCGATCCAAACCCAGAGTCGGATCTCAGAACCCAAAGCTATGTTGAGGAGCTTCTCAGGGCGTTTCCTTCCTACTAGACTACCCTTCACCAATCGCTCGCCTTGAAAACGCTTTCTCATCTCTCATTTTTCACCTTAAGATCACCTCCTTCCTGTCCTGCGTTGGAAATGTTTTCTCTTTTGGTGCGCAACCCTTTTATAGCCTCTTTCCATAGGACTATAGTTTCCAATTGGTGCATTACTTTCCCCGCCCATCATTAAAAATCTCCAGCACAGTAAACACATCTTATACCCAGTCCTAGTATCTGATATGATATCTGGGACACGGCGGGAACTCCAAGGGTGCCTGTAAATTGCAGTTATTGCTACTTTGGGTGACCCATCTACCCCCTCATGTCTAGAATGTATGGCTTTGGTTAGTCACTTTGAGCCCTTAAGATAAGCAGATAAATGTTAATTTAATGAAGTAGCTTTCTACTTCCAGAGACAACTCATGGTTAACTTCCTTCAAAGGCAAACTCTCACCACAAAGATGGCAAAGGCGGGCGGGGATAGCTTTGACACACGAAAGTGAGACCTGTCACCGGCACCTTTTCTCAGACCGAAAATATGGCAGTTCAGGTCCGTACCTTCTCTCTCTGTCTCTCTGTCTCTCTCTGTCTCTCTGTCTCTCTCTGTCTCTCTCTGTCTCTCTGTCTCTCTCTCTCTCTCTCTCTCTCTCTCTCTCTCTCTCTCTCTCTCTCATGTGTCTGTATGTCCTTCTTTTCTCATGTGTCTGTATGTCCTTCTTTTCTCAGCCAGAAAAATAAAACAGCTGTCCAGGAAGTGTACCTGGGAAGAAACTATCTAGTCTCACAGGAGATGTCATCTCCAAAGAGGCTTAGAACCTGGACTTCCAGGGTCCACCATCCTGGGATTCACAAGGCAGGCTCCACACTACCAGTTAGGCTCCGTGCTGGCTCAGGCTGAGTCCCTGTGCCTTGAGCTCTCAAAACTGCTGAGAAGCTCTTGATTCAAAGGAACATTTAATAAATCCTATAAAGGATCCTGTTACTCTCGCTACATTCTGGGCTCTAAGGAGAGCCTCACGCTGCCACATGACTGCACCACCCGGCCGCCCATCAGTGACTTCCCTACAGGGGAAGCAGTGTCTGCCAATCGGAAGCGGGGAAACATCTGGGAGTGAGGACACGACGGGGGAATGCTCACTCCGGAAGGCGTCCGAGGCTTTGGCATGAATTATCTTGGTCATCAGTCACATCAGAGTCCTGGTTTTCCAGGCCCATGAATGGGAGCGAAAGTCATTGCCAGCTAATGACAACTAAATGCCTCGAGATTCTCGTCTTTAAGAGTAAAATTTTAAGAAGAGACTTACACATTCACAGAATGTGTAAAATGGCACCAATTCAACCTGTAGTGCCAAGCTCATTGGACCAAAAACACAGTCTCCTTTCCTGGGAATCTCAACATCAATATCCCATGCCCTCTAAAGCTTCGATTCAGTTACTTCCGTTCCTCATAAGGGGCAAGCTAAATGTCAGAGAGGAAATCTGTTGGTGGAAAGCAGAGACTGGCAAAATCTGGCTGACATTCTTTCAGACCACGGAAGCCCTTGATTTTATTTTTAGAATGGGTTTCTGTCACATAAACTCAACACAGTCATACCTGAAAATGTCTCTATTTGTTTTCGCGGTTTCTTTTTTCCTTAGCTTATCGGGTATTTTGCTTTCTTTTTTCCAGAGCTATAGAAAATTCTGTGCCATTCAAAGATGTCGATTCAGACAAATACAGCATTTTTCCAGTAAGTATTGTGAAGACGTTCACCAGATGTTCACCGACTTTCCCCATCCCTTCTACAAATATCTTTCCTTTGATAAGACAAGATAGAATTCCACTCGAAGGTATTATTAATTTGATAACATACCACTTCACGATGTTTATGGGCTTTTCGGCATCTTAGTTAATACATGGACCAGCGAAGTGGATCGTAAACCTAGTGTTTTGTTTCCTGAAGCCGTTCCCAGCTGGACCTCTCCATAGGGGTTACAATTATCATGAAAGCTCTTGTGAATTATTTTGGAAGTTCTTAAACCTACTTTAACTTACTTTTTTAAAGTGCGTGTGTATGTCTTTATACAAGTGTGAATGTTTGATTTAGAGTAGTTTAGGATGTCAGGATGTTCTTTGTGAACAAGCAAGTAACAGATGTCACAAACTCCCCAAATTTAGTGACATCTCAGATATTTCTCCTGGGAATGGAGGAAATAAAAACAGTGTTTGAAATTATCATGATTCTTGATTCTTTCAAGTCAGACAGGTCTAACATATAATAAATCCACATAATTAACCGGTTTAGCTAGAGATTTTTAAATTATCTAGTAAAATGATTAATGATTTGAACAGATAAACCAAATGATAAGAGCCTGAGAAGAATAGTGATTAATAGAGAAAGTTCAAGGAGTTGGATGGTCGGACAGCTTATGGATTACACACACACACACACACACACACACACACGTATGTACACGTGCACACATGTACAGCACTCATACACATAACCATACATGTGTGCGTACGTGCACACGTGTATACAATGCACTCCCATACACCCACATACAGGCATACACCCAACAGCACATATACACACATTCACACACACACATTCACATACGCACATTCACACACACATTCACGCACACACTCCCTCCCACTTGTTACCGGCCCTGGTACTACCTTACACTGCACCTCACACATTATTTTATCACATTCATCTTAATTGTCTTCGCGATCTCCAGCGTTCCTAGACTGCGTTTGGGTTAAAAACTGCAGATGTCGACCCCGCCCCACGCCGACCCCACCGACCCTGCCCCTCCGTCGTGGGGAATGGCGAGGTGGACCCAGCTCTTCCCGTGTGTCCTCTTCGATTTCAGACACTGCGTGGCTACCACTGGCGAGGGAGGGACTGCAATGACAGCGACGGGACGGTGTACCCGGGCAGAAGGTGACTGTCGCGGCTGAAACCTGCCTCCGACAGGGGACAGGGGGCCTCATTCCTTTCCCGGCCTGGGGGGTTCGTGCTGACAGAGAGGAGGGACCCCGCGTCCCGACTGAAGTAGAGCCCGGTGAAAACAGAACACCGTTTGCCCAAGAAACGGTCATGGAGCACCTACTAAGTGCCAAGCACTCAGCACCATGCTGGGTGGTAAACGGAACGGCAATAGGCCTCCTCTCGTGGAGTTACGGTCTAGAGGGAGAAAAAGCCGAGCGACAGGTGAGGTGGCCGTCCGTCCAGCCTCCTGCACGCAGCCCCCCTCCAGGAGCGCGGAGAGGGCTCCCCAGGGAAGCACGGGTCAGATTTCAGTCCTGGGCTGATGTTCAGTCAGCCGTGTCTCTGACTCCAAAATCCGCATGTGTCGCCTTAGCTATGACTACAGTGCCAAAGCAGCAAGTGAACCAGATGTTAGGGACGTCAGCGGCAGCATCTTAATGGCTTCACCTGTCTAAATAAAACAGAGTGCAGGCTCGTTCCTCACACGCCCCTGCACCGGGCGACAGCCCTGCGGGTCCGGATCCGGGTCAGAGGTGAAGAGATGGGGTCTGGACCACAGTTCCCCGCAAATGCCCGAGACCAAGAAAATGGCAAAGAGACCAAGCGGAGGCTTCTGTGTGTCACAACACGCAGTGCTTCCTGTCACTCTTCCTTGAAGGACCTGTGGTCCCCGAATGACACAATGCAGTGCTCATTTACGCATTCGTTCGTGAAGCTGACTGACGTTCGCTCGGTGACAGTATGTTGATGTTTTCTTCTTAGGCCAGACGACTGGGATATACATCAGGACTCCAACTGCAATGGCATTTGGGTGAGCCCCTAAATTCAAACTTAACCCCGTTCTCTTACTTCCTGCCCCGCTTCGAACCCCACCGCCTGCCTCAGGCAGACCTAAGGGAGAAGATGGCAGACTGAGGTGACTGTCCCCTGCTTTGCTATCACGCAGGAAGAGGGTCAGCGGTGCGATGAGAGACGACGCTGCCTCAGTCACAGCCCCTTTAAGCCTCGCTTAAGGTCACCCGCACCTGATCCCTTTATTCCGTTTTGAACACTGTGAAATTGAACGGAGAGTGGCAACCCAAAAACCTGCCGCTCGCTGCCCCCGTCCCCTGCAGCCATGTCTGTCCATTTCTCAAGGCCCGTCAGGCGGAGGGGGAATCATGCTGCAGGTGCATCTCGGGGCATCTAGTGCTGGCGCCCGGTGCCCCATGAGCAATGCGCTCGCCGCTTCCAGGTGGGGGATAGCGAAGGAAAGCCAGGCAGCACGGCACCACCACGGACCCTGGTTTCGTGGGGTCCTCGTGAAGAAAGAGAATACCAAATCACACAAATACAAAAGCAAGAATGGAAGCAAATAATTAACAAGGACGATAAATGACATTCTAACAACTTACTGGAGTCTTGGAAATTCAGGTCCTGTTCTGTCGAGACCTCTCTCTCGATTTACCAGGAGTGCCGCGTGGTGCTGTGTTCCGGGACAGCTTGGCTTCCCCTGCCACCCTGAACACTCCGTAGCTCCCAGCTGCTCCCAGCGCACACACAGCAGGGACTGTGCTAAGCCCTGAGTGTACGATTCCCCAGCTTCAGGATAAATCGCCTTTGAATAGTTGCCTCATTCATCTGCTTGGATGAAGAGGAGACATTTCGTGTAAATATTTTCCTCTCTCCAGGACGCCTGCGGTCCATGGTTTCTGAGATATGGAGAACAGGACAGATCGAACCCCAGCCACCCCCCACCCGTCCTATCGTTAGTCAAACTGCCTTTTCATGAGGAGGAAAAGACAGTTTCCTTATCAGTTATGACAGAGAAGCACATCACCTTCACACCTATCCCTTTCCACAGGGGAAAAATAACCCACAGGATCACAAAATCATTAACCCAAAGGAGATTTTACAGCCATCAAGTTCAATATCTCCCAAAATGTGTCCCCAGAACCCTAGTATGGAGTGTGCCGTTAACGGGTATGGGGGGGAGGGATCCTATAGTCAAGTTCGGGGTCAAAGAAACTCAAACTCTACTTCTGGATTTCTCAGCATCTCTGATGCTTTAATGTGTGCTGGGAGCCCCCATGACCAAGAGTGGACGCAGGTTCTAACTCGTCCTTGACCATCACGCACCAGATGACAATATAGCTCCCCCTTCCTGCCCTTCCCCCATTGGAACAACCAAAAATCTCTCCAGACGTTGCCAAGTGTCCCCTGGGGTGGAGGTGGGGGACAAAAACAACCCTATTGAAAATCGCTACTCTAGACTCATTAATCGTTAGGCCCTGGAGATATCGGGACACTTGGAGCTCCAGCTCAGAGACTGCTGAACCCACTCTGACCTTGTGACCCAGTCACTCAGTGGGGCCTCAGCACTCCCGGGGAGTGACACCCCCAGCACTCCGGAACCCCGCCCTGCATCCTTTGGAATGAGATGGTCCAGTTTCTGGATCTCGCCTTTTCCCGCCTCCAGGTTCTCAAAGCCCAGCTCACTCACGCAGAGTGTTGACACGGCAGGTTAAGAGCTCAAGGGATTTCCACGGGTTTTCTCTGCTAATTTGCCTCTGGACTTTCAAAGCCATTGGGGGAGGGAGGGAATTTAGTACAGGTGTCTCACAGATGTAAAAGCAAACTGCTAATCTTATCACTTCTTTTTTAAAGGGTGTTGATCCAAAAGATGGCATTCCATATGAGAAGAAATTCTGTGAAGGTATGAATTGTAAACGTCAGTGTGCTCATTACAATAGGACATTCTTTTCTAAGCTGAGTCAGATCGAAGGCAGTAGGCACCCGGGCGAGGAAGCGCCTGATGGTACAACTTAAAGGTGATCAACTTACATTTGTGTTCATGACAAATCAGAAAAAAAAAAGATTCTAGAAAAAGGAGGAAAAACCTAGAAAAAGTAAAAGCGAATTTGTTTAGTCGACTCCTATATTTGGGGATTGGAAACTTGGATGATAATGTTACAAAAGGCTGCAGGATAGATAACGAGACAAATTCAGCACTTCTCCAAGTAAGAAAGCAAGTAGAAGCGATAATTTTTTTTATCTTCTTCATGTCCTTCTCAGTATACTACAAGGTCGGATGTTTGGGCTGGTACTGACAGAGTCCCTGTGTCAACTGGAGTAGAGACTCATATCTCGGTGACTCGAGGGAAACGTCCAAGCTACAGCCATTGAAGTTCCAAAAACGGCTGAGCGAAAGCTCTGTATTCTAAATGCCCGAATGCCTCAGACATCTGGGCTACCAGTGCTGTCAGGAACAACGTATTACTACCTACATATCACTGAAAACATGCTTCTGGTGATGCCCAAAGCATCCCGAACGAACGAAGTAGAAACATCACTGTCTTACGTTTAGGTAGTGGTTTTCCCTAACATTTAGAAGCATTTTATTCATTCATTCATTTATTCATTTGTTCATTCAACAGATATTTCTTGAATATCTATTCCTATTAAGAGGTGAGGGCTCTATGCAGATCTGAGTTTTCGCGGGCAGACACGATACAGTCCTTGCCCAGAATCGATGTAACATAAAATTGCTCTCAGAGAAGCAGGTAGGGATAAAAGTGCATCATTATGTAATTTAGAAATGCTTGTTGGACGAATAAAAGAAGGAATGAACAACCGAACTAATGAGTAAATAAACTCGGGTCTAAATGAAATCCTGGTGTGAGGCTCTGGGGTCACTGTGGGAAGCCTCTTGGATCCCCCCGCATCCCAACGCCTCCCAGATGCCCTGGGCCTTCTCAGTCCCCTTTGTGTGGCCAATAGCTAGCTGTCACAAGCCCAAGACAGGAAGCCACTGGAGTGAGGCTGATTGGGGAGGGGGCTCCTCTCTGATGCTGGGAGAATCTGCTGATGCTTCCAGGGTCTTAAGGGATTCAGAAGAGCACATCCATCACCCATGGGTGGATGATTTGTGCAGATGGGCCTTAGAATTAGATTAAGTGGTCCTTCACCCCCAAACACACAGTGCTTCACAGAGACCTTTATCCCTCCACCTCCCCATTAATCAGCCAGAATCGTCCATCTAGTGCTTTTTGTATATGGATTAAGGGCTTTAAAAGACCACAACTCCTATGAAAAATCAAAGTCGTTCCATAAGATCAGTAATTCTTAAAGTGAATTATAACATAAATTGGTGTGTTTTCCAAGAAAGCAATCTCCAGAACCAAAATTCAGGGCATATTTCTGCGTTCAGACAAAGTTTCGATTCATTTATGCATCCATCATTCACTCAGGATGTTGCAAAGCAGTTTGTTTTATGCTGAGCTAGGAAACACACCTTCATCTGTACAGCTTAGCATGCAGTTCCGATGGCCTAGAAATCTCATTCGGCTTCTGAATGCTATGTCCCTCCATCTGGAGCACACAAAAAGTGGCAGCGCGTCACTGTTACGATGCTCCGTGCATGGAACACACAGCAGGGTATCTGCTCTCCTAACTGCCCAATCTGGAGGCTGTAAACTACTTGAGAGCATAAATAATGCAAATAAATTATGCCACCCAGGTTCACAGCCCAGGGGGATCATACTGCTGGGAGACTCAGCTGGGGCTCATTTCCGCATCTCTCCCGAATGGATCACAGCTTCGCAGATGGCCTTGGTAAGTAATTTTGGCAGTAATCATCCCGGATGCACTGGCCTGTGTGTTTGTTTCCCTTTGCTGTCTCTGAATGTGATGCCAACTCCAAACAGGTGCAAATTTCCCTTCTCAGCAAAATCTGCCATAAAAGGCACATCCACAGCCATTTCGGATCAGCTCATTTCCAACAATGTGAGCAGAAATGAGAGAGCATTGCCACGACAGGCTCACCACGAGAGCCGCCCCACCCATTAGAGTCGGGGGATGGCACCCCTGTGAGTGGGAGGGAAGCTTTGGCCTGATGGGCAAAACCTTATCCTACAGCCACCTCTGAGTGTGGTTTCCTCACCCCTCTCCTAGAAAACTGAAACTCTGATCCAGAGAAATTAAACGACAGAAGAGAGGGACCCATTCTCCCTTGACCCCTTCTTCTCAGACTAAAGAAATTGGACATGAACCTAAACATGCTCTGTCTGAACCTCTCTCAAGTTCCCAAATTGGGCAGACATACATGTCCCTTCTCTAACGATGAACAAGCAGGGAAACATCTGGACCTATAAAAAACGCTTATGATCTCAAAAGAAGACTGCTCGTTTGAAAAAAAGCTTGCTGTAGGCAAGAGCGACGCTGTAAAATACTAAATTTAGATTTTGACGATAATCGAGAAGCGATGGTGCCCGTAAAAAAAAAAAAAAGAACACTCTAAGATCAAGGAAGACTACTGTTAGGTCAAACGACAACCCCGCTACATGAACATGCAGTGGCGATACTGACCAGCAAGTTGGACAATGAGGAACACAGAATGAGCAAAGCAGCCAGCCAGCTGGCTGGCTCAGAGAGGAGGCACGCAGGATAGGTTCTGGAAAGTGAATAGAAAATACAGCAGAGGAAACACATCAGGCAGAGAGGAAGCAGTAACCAAATAAATAATAAAGACATTTTCTTGAGTTGAGGAAAGCTGTTTGTCTTTAATCGAAAACCCACACTGAGTGCCAGGCCAAAAAAAAAAAAAAAGCCTCTCCCATGTCTTGCTTTTTCTTTTTATTCCGAGCACAAAGAAATATATTCGAGTTATTCTGCCTAACGAGCAACCAACCGGGTTACAGACGATGAGGAAAAATCCTTTTGGCATCAGACATCTCTCTCCACACTAAATTTCAGAAAATAGTGGAATGGCCTCCACGGAGTTTTGAGCTCTAAAGACTGTGTGTCAAAAATAGTCGAACTGCCAAGGTATTGTTCTTACATGTGGGCCACAGAAACTTATTCTCAGGCAAAGATTCAGAAAACATACTAGACATATGTCTTCCTGAGAAATTATTTTAAGAAGTATTCTAGTTCACGCTGAGCGTAATATAAGGTGAAGGCCAAAAAGAAAAAAAAAAATCATTACTAGATTTGATTACATAAGATTTTCAAATCTATGCAATGTCAAAAACTCACAAAATTAAAAGACAAATGAAAAACTACAACAATATTTATAACATATAAGACAAGATTTATATCCTCTAATAACAAAGAGTTCTTGCATATCAATTATTGATTACTTCAGTAGTAATCAAAGAAACATAAATTAAAATGACATTGAAGAATCATTTATCATTTTAGGGCTAGTATTTGCAAGAATATGGTAAAATGGGCCTGTTTATTCATCACCAATGAGAGTTTGCTAGAACTTCTCTGTAAGGCAGTTTGGCAATATGTACAAAGTGACATGAAAGTGTTTGTGGCTTTGCCAGTAATTCCACATCTGGAAATTTACCTTTAAAACTGATCAGGCATATTTGCTCAAGAATCTTTGTATGTGAGTGTTCATCAAAGAGTTATTTATGAAAGCAAAAATGAGAAAAGAAATTTAAAATAAAAAATATAGGATTAGATATGTAAAATTATCTTATATCCATAAAATGAAATGCAACCATTAAGATACATATTATAGACACATTGTCAAGAAATGTATTTATGATCATTTGTTAGGGGCAAAAGCAGGTTACAGAATAATAGGTATGGACCCGTCTTTGTGAATATGTGACGTAAGTGTGTCTGCGTGTGTAAATGAAGAAAATCATTGGAGGGTTGCAGATCAGCATGTTAACCCTGGGGTCTTTGGATGGGGGGATTCCGGATATCTTTCTTTCTAAACAGTGAATGTGTATGATGTATGCCAAATATCATAACAGTAGATTTTGGGGATCGTTTTGTTTTGTTTTCAGCAAAGAGCTAAGGAAAACTGCTAAAGAAAATCCAAAGCGTTGCTTTATTTAACCTCTGTAAAAGCTCTCTGAGGCAGGTGTTATTACAGCATGGGCTCACTTTACGACATGTACTCGCAGAGGGTGAGTAGACTGCCTAATGTCACACAGCTAACAGGGGTCAGATCATTTCTTGTCAGTGTCATCCTGAACAAGCCACCTAACTGGAAACTCTGTAAAAGAGGGTAGGAAGAATCTCTAGTAAGACCATGTGCTTCGAGAGCGAATGGCTGTGAAAACACTTTAGAAACATAGGCTGGATTCAAACCAGACAACAGTAGATTGACACCACTCACGCCGTGGCAGCTAAGCAGGCTGGCGACGTCCTCATGCGTGTCCTTCTTACCCCGCATCTTGGCCTTTGGAGGCTGAGGCGAGGGGCGCCTCTCACTTTAGGGTTCTCCTGGAGAGGACAGATTCTCACACTCTCTCCCCAGAGCCACAGCTCACTCTGCAGTGTGCTAAGTCTCTGGGGAAGAGAAAGACCCTCTGAGAAGACACTTTCAAGAAATCACGCCCGCAAGCCCAGCGGCCAGTCCCATACTGGAGTCGTGATGATTGGACTTTGAATTATAACATTTTTTATCTGCTATTTGCAACAACGAACTAATTGAAATACCGCAGATTAGTATTCGCTGGCTTGGGTTTGGGTTATTTCCCACCCCATCCCATCTGCTGTCACTTTTGGCAGTAAGTAAATAGTTTTGAGAAATGGCTTTGAAAATAGCAATGGTGTAGGTAGGGTTGATGCAGAATCCAAATGGAGTATTACGGTAATTGAGATTTATGAGTCTTATCAATATGTTAATCATGTTGTTGATAGTATGCGTTAGTGCCGTTTTGTCATGCATTTCAAGTATTTGATGTTCTAGGGTTCTTAAAACATCTCTTCAGATTAACATTCCTCCGCAAGCTAAAAATTAGCCCCGTCGCTCGCTCCGAGCCCGGGCCACTTCTGCGCGATACCATTTGACAGGAAAGGAAGGTGGGACAAAAAGAATAAAAGAGAAGCAATTTGCTTAGAAAGTTGATGCTGAAAATGAAACTTTATCACCAAGTCGTTGTCAAAATAATGCTGTACAAACCACCCCAAATGTTAGTGACTTAAAACAATCATCATTTCTTATCACTCACTCATATCTCGTCTGGGGTCAGCTGTTCTAGAAGGAGCTGTTGGTCTTGGCTCCAAGCCGAGAGTTAGGTTGGGATCTGAGCCATGTCTCTCATTTTTCTCGGTTGGGTAATCCACCCAGAGCTTGTTCTTTTCATGGTAATGGCAGACGTGCGAGAGGGCAAAGCCCTCCATACAAATACACGCACTGCATCATGCTCCCCATCAACGCACTGGCCAAAACATGTCACGTAGCCATGCTCCGGATCAGTGGGGAGGGAGGCCACCTACCCGAAACGAGAGAGGGAAGAGAGTGAATACTTGCTATCTTGTTTTCATCTAATCATAAATGTTGATTAGGCAATGCACAAAAATAAGCAAAAACAAAAATTATTAACAAATTGTTAAAATTCCACTTGATACTACCACCCAGAGAGAGAATCATGGTAACATTTTGGAGTATAAGATTGGTTTTGAAATATTCTTTTAATATTCTTCTTAGGAAAAAAAACGAATGTATAAAGTCAATATTGGAACCAATTTTGAGAAGTAAAAAAGAAATCACCCCCTACCATCTGCATCTTTTCTCAGTATTTTTTCGCTCTTTCCCAGCATTCCACCCCCACACACACACACACACACACACACACACATTACACCCCTGCTGTCACAGAATAGCAAGTGTGCAGCTGGTGATTCTCCTTTTTTACAGTTAGTACTAATCGACATTGCTACTTAGTCTTTATACTTATTATATTCGTCAGTATTCCACAGTGTCCTTTTGAGCATACAAGCCATTATCTGCTAAACCATTCACCCAAGACTGGATATTAAGCCGATTCACGGTTCCATTTTTCGGCTACTATGGATCATACTCTTTAAAAGAAAAAAAACTTACAATTTTAAAAACTTATTAGCTATGGAGTCTCTCCGTCTGCACAGGGAGTCAGCCTCGGTGTGAGAGCCGCGCCTGGCAGACAGCTGTGGGGTATTCCAAGCTCAGATGTCTCACAGTTTGGTTGTTTGGCTTTTAACGTTTGTAGCAAGTATAAGCAATTTATCACCACACACTAACCCGAGACCTACTGTGCGCCAAGCCCGGCGATAGGGCCGATGACACAGTGGTGAGGAGGAAAAGAACCCAGGTCCCCAAGGAGCTTCGGACCTTGCGGGTAAACGCAAACACGCAAGTAGGCAACTCCCTCATGAGACCAGGCAACATTTCTTTGTCTTGTCTCCCCGTAAAGCAGCAAACTCTCCTGCAAATGTGTCTCCCCCACACCCCAACGTGCTCACTGGAAAGGAAGCCACGGCCTCCCTCCAGGATCGTCCCCGCAGTGGCCCCTTCTCCCTGCTCCTCCTCTGGTTAAGCTGTGTGGCACCCGGGAGGCCTGTTTGCAGCTAATTAGATTAGGATGTGTTCATCTGGAAAGATATCTGTAGTTCAACAGAAGGGGCGTGAAGAACCACCCTGGCGGTTCTGCAGACGGAAGGGTTCCGAGCTCTCTGGGCTGGGGCAGGAAGCGGGTTCTGCCCTCGCCCAGCGTAAACGCCCGGAGCTTCTCTTCTAGATGTCCTCAGGAGTCACGTTCAAAATGACCTTCCATGTCACATGAGAGGCCCCAACTTAGAGGATCTCAGAAAAAAACAAAGAGCAAATCTGAAAAAACACTTTCATGCTGCCTTTCTTTTTATTTCAAAGGAAAAACAATCACCTCTTGAGTTGTTTTGTTGAAAAAAAGGGAGGTAGAGAGACCGTCGAGACCAGCAAGAGATGTTGCCCTCCTGCCTCTGTCCCCATCTGCTCGAAAATTATTTCCAAAATGGGAAAAAAACGCTGCATTTCACTGAACCAGAGTCGGGCGATGGGCTGGGGATGAGGGTGAGCGGAGGGAGAAGTGACCGAAACATAATTCCCCACATGTTTATTTTGCTAGTGAAGACTGTTGCCTGTACTATTTTAAAATCTTAGCACGACCCCTGGCAGACTGTTGTCTGTAGGGTAAGTGGGCACAGATTGAATTTCATGCTGTGTCAAGGACAAAATGAATCCTTAATCTGGCTGCAGAAAATGCATATTCGCCCACAAGCAAAGCAGCTTGTCTTTCAAGCCCTTACCGCCTCTTTCCTGTCTGTGGGATGAGTTTGTGGCTCGGGTTTGGCGACTCCATTGGCCTCCAGACACGAGCAATAGGTATCAAAGTCCCTACTGAGTCTCGCACACCCGTCCTCCTGCCAGGTCCCTGAATTTATCAGGGAGCATAAAGTGACCATCGAGCACAGCGGCCGATTTTCACGATGCATGTAGAATACGGGAATCAACGTGACGTCAATGTCACGTCAACTGCAAAAGTATTTAAGAGAGTAGTACCTTCTCATTACATATATTTTTTTAAGATGAGGAAAGGCTGCTGTTTAGTAAAACTGGACAAAATGACATTTCCTGCCCCGCAGACGTCTCGCAGGCTGGCAGAATAAGGGTGCCAAACGGTGAGAAGAGCAGCCTCGGACCTAGTCGCTCCTCGTTTATTCCGTCAGAAAAACAGAGCCGTGTTCACCACGGCGAACCCGTTTCTCCAACAGCGACCGGGTCACGAGAGCCAGGACGTTCTTGTGTCCCCTGTCCCCGGTGGGGAGCACAAGCCGCGCGGCCGTTGCCTGGAGTCCCGATGAGTCGGCACCTTGTCCTTCCTGCTTCGGGTGAGCGTGCGAGTTTCTGAGCTGCCAGCAAAGTCGGATACTCTCGCCGGCTCGTCCTCCTGAAGTCGTCAGTGATCCGCGCCCTCACGGCCTCCTGCGAGCACTAGACAGACCAGCACTCGTCGTCATGAAAAACCACGAGAGGGAAATATTTTAGGCTCCGCACTTCTGAAAGGCGCCCGTGAGGGCTCGGCCCACTCGCCTGCTTTCTCGGCACCTTAGGTGAAGGAGCTGCCCTCACCGGGAGGCGGCGTGAGTCACCCAGCACCTGTGCGAGCCGGTGTGCTGCGGACACCGGGCACAATGTCTTGCCCGTGGTTAATGAAATCTGCCACTTTGCTTCACTGTCCCTCAAGTTCCTCAGCCAAAAAGATGGGTCTCCCGGGCGTGACTCATCACAGGGAACATGCTTAGAATCTCACATCAGTCGGGATGGGGAAAGAGGAAATTTGGGCATTTAAAAATAATAATTTTGGATGGTTGGAATTGATTGTTACACACCGTTCCTTCCGCGGTTGATTCAGCTAATCCCTCCATGCCAATCTTTGGGGCTGAGGATGGAGATGACCCAGCCTTCTCAAGTGCCTGAGGTTCAAGACCGGCTTCTGCGTTATTTCCCAAAGGCAATGGCTGAAGCTTGGCCAGAGGTCTGAGCTAAACCGTAATTCCTGAGGGGAAAATCAAGGGGAACATTATAAAACACGAAGTCCAAAGATGTCAGAGGCAGCAGTCGAGGACGACAGCACCGAGCCAAGAATTCAAGGCCCGACTGGTAAAGATCCCAAAGGAAAGTTGCTCAGGGAGGCGCGAAGTTCATGGTCTCATGTTGGTAGCACGTGGGAGAGCCGGCAAAGAGGGTGGCGGGTCAGCCTTCTTAAAAAGCCGGTTATGAATCAGGCCGGGTCTAGGCTCAGCTGCTGTCACAAAGAATTCTAAAATTCAGCGACAAGTTGGAAATGCGTTTTCCTCTCATATAATAGTCCAGGGGGAGGCAATCCAAGGCTGGCAGGACGCTCACGCCGTCCTCAGCACGCAGCCGCCACCTCTGGGTTCCTGGTGGCCGCTCCTGCTCTTGCCACCTCCCACCCATAGGAAAGAAAAAGGGCCAAGTGAGGGCACCTACATCCTTCGGGAGAACTTGACACAGAGGTGGCACACAGCCCATCATCCAGAACCTAGTCACGTGGCCACTCCAGGCTGCAGTAGAGGCTGGCAAGTCCAGCTCCTGGCTAGACATCTATGTGCCCAGCTAACGCTGTGGGCATTTGATTATTAAAGCCTGAAAAAATTGATCAGGGGGACAACTGGCAACTGGGGCTCTAGATGGAACAAGCAGTCTCTAACCTCATGGAGCTTAAAGTCTAGAGCAGAAGTCAGCCAACTGACCTGGGCCAGATGCAGCCCAATGCAGCCCTCCGCCTGTTTTTATTAATAAAGTTTTATTGGTTCGCAGCATGTCCACTTTTTTACACGTTGTCTGCGGCTGCTTTCACAGCACAGTGGCAGAACCAAGTAGTCACAACAGAAACCAAAAGGCCTGCAAAACCTAACCTATTTTCTGTCTGGCCCTTTGCAGTAAAAGTTTGCAAGTTCTGCCCTAGTGCTAGTGTGTGAGATGCGATTAGTTCCGCGTGCGCGGGGCGCAATGAGAAGCAGGTGAGGGGCCACACGGAGGGGCCCGGGCAGGCAAGGCAGCCGAGCTTTAGCTCAGGCCAGGCAGGTGAGCGGCCATTGGTCGGTGAAGGTGATGGAGGAAGAGGAAGAGCTTGCGGCCTGGCCTGGAGGTCTGAGGGGCCGGCAGGCCACGAGAGGCGTGGGTGAGGGGGCTGTGAGGAGCCGGGGCAGTGTGAGGTGCCTTGGAGGTGACACGGAATCGCTACAGTGGCCTGGAGAGCAGCATTCCCCTAACCTGGCCATTTAGGGCACTTACGAAGCATAAGGATTCTAGAGCCCGCCGCAAACCTGCCCAAACAGGATCCGTATTTGAAAGAAGCTCTCCACGAGATTCTGAGACACCCCGCAGGGGGACGGCGAGGAGGCAGGGACCCTGGCAGAGGCGGTGGCCGTCCCCCAGGGCCGTCACATGTGCGAGCTGGAAGGATGGAAGCAGCAAGGTTTCGGGATAGCTTCTCGGTATAAAGCGAAAGAAGGGAGAAGAAAACGAGACCATTTTACGTTAGCGAGGTGGTGGGGAGTGACAGCCCGGTGACAGCCCAGGACAGGCCTGTCACCAGATGCCACCATGACAGTGTCCCTGTTCTCACCTCAGTAGTTTGAATATGGACTTTAGGCTTTCTCCAGAGTCAAATTCTGGATATCACCTCCCCCCTAAAAAGAAACCGCCCCTACCCCGGACAGACGGCAGCCCGACTGCTTTACAAATGACCAACCTTTACGAAACCAAATGACAGTATCAAAGAGCCAATCTCTAGGAGGTGCACACTCGTCGCCTGGTTCTGGCCCTTGTGGGAGGCATTTTCTCATTGTGAAAGAATCTGTTTCACTGCTCCAAAAAAAAAAAAAAAAAATTGACTCGTGATTATCTTTGTCAGAGCAGGACGTTCTAAACTTATTTTCTCACTTTTATGAATTCGGATACAGTTCTCCGATCAGCCCGGAAATAATGACGGCAGAGATTAAATCCGATGAAGTCATTGGGTGGGAGACAGTTAGATGAACGCATCCCTCCACTCATTCACTGAATAAATAAATCATGGGGTTAGAGCTCAAACAATCAATAATTGAAAAGGGAAAAGGAAGAACCTGAGAGGAGCCGACGAGGGAACAAAATAAGAAGAGCTATTTTCAGGCAAAATGATGAAAGATGATCACCTGCCCTTCTGTTCTCTTTATGTTTACTGGTCACATTTTGCTAGAATTCTTCAACTATTTCTTCACTGCCCCGTAAGTTTTTGAACTGGCACAGGGTCAAAGATGAAATGCTCTCCCTCTTCCCTGAAAATTACTTCTTTCGCTCAAGCTGACGCTGACACGGCCATTGAGCAGGCATCATCCCCAGAGCTGAGCCATTATTGTCACTGGTCTGTGAGTATGTAGTGTGTTTTCAGCTGCTAAATTTGGAAGTAATTTATTATAGCCATAGATCACTAGGACACTTTGTGTTTTACTTTTGTTTGTTTGTTTGTTCGTTCGTTCGTTTATGGGATTGGTCTTCCCTGTGCCTGATGTAATGAATTTAGCCTTGAGGTTTGCATACGGCATTGCCAATGCTCAAACTGTTTTTCTCCATCCCTCTTCGCCTGCTTCCCTCTTACTAACCTTACAGGACTCAGATTGGATAGCATTTATTTCAAGATTCCTTCCCCGAGCCCCCACACGTGGGATAGGTGTCTCTCCCGGGTACTGGCATGGTACCCAGAACTTCTCTGCTAATGCCACGGAGGGCTGACTTCTCCTGAGCATTCCACACTGCCCGCGTGGATTATCTTTGCGAATCCTCTCAACCGTCCAGTGAGATAGGCGCGGTTATTAGTCCATTTTATAGATAACGAAACCGAGGCATGGAAGAACTAAGGACAGTCTCCAGGGTTACCCAGCTGAGAAGTGTTTACTGTCTGTGCCTTCCAGGCTGTGACCTCCATGAAGAAGGAACTCACAACCCCCGAGACTGCGGTTAACAGCGTGCCCGTCACAGACTGGCACGTAATGTCTGTCTCTGTCTCTCTGTGTCTGTCTGTCTGTCTGTCTGTCTGTCTGTCTGCCTCTCTCCCCCTTCTCCCTCCCTCCTCTTTTGTGTGTGTGTGTGTGTGTGTGTGTGTGTGTGTGTATGTGTGTGAGAGAGATGAATTATAGGGCTACGGAACCTCAGTGTGAGACTCTTTCCACCGCTCATGGCACTCTAAAGTTTATAAATCAAACTCAGAGAGTTAATTACGGCCTCGAAGCTGTCTATACCAAAGCGCTAGCGGTGAGAACCGGGCTGCCTAATGCAGGTAAACCTGAGGTTACACAGGCGGGACCCGCATGACTTATCCTCTCCCGTTCTCTCAGAGCTTCGTCTGCCAGGCGCCACGGGAAGACTAACCTCCAGACTGTCGTTCTCTGCGGCTGCCTTTCCCCAGCGTATGGCAGGCCAGAGCGGGCCCTGGGAATATGTGGGTGTCTCTGTAGGAACACACATCGTTTCGGTATTTATCCCCCACATAGTCAGCCTCCGTCCTTCTTAAGTCACGCGTGATTTGCATACAAGAGAAACAGAGGAGGAAAGAAATGGCTGCAACTCTCAGGTCACCGCGGATTTCTGAACTGCTCACCCAAAGCTACGTCTGAGAGACCATCCCTCAGGGCATGCAAAGCCTCATTTTCAACAACTAGCAAATCCAGCTGAGCCAATGTTGTGATTCCATGAGATTCAGCAGCTCACGGGGAAAGCGAGGACCAGGTACAAGTGGGCTGTGGAAAGCTGGGGTCCGCGGGCTCCCTGCCTCCCCCTTCCTAGTCGCACCAGAACCTGGGTTCAAATCCCAGCCCCACTACTTATGAGCTCTGCGAGCTTAGCAAGTCATCCAAACTCCCTGCGTTTTGTTCACCAGTGGCAGGGATTCCGCCACCAACAGAAAACACAGAAACCCTCCACGAACCCGAAGCAGCAACAGGAGGTGCCATCATAAGGGGCTTTGTCAAAATCTCTTATGAGGTCGAGCATGGTCATTCAACTTCCCGTTCCTCTGAGGCCTGGGGACTTTTGAAGAAGTAATATTCAGCATCCGATGTATGACAGTTGGTCGAAACCTGTCAGTGAGGAAGAAAGATGAAACCCCGCCTCACAGAGTTCTTGGGGGAAATGCGCAGCTCGTGTGCATTTCCTGTCTCAGTACCTGGCACATGGGAACCCAATATTAGTCCCCTTCTGCCCACTCTGGCTGAAAATGCAAACGTTATCTAGGAAACAGCACATTACAGCATCATAAGTGAGTATACATTCATTTATAGGATTTATTCACGTATCAAAGCCTAAAGCAATGGGATCAGAGCAAGAAAGTTCGCGTGGGGGGTCCAGGAAGGCCCTTAAAGTTTCCTGCTTGGGTATCCCCATAATGAAAAGTACTAAGGTGTTGGAAGGAGGGGAGACTTTGAGCTGAGGCGTGGCCTCAGCAGGCAGGACGCAGGTGTGGCGGGCGGCACTGTGGGCTTGAGGGAAAAGCCTCACCTGCGCCACCTGCAGGACAGATGGAGCAGTGGTGGACCAGCAGGACCTGGAGGCTGATTCCCAGGCTTTACGATTCTTGCTGCATCATCACCAGTCAACCTAAGAGCTATTTTCTTCTTTGGGTAAAACAACAAAAGCTTTCTGCTTTGAGAGTTTAGTTCCTGGAGAACAAGTAAAGAAAAAAAAAATACTTACCTGATGATATTTTTCATACCTTTTTCTATCAGCAAGTTTCTCCGAGTGACTTTGTACTAGTCGAAAATAATCCATTTAGATCTAACCCAGTTAAGAGTATTAGAAAAGGGAACACACTTTGCGCATCGTCCACAGCACTGCTGGGTGGGGAGGGCTCAAGTGTAAACAGTGTAATAGAGGCACCAAGAATGTCCCCTTTGTCATTGGAAAATTGGTAGAAACAGACCAAGGTGTGATTGATGCCATCGCTCTTTCTGTCACGGAAGTTGCTTTTAAGAAAAAAAAACAAATATAAGTTGCTTGTTGAAGCTCAGGCTTATAAGTATTCATTACAAATGAGAAATGCTTTCTCAATGCATGGAAATACGCACACACATGGAATCATAGTAGATAAAATTATTACACAAAAATAGTATAGACATGCCAATGATAACATAAAAACACTTTGTCATTGATAGAAGAAAAATCAAAGCAATGAAGTAAGTTGACTTAATACTTATTGAGTTTCCGATGATCTTACAAATTTGTAAAATTTTTCTCGGTAAATATTGTCTTCCCACACATGTACATTTAAGGTACATTTAAGATGAGTTTCCTGAGAACATAAATGCTCAAGAGGCATAACCAGGAGTCGGCGAGGGAGATCTTAATTTGCATATTTCCTGCCTTAAATGCCTGCACTGTCTTGGGTATAAAGTTGCGTTAGTAAGGCTTTTAGTGTTTAATGCGATATGACTTAAACGGTCTCTTTTTTCTAGGGTCTATAAAACCTTTGCTATTAATGGCTGTTACTTCTCATTTTTATCCACCAAATTTACTAAGGAAGTAAAAATATATCGAGGTTCCCATTTGTCTGCTCAAATCTTTTTTGTTCGCTGGCAATAAACTTCGCTCTTCTTAAACCTGGGACGATCCACTTGGAAAGGGACACTGGGTGACTCACCCTAACCATGGAGCTTGACATAGTGCAGGGCTTCCACTCATCGGCCTGCTTATCACTGTCTTTGATCCTCCAGGCAGCCCTGTGGGACGAGGTGGGGTACAGTTCACAGCCGCTGGAGACACGGAAACCGAGACAGTGGCGAAGCCTCCTCTTCCCTGACTTTGCACAGCTAGGAGTAGTAAAACCCTACCACAACACCATAAATGAAGTCTAGTGTACTTCACCAGGAAAATGCAGATTCGCATTCTTTCCATGTTGTAATCACATAACCAGGATAAACCCATGCAGCTGACCGACCTTCTTGGGCCCTCCAGGGCTCCGGCTGCAGGGTGCAAACCCACCCTCATCCCAGCTATAATTAATTCAGCACCACTCCAGCTAAAATCTTGACGGGGATGATTCCAGGGCTGGTTGGGGTTTCTTGGAGAGCAGTAAGGAGTCCAGGATTCTCCCAGTTACTTAAAACCCTTTCTTCAGGTTGACCCAGAGAGACTAAGCTGGGAGAATCCTGGGGACATGGAGACCCCACTTCCCTAGACAGGGGTGCTGGCCGTTTCCTCACCTGTCCTACCCCTCCCTCGACACGCCCTCTTCTCCCACTGGGAAGGTAGGAATTGTATCACCCACCCCTGTTGGAGAATGGGGGCCGGACGGAGCATGGAACCCACTTCAATCTAACGTGTCGTATCTGAACCATGGAGTTTTACAGTATTTGCAGAGCCAGATAGAGAAGTCAGATCTCCTGGTTCCTGGAGCAAAGCCTTCTCCCTACTTTGCTGGCACACCGCCGTCCCCTCCATCAGTATTCCAGGCTGCAGAGGGTGTCAGGCACACCTCCCTCTGCCAGCAGAGTTCTCGCCCAACTCCCTCCTGTGGAAGAGAGAGCGGACCCTTCCAGAATGGGAAGCCTAGTCCCATACCCGCCTTCCCAGATCTGGGGTTATTACTGTGCGCATGTCTGAGAAAAAGGGGTGAGGTGTGGGGGAGTGCTGTATTGTTCTGTAAACGTTTAATATGTTTTACAGGTTGCTGGCTTACTTAACACAGCTCATAAATTCTGCCTGCATCCCACCAGCCACCTGCTTATTCATTATCTCGGTTTAACACATCTTATGAGTTTCATCTATTCTGTTTGTTTTTCTTGTCTTTTGTAGCAGAATTGAATATTCTCAAATCCTACAGCAAACACATAAGCAGAAAAACCTAAGGGAAAAAATGAGATTTAAAAAAAAAAAAGCCACAGAGAAAACATTCGATTTATAGTGGCAGGGGAAATACAAACCAAAACAGAGAGTAGCTGAGTCACAGTAATGGTGGCATTTTGAGCAGAAAGCGGTGGGCACGTCCTGCAAAGGGGTGACGCGGTCCCAGTCACTGGACTTCCATGGTCCTCGACCTTGAAAGCCCTTGCCCCCTTTGGATGAACATGAAAACAACATTTCTTTAATGTTATTTTAAAATTAAAAACTAATTAAAGATATTATCTAAGGGCAAATCACTTCAGAGCAACCATAGCATCGAATACAGGTTTTCAAGCAGCATTTGGCCCTGACTCTTGCTGGCTTCTGCTTCCGCTCCCAGGGGGTCCTCACCTGCCTCCTACAGAGAGTTTGACTCTGGAAACTGTGAAGGAAGAATACTCCACACTTCTCTCTCATTAACTACTTGAAAATGTATCCTCGTTGTGTGTGTGTGTTTTTTTTTCTAATTACAAAGAAGTACATGTTTGTTAAAATAATTCAAACATTGTAGTGATACAATGTAGTCAAGAGCACATAGCGGAGATGACACCATATACCTGAGATAAACTGCTTCCTGCAGCCAGGCACTGAGGTTTCCTGTCAGCCAAGGCAAAAAGGGAACATCGCCTTTAAGAGTTTTTATCCAGACCAGGATTCCCAGGTGACATACAGGACACCCAGTTAAGTTCAAATTTCAGTTATACAAAAAATAATTTTTTAAATGTAAGTATGCCCCAAACATTTTGCAGGACACACTTATTCTAAAGACTGTTCCTTCCATACCTGAAATTTACATTTTTGCATATTCATTTTATAACTGTGATAAAATACACGAGATAAAATTTACCATGTTAACCGATTTTAAATGTACAGTTCAGTAGTGTTAAGTATATTCACAGTGTTATGCATCCAATCTCTAGAACTTTTTTATCTTACAAAACTGAAACTATATACTGATTCAACAGCAACTCCCCATTTGCTCCTAACCCCCCACGCCTCGGCAGTCTCCTTTCTACTTTCTGTTCCCATGACAACTCTAAAAACCTCATGTAAGTGGAACCATACAGTACTTATCCTTTTGTGAAACTGGCTTATTTCACTTCATATACTGTCCTTAAGTTTCATGCATGTCGTAGTATGTGTCTGAATTTCCTTCTTTTTTTAAGGCTGAATAGTATTTCATTATATGTACACACCACATTTCATTTGTTGAAAGTCAAATGTAACGGGGTCATTTGGGTGTTAAATCCGGCAACCCTATTCTGAAAACATCAGTCCAGATAAGCTTTTCCTAGAAATTAGACCAGACCAGAGAAGTTTATCCCAAAGAGCATTTATGAGAGAAATAATAAGAGGACACAGCTGGCAACATTCTTCTTCTCTGATTTTGCACAAGCCATAGACATGTGGTTCGGTGAATCCTAATTTTGTCAACAGGCTGAGTCAGCAGTTCTTGAACTGGAGTTTGAGCAAGAGCTGCAGGAAGTCTGTGAGCGCTTTGAAATCACAGGCCATGCTGAGTGTATGTACGTCTTTGTGGGGAAAGGAACCAGAATTAGATTCTCAAAGGTATCTGAGACCCCAAGGAAGTCAGGAGGCACCATCTTGTCGACAAGAGCATAACTTTGAATTCAGACAGCAGTTTTGCTGGGGACTTGGGTATTATTACTTTTCAGACAATTGATTTCCTGAATGTCTAAACTAAAATAGGGAGAAAATCTCAGCATATTTAAAAGAGTAGCAAGTTCACCCATCTACTGAAACGTCCCTTCCAAATGAGGGTTGAGTATTTGCTGTCACGTGTTCTGCGTCTTTCACAGAAACTGAATGGAAGCCAGTTTGTGAGTGATAGTGATCTTTATGAATTTTCTGGTGATGGGGAAAGTTAAGAGGCATGTGCTTAAAATGCCGAAGTCCCTCGAAGAGAGAGATTAAGAAAGAGCACGAGAGAGTGAGACAGAGAATAACGCCTAGGCCATGGATAATCTTACTGCCTGTAGAAAACAAATGCCTTTTAATAATCCCCACTTTATTTTTTCTTTAGAAATCCTTCTTCAATTTACCAACAGCTCTTACCAACGAGCTCAACTGGCCCCAACTCTCTGGTGCAACTGGATTTCTGAACGGGTATGTATGTTCGCACACCCTCGAACACTTCAATATATCTGTGTACAAACAGACCAGGAGATGGGGCTTGCTCCCAAGATACTGAGATGGGAATATTAGGAATTGCTTCTAGAACATGAGTGACATACAATAAACCCACCGCTGACCTAAAGCCTGCCATACAGCGGGATGGACTGCAGACTGTATTTCATCGGTGCTGGCAAGGAGGAAATATTCCTGCTACCAAGCCTAGGTTGACCTCCGATGGGAAATATACAC
This sequence comes from Pteropus medius, assembly GCF_902729225.1. Taxonomy (NCBI): domain Eukaryota; kingdom Metazoa; phylum Chordata; class Mammalia; order Chiroptera; family Pteropodidae; genus Pteropus; species Pteropus medius. Next base: position 20,302,194 of record NW_024342467.1, on the reverse strand, counting down.
ATCACTAAATTTTTCTGATTCAAGGGACAGAGATGTTTACTTGATGATTTGCTCT
>NW_024342467.1:20293747-20302128 GCF_902729225.1 Pteropus medius | reverse complement strand
AAATACTTACCTGATGATATTTTTCATACCTTTTTCTATCAGCAAGTTTCTCCGAGTGACTTTGTACTAGTCGAAAATAATCCATTTAGATCTAACCCAGTTAAGAGTATTAGAAAAGGGAACACACTTTGCGCATCGTCCACAGCACTGCTGGGTGGGGAGGGCTCAAGTGTAAACAGTGTAATAGAGGCACCAAGAATGTCCCCTTTGTCATTGGAAAATTGGTAGAAACAGACCAAGGTGTGATTGATGCCATCGCTCTTTCTGTCACGGAAGTTGCTTTTAAGAAAAAAAAACAAATATAAGTTGCTTGTTGAAGCTCAGGCTTATAAGTATTCATTACAAATGAGAAATGCTTTCTCAATGCATGGAAATACGCACACACATGGAATCATAGTAGATAAAATTATTACACAAAAATAGTATAGACATGCCAATGATAACATAAAAACACTTTGTCATTGATAGAAGAAAAATCAAAGCAATGAAGTAAGTTGACTTAATACTTATTGAGTTTCCGATGATCTTACAAATTTGTAAAATTTTTCTCGGTAAATATTGTCTTCCCACACATGTACATTTAAGGTACATTTAAGATGAGTTTCCTGAGAACATAAATGCTCAAGAGGCATAACCAGGAGTCGGCGAGGGAGATCTTAATTTGCATATTTCCTGCCTTAAATGCCTGCACTGTCTTGGGTATAAAGTTGCGTTAGTAAGGCTTTTAGTGTTTAATGCGATATGACTTAAACGGTCTCTTTTTTCTAGGGTCTATAAAACCTTTGCTATTAATGGCTGTTACTTCTCATTTTTATCCACCAAATTTACTAAGGAAGTAAAAATATATCGAGGTTCCCATTTGTCTGCTCAAATCTTTTTTGTTCGCTGGCAATAAACTTCGCTCTTCTTAAACCTGGGACGATCCACTTGGAAAGGGACACTGGGTGACTCACCCTAACCATGGAGCTTGACATAGTGCAGGGCTTCCACTCATCGGCCTGCTTATCACTGTCTTTGATCCTCCAGGCAGCCCTGTGGGACGAGGTGGGGTACAGTTCACAGCCGCTGGAGACACGGAAACCGAGACAGTGGCGAAGCCTCCTCTTCCCTGACTTTGCACAGCTAGGAGTAGTAAAACCCTACCACAACACCATAAATGAAGTCTAGTGTACTTCACCAGGAAAATGCAGATTCGCATTCTTTCCATGTTGTAATCACATAACCAGGATAAACCCATGCAGCTGACCGACCTTCTTGGGCCCTCCAGGGCTCCGGCTGCAGGGTGCAAACCCACCCTCATCCCAGCTATAATTAATTCAGCACCACTCCAGCTAAAATCTTGACGGGGATGATTCCAGGGCTGGTTGGGGTTTCTTGGAGAGCAGTAAGGAGTCCAGGATTCTCCCAGTTACTTAAAACCCTTTCTTCAGGTTGACCCAGAGAGACTAAGCTGGGAGAATCCTGGGGACATGGAGACCCCACTTCCCTAGACAGGGGTGCTGGCCGTTTCCTCACCTGTCCTACCCCTCCCTCGACACGCCCTCTTCTCCCACTGGGAAGGTAGGAATTGTATCACCCACCCCTGTTGGAGAATGGGGGCCGGACGGAGCATGGAACCCACTTCAATCTAACGTGTCGTATCTGAACCATGGAGTTTTACAGTATTTGCAGAGCCAGATAGAGAAGTCAGATCTCCTGGTTCCTGGAGCAAAGCCTTCTCCCTACTTTGCTGGCACACCGCCGTCCCCTCCATCAGTATTCCAGGCTGCAGAGGGTGTCAGGCACACCTCCCTCTGCCAGCAGAGTTCTCGCCCAACTCCCTCCTGTGGAAGAGAGAGCGGACCCTTCCAGAATGGGAAGCCTAGTCCCATACCCGCCTTCCCAGATCTGGGGTTATTACTGTGCGCATGTCTGAGAAAAAGGGGTGAGGTGTGGGGGAGTGCTGTATTGTTCTGTAAACGTTTAATATGTTTTACAGGTTGCTGGCTTACTTAACACAGCTCATAAATTCTGCCTGCATCCCACCAGCCACCTGCTTATTCATTATCTCGGTTTAACACATCTTATGAGTTTCATCTATTCTGTTTGTTTTTCTTGTCTTTTGTAGCAGAATTGAATATTCTCAAATCCTACAGCAAACACATAAGCAGAAAAACCTAAGGGAAAAAATGAGATTTAAAAAAAAAAAAGCCACAGAGAAAACATTCGATTTATAGTGGCAGGGGAAATACAAACCAAAACAGAGAGTAGCTGAGTCACAGTAATGGTGGCATTTTGAGCAGAAAGCGGTGGGCACGTCCTGCAAAGGGGTGACGCGGTCCCAGTCACTGGACTTCCATGGTCCTCGACCTTGAAAGCCCTTGCCCCCTTTGGATGAACATGAAAACAACATTTCTTTAATGTTATTTTAAAATTAAAAACTAATTAAAGATATTATCTAAGGGCAAATCACTTCAGAGCAACCATAGCATCGAATACAGGTTTTCAAGCAGCATTTGGCCCTGACTCTTGCTGGCTTCTGCTTCCGCTCCCAGGGGGTCCTCACCTGCCTCCTACAGAGAGTTTGACTCTGGAAACTGTGAAGGAAGAATACTCCACACTTCTCTCTCATTAACTACTTGAAAATGTATCCTCGTTGTGTGTGTGTGTTTTTTTTTCTAATTACAAAGAAGTACATGTTTGTTAAAATAATTCAAACATTGTAGTGATACAATGTAGTCAAGAGCACATAGCGGAGATGACACCATATACCTGAGATAAACTGCTTCCTGCAGCCAGGCACTGAGGTTTCCTGTCAGCCAAGGCAAAAAGGGAACATCGCCTTTAAGAGTTTTTATCCAGACCAGGATTCCCAGGTGACATACAGGACACCCAGTTAAGTTCAAATTTCAGTTATACAAAAAATAATTTTTTAAATGTAAGTATGCCCCAAACATTTTGCAGGACACACTTATTCTAAAGACTGTTCCTTCCATACCTGAAATTTACATTTTTGCATATTCATTTTATAACTGTGATAAAATACACGAGATAAAATTTACCATGTTAACCGATTTTAAATGTACAGTTCAGTAGTGTTAAGTATATTCACAGTGTTATGCATCCAATCTCTAGAACTTTTTTATCTTACAAAACTGAAACTATATACTGATTCAACAGCAACTCCCCATTTGCTCCTAACCCCCCACGCCTCGGCAGTCTCCTTTCTACTTTCTGTTCCCATGACAACTCTAAAAACCTCATGTAAGTGGAACCATACAGTACTTATCCTTTTGTGAAACTGGCTTATTTCACTTCATATACTGTCCTTAAGTTTCATGCATGTCGTAGTATGTGTCTGAATTTCCTTCTTTTTTTAAGGCTGAATAGTATTTCATTATATGTACACACCACATTTCATTTGTTGAAAGTCAAATGTAACGGGGTCATTTGGGTGTTAAATCCGGCAACCCTATTCTGAAAACATCAGTCCAGATAAGCTTTTCCTAGAAATTAGACCAGACCAGAGAAGTTTATCCCAAAGAGCATTTATGAGAGAAATAATAAGAGGACACAGCTGGCAACATTCTTCTTCTCTGATTTTGCACAAGCCATAGACATGTGGTTCGGTGAATCCTAATTTTGTCAACAGGCTGAGTCAGCAGTTCTTGAACTGGAGTTTGAGCAAGAGCTGCAGGAAGTCTGTGAGCGCTTTGAAATCACAGGCCATGCTGAGTGTATGTACGTCTTTGTGGGGAAAGGAACCAGAATTAGATTCTCAACGGTATCTGAGACCCCAAGGAAGTCAGGAGGCACCATCTTGTCGACAAGAGCATAACTTTGAATTCAGACAGCAGTTTTGCTGGGGACTTGGGTATTATTACTTTTCAGACAATTGATTTCCTGAATGTCTAAACTAAAATAGGGAGAAAATCTCAGCATATTTAAAAGAGTAGCAAGTTCACCCATCTACTGAAACGTCCCTTCCAAATGAGGGTTGAGTATTTGCTGTCACGTGTTCTGCGTCTTTCACAGAAACTGAATGGAAGCCAGTTTGTGAGTGATAGTGATCTTTATGAATTTTCTGGTGATGGGGAAAGTTAAGAGGCATGTGCTTAAAATGCCGAAGTCCCTCGAAGAGAGAGATTAAGAAAGAGCACGAGAGAGTGAGACAGAGAATAACGCCTAGGCCATGGATAATCTTACTGCCTGTAGAAAACAAATGCCTTTTAATAATCCCCACTTTATTTTTTCTTTAGAAATCCTTCTTCAATTTACCAACAGCTCTTACCAACGAGCTCAACTGGCCCCAACTCTCTGGTGCAACTGGATTTCTGAACGGGTATGTATGTTCGCACACCCTCGAACACTTCAATATATCTGTGTACAAACAGACCAGGAGATGGGGCTTGCTCCCAAGATACTGAGATGGGAATATTAGGAATTGCTTCTAGAACATGAGTGACATACAATAAACCCACCGCTGACCTAAAGCCTGCCATACAGCGGGATGGACTGCAGACTGTATTTCATCGGTGCTGGCAAGGAGGAAATATTCCTGCTACCAAGCCTAGGTTGACCTCCGATGGGAAATATACACATCACTAAATTTTTCTGATTCAAGGGACAGAGATGTTTACTTGATGATTTGCTCTCGAGAAATGAATATTTATAAAGGTAATGGCTAAAATTAATAGGCAAGGCTCAAAGTCCTGGTTTTTATGCTCTAGTTTTGAAGGGAGGGACAATGCATGGAGAGTCTAGTGTCACATAAATCAACTTGCTGTGTGTGACTGGGTGTTGACTCGGGGCCTGGGAACAGCCATTCATAATTTTAGCACCCCATTTTTTATTTAGTGGGGGATATCGCATATGATGAATAATTTAATTCTATCTTAACTCGTTTATTTTAAAAGCAGTAGTTATTAAATACTTGCTACCTAATCAGGCACAGATGCTATAGATGTTTTAAAGATAAATAAGGCTTGTCCCATCTCTACAGCCAATTACAGTCAAGTAGGACAGATGAGATAAATGTACAAACGATGATAATACGAGATAAATGTGCCAAAAGACAGCTCTCAACACAGAGCCGCAGGGTTCGCTGGAGAAAGAATTCATGGAAATCATCCACAGCCACCTCCTTTTGGGGTGTTAGGCAAGGCGCCCAAATTCTAAAGGATTTAGGAGATTGGGGGTGAGGAAAAAAGTAGAGACAAAACTAGGGAAGATAACCAACCTTCAGGAAATTTTACTCACATTTATGTAGGAATCACCTGCGAACATAGAGAAAGCAGAGCAGATGCATTATCAAGATCGGGTGTGGGTTTTCAAATTTAATCACGTAAAAACAGTTAGGCTAGTCCTTGGCATTAGTGTAGTAACATCGACAATACCAATAATAGTAAAAGTGACTGACGAGGCCTTCACTCTATGCCAAGCACTTTACTAGAGTGTAAGGCGGAGAGTTTCCCATCCCATCTCCTTGTGAGGTAGGTGGTTTTACTTTCTACTTTCTGCGGTTGAGGAAGGTTAAACGGACAAGAAACTTGACCAAGTTCACACATTAATAAGTAGTAGAATGTGTTGTCATCTTGGACCAGAGAATAATTCAGTGAGTAAGGGACTCTAGCCCACACCTCCCAACCTTTATGTGCATTGAGTTCTGCCTGCCTAATGTGGCTCCCAGTGGCCATCGTCCCCTTGTTCAAGAGTGTAGCTATGGGATGGAAATGGCCAAGAACCGGAGATGTCCTTCCCACGCAGAGCTGTGGCACACACTGTATCAGAGGTCGGTCCTGTGTCTGTCCTCTCTCCTAAGGTCCCCATACTCCCAGCAGCCTGGGACCCTCAGGGCCCCATCCTCAGCCTCTCTTTCCTCAGCCACACTGGCTGTTGTTTTTTGTCACCTGGAGCACATCCAGAGATAGCCCGGCTAAAGCGGCATTCTGGAAGAGAGAGTTTTGTTTCTCTCTCTGCTGTCAAAATCGAAATTGAGAAAATAATATTTACGTGCCCTTCCACCCAAATCCAGCGATGTGCAAAGACACCTGGAAGTTTCTCTAAATCAAGGTCGTCATGGCGATAACAGAAGGAATTTGTTATGAATGAGAAATGAACACAGTTCATTGTACTTTTAATGATGCTTACATTTACTTATAAACCCTATGAAATTCAGCCACCTTTTGACCTAAAAGCCTCACAAAGTTGCCATAGAGGAAATACCAGCCTGATGTTTAAAATTGATTGCCAAATAGTTTAAATTTTCACTGGCATGGTATAAGGAATGGAAGAGGAATCCACTTACCAGGCCCCGCTACACAGCTGAAAACCTGTTTCCTCATCTCTGTCCACTTACAGCTCACAAAATAGTTGCCCCACGTCTAAATCTAATTGTTCCAAGAACTCTGCCCAAACTCAGCTCCTAGTCCCAGGCAGCCTCTGCTCAGTTGGTTTCAGTTTTTGTTGGGGCATGGCAAGGGGAACAGCCCCCCTGTTCCTTTCTGCATCCGTTCTGTCCTCAGACCAGGGGGTGACTCCCTTACGGATGTGAAATCCCACTAGCCCTCCAGTCCTGTGGCAGTTTCCACCGGTCATCCCGTCCGAGCCCAGCAGGCAGACAGCTCTTCCTTAGAAGAAAGGTCATGGGATGAAAGGGAGCGGAGGAGTTGCAAGTCTTCAGACACGTATGGTTTAAAATTCTGTATTCTGTACGGAATTCCATAATCTATCTACGCAGAGAGATTCTGACATCATCTCACAAAGGAAGTGCTTCTGTGAAAATCTTCTCTATCCCGAGCTGGTCTGTGCCGATTTAGCATCTTCTTGGATCCAGCTCTCGATTCCTATTTACAAAAATGTGCAACCTGCCCCGCAACTAGCTAAGTGTTAACTCAAGTGTTGGCCTGATCTGTTGTGTCTCCGAGGAGGCGCGTACCCTGCGGGGCCCGCACGTTCTCTCTGTGTGTTTGTGGGGCCCCAAGCTCTCCGCCCGCTTCTGTGTACTGTGCCTGCGAATCTTCGCCACGGGGCTGGCATGGGGAAGAATACATTCAACTCCTTTTAATAGGGGTTGTAAGCACGTGTCCCTGTGAGTCCAAATGCTTGTTAACGTGGGGTAGAATTTCGGGATTTCTCTATTCAGCTGGATCTCTAGAAAGTGCCTCCTATTATTTGAGTTCAGCCACGCGCTTTGTTTACAGTGTCCTTTAAAAAAATGCACCTTTGGAAAGTAAGAAGATGCCGTTTGGGAGAGAAGGCGATTGCTTTCCTCTCTTCCATTATACCCATCGTCCCCTCAAAATGCAGTACCGACTTTATGAGATGAACGTAGCGAAATTGAAATCCCACGCGTGCATTACAAACAAACATAAGCCTTGGTCTGACAAAGCTCTATGTTCTTCAGTTCAAGTGACATCGATAAAGGCTGTTCTCTTGACTCTCGGGGGCTTCAGAAAATTCAAAAAGCAATAGCCCTTAAAACCACGCGTTTTGTTGTGTGTCCCCCTCCCCTCCCCATGTGATTCAGAAAGCAATTAATTTAAGTTGGTCCAAAATGAAAAAAAAAAATCCCTCTCTGAGGTTGGTACCTTGGGGGCTGGAAGCCTGGCAGTACAGAGGAGAATTATAAGTGAGAAAAAATATACGTATTTTTTAAAGATTAAAAATAGTACTTCGTGCTCAGATCACCTTCGAAAGCAATTAACTAACAGGAAAATTCCACTGAAGTTGAAGAAGCAAGGCGCAGGAACACGCAGAGAGGGGCGGGGACCAACACCCAGCCGCAGGAAGGGAGGACCCTAGTTTAAAAGCCGCGGCATCCGCGGTTCCCAGCCCCAGGCGTCGCGGCCGCAGTGGAGGAGGAGGGAGGCCGTTTGCAGGTAAACGGGTCCTGGTTCCGCGTGGCCTCCGGCGGGACGTTTAACGTCCCCGGACCTCGCTTAGATGATGCAGTCGCGTTGAGCCTGGCGATCTCCGGCGTTCTCAGCAATGTTCAATGTTCCAGTTGAGCGGTTATAGGGCAACGTGATGTTAAAGGCCGCATCCTACTTGATGCTGCTGCTTGATTTAGAAGCTTTGGAGGGAGCGCCCCAGCAAACGTGCTTTTCTCCACTCCTTAACTAGCAGCGCCTCGAGGCAAGACATGGCTAATTTGATGGGCTTGGAACTGTTCTAGGAATCGCGTTTCTCTAGAGCCAGGGCTTCTGTGCAGTAAAGGTCGAGCTCATGCCGGGTGGGCCCTGCACTGTGTGATGTCAGGGGCTCCATCAGCTGTTAATTAAAGTGGATGATCCATCTTTGTCTTTTATGTGTACTATTTCCTCCAGGCAAACCCCAGGGAGGGAAACAGGTGACTCCAAATCCTTAACAAAAATAGCCCCCTGGACCCGACCATATCTAAC
>NW_024342467.1:20292296-20293736 GCF_902729225.1 Pteropus medius | reverse complement strand
CCCCCCCCACCATGTGATTCAGAAAGCAATTAATTTAAGTTGGTCCAAAATGAAAAAAAAAATCCCTCTCTGAGGTTGGTACCTTGGGGGCTGGAAGCCTGGCAGTACAGAGGAGAATTATAAGTGAGAAAAAATATACATATTTTTTAAAGATTAAAAATAGTACTTCGTGCTCAGATCACCTTCGAAAGCAATTAACTAACAGGAAAATTCCACTGAAGTTGAAGAAGCAAGGCGCAGGAACATGCGGAGAGGGGCGGGGACCAACACCCAGCCGCAGGAAGGGAGGACCCCTAGTTTAAAAGCCGCGGCATCTGCGGTTCCCAGCCCCGGGCGTCGCGGCCGCAGTGGAGGAGGAGGGAGGCCGTTTGCAGGTAAACGGGTCCTGGTTCCACGTGGCCTCCGGCGGGACGTTTAACGTCCCCGGACCTCGCTTAGATGATGCAGTCGCGTTGAGCCTGGCGATCTCCGGCAATCTCACCAATGTTCAATGTTCCAGTTGAGCGGTTATAGGGCAACGTGTTGTTAAAGGCCGCATCCTACTTGATGCTGCTAGAAGCTTTGGAGGGAGCGCCCCAGCAAACGTGCTTTTCTCCACTCCTTAACTAGCAGCGCCTCGAGGCAAGACATAGCTAATTTGATGGGCTTGGAACTGTTCTAGGAATCGCGTTTCTCTAGAGCCAGGGCTTCTGTGCAGTAAAGGTCGAGCTCATGCCGGGTGGGCCCTGCACTGTGTGATGTCGGGGGCTCCATCAGCTGTTAATTAAAGTGACTGATCCATCGTCGTCTTTTATGTGTACTATTTCCTCCAGGCAAACCCCAGGGAGGGAAACAGGTGACTCCAAATCCTTAACAAAAATAGCCCCCTGGACCCGACCATATCTAACCTCGGCATTTGTGATTGTCCAAATCCCCTTCTTCTGAAAGTGGTTACAGGAAAGTGGTTACAGGTGCTTCAAAACTGGGGGGCAGGGAGGGAAAACAGAAAGTAAGTAAGAAGCAGAAGTTAGCCATAAAAAGTCACGAAAGCCAGAAGAACCAAAGCAATACCAAAATTACCATGCCAAGGCGGAGGGAAAAGAGTGAGACCGGTGGCTGCAAACCAGATGGAACTTTCTAGAGGGCATGTCGCTCCTTCCGCCTCCGGCTTAAATCTGCTCTTTTGGGCCAGAAGCATAGCAAACTGTTAGAAAGAAATAGACAAAGACATCGTTCTAAGTGGCACAGTAATGCTGTTCGGGCACACCTCAACACACGTCTTTGATGAGGTCGCCTAGAATCTGAGTGTGAGAGGTTATCTCTTCTCTCCCACCCAGTTGACGTTTGATGAGAGGACCGTTTTCGAAAAGCAGCGTATAACTGCAAACCAAGTCACTTGGGGCATTAAAAACAGAAAATTGGAGAGAAGGGATTTGCAGCTAAGATTTGCTAACCTAATTT
>NW_024342467.1:20077864-20290248 GCF_902729225.1 Pteropus medius | reverse complement strand
AAAAAAAAAAAAAAAAAAAAAAAAATTTGAGAACTTCTGGCCCAGGGAGTGAGTGCGAAAAAGAAATGTGGCTGAGGACAGAGGCTAGAGGATGGCGACACACAGAAGTCTGGGAAGAGAAGACTAAGAAAGAACAGCCCTCGAAGTAGAAAGAAAACCGGAAGGGTTTAGTGTCCGGGAGGCCAAGTGAAGAAGGCGTTTCCAGAGGCAAGTGGCCAGTCAGCCAAACACTGCCGGAGGCAGAGGAAGGCGGGAACTGAGTGTGCAGGACGGTGATCACGAGGACGCTTGGACCAGAAACATTTCAGTGGGGAGGAGAGGGAAGCCTGATTGGAGAGAACAGGTTCAGGAGGAGTCGAAGGAAATGCAGCTGGGCAGAAACAACTCCTGACAAGTCTTACTGTGAGGGAGAGCAGAGCAATCGAGCGATGCCTGGTGGGGAATAAAAGATCAGGGAGACCTCATCAGGTGAGAAGGCCCACGGCGTCCTCACAGTGATAGGAAGAGCCAAAGGAGAGAGAGCAGTGGATGAAGGGAGGGTCAGGGTCCGAGAGGAGGCAGGAAGGGCCGGGACGCAGGTGCACGAAGGCAATGCCTGGAGCAGGAAGGACCATCTGTAGACACCGCTCTGGCCAAGCACTCCTCCCGCCATGAGCTGACAAACCTCCGCCTGTGATGATCTCCTCCTTGACTCGACTTATTTTTAAATTTTCAACTTTTTCATTTATTTACTCAAATCATAAACATATTTTCATTTTTGAAAAGTACCTGAGGCACGTAAAGTGAAAAGCCAAAACTCTCTCAATTTCACCCCCTTTCCCGGAAGAAAGCCCTGTGATCAATTTTGTGTGATTTTTGTCCAGACCCTCTCTATGTCATCACATGCATATATTTGTACATAAAGAAATAAGTGCTTTGTTGGAATTTTGCCATGAATGACATCATACTGTGCACAGGGTACTATAAATTAATGCTCTGCTCTAATAGTACTTGTCGAAGCCCTTTCTGTTCTCGTGCAATTCTGGATGGCATCTTAGGAGAGCTGTTTTATTCTCCTATTGATGCATAATCCACTGAATTCCAAATCCTCATTATTCCCAATAATGTTGTAATGAATATTCTACAATTCTCTTTATGAATACACAGGTGGATTTCTTCAGCAAAACATTGATAGATCATAATGCGTCCATTTTTAGTTTTTCGTAATCCCTCTAAAAAGGCTATACCAATTTATATTTTCACAAACAATGTATGAAAATACTTGTTTCCCCAAATCCTTGCCAATAGTGGGTACTGTCCACCTTCTTCATTTTTTCCCCTTTAACAGTATTTTATTTGTGTTCTAATATGGAACCACTTGATTACTGGTGAGTTTGAGCATCATAGGCATTTGCTCTTATCTTTGTCTTATCTAGTTACCCCCTGTTCATGCTTCAGCTCTCACCACTCACAGGTCGGTTCCTTTATCCAGCCTCTTCATACGAACCCTCATCTGCCTGGACGACTGTCTCTTGTGCTTCTCCAATACCAATGTCACCTCACCTGTCATAACTGATTACTCATGGTCTCCCCACTCCTCCCACCCCACACCAGACTCTGAGCATCTCGAGTGCTCGACTCTGCTCTGTAGCCCCAGCCCCTGGTATAGCACGTGGCACCATAATAGGTACTCAATGAAAGAATCACTGAATAAGTTCATAATGTATCACTTTACATTTGTAGAGTCTTTTACGATCAAGAAACTTCCTTTCCCTGCATTTTCTCAGACTGTTTAAATCAAATCAGATTTGCAGGAATTAACATTTCAGGGAAAACACTAGGAGTATAAACAAGGGAACAGGAATACAAACAGCATGAAATGAATCACCAGCTTCATGACATGATAGGCATAAAAATCAATTTCTTGGACTTAAGCCCTTGGACTCCTAAGTGTGTTCGATAATAAATGTTCTACAAGAATTTAGCAACATTCATTAAAATAGTAAAATAATCTCATAGTCAACGAATTGAAGAAAATAAATTTAAAGTAAAATGATCAATTCTATAACCAGGTAGAAAGAATAAAACAAAGGCGAGATCTGCTAACAAGTGAATTTGGTCAGTAATAGATAAATCAAGCCTCTATGTGAATGTTTGTCCACAATGATATAATTTTGCAATCTTGATTGATCAGAGTAAGTTTAAAAACCTCTAAATTTCTCTAGTAGAATTCGTGTAACCAAGCAAACCTGACATTTAAGACCATCCAATACTCAAATACAGATCACAGAGATAAATCATCCGTATTCTTCAAAATCCGCTCAGTGAAATACTAGTTCCACAGGATGTTAAAGGGTATTACATACATTTTTTAAAAAAGATTTCTAGGTCAAATATGTTTTAGAAATGCTCATTTAAATAAAGGAAAACAAGTTTATTCAGTATAAGGCTTATCAGAGCCTTTAATAAGCCAAAAAGCTTTGTATATCTCCAAAGTATAATATGAAACATTTTGTAAACTTATTTGACCACAGAACTATGTGAAATCTGTGCGTGTGCATTTTATGAGAAAGATATAGCTCAAGAAATTAGTGTTTCATAGAACGTCCTTTGAGAAATGGTGTTTAGATTATTAAAGCAATCTTCTATGTCACAACCGATCTTTTCAGATTTATAAGCATCCACGGTCTTAAATCTCTGTTTTATCACAGTTTGTTTACCCTGATACAGTGGCCTAGAATCAAATCTGAGACTGAGAAAAGCAAGGATGGAGAGATGTAACTACTCCAAGCTCAGGGTAGGGCAGAGGAAGGAATCTTAGTGGGAGGTTAACGTAACAGGTAAGAAGCCTTGTCTGAGTACAACAGCTCATGAATTATTGAACACAATGCCTGTGAAGTCTGTTTTCTTGTACTATTTTGCTGCTCCAAATTCAAAATCTGTCGTGCTGTCTTGCTAATCTTTTCATGTCTGAACTCCCAGGACCTCCTCCAGAGTCATCCTCACCCCTGCACACACCCCTGCATAATTAGCCCACAGCCAATCTCTCTGAATGCACAGCAGATCATGTTCTGCATGTTTATCTCTCTCTGAGGCTGAAATCTTGGTTGCTCTGTGACACAGAGTTCTGAGATGTGGCTAGTATCAAAAGACTAGAAGGAATTTTAAAAGTTCTTTAATCTATCTCCCTGGCTTCATGCTGGCCTGACCTCCATCCACATCAGAAAGAAAACTGTCCACCCTCTTCTTAAAACTTCGTAGTGGAGGTCCCTGGATAAAGACTGTCTAGTCTCTGCATTATCAAATTTTATCCTAATGCAGTCCTCTGCCCTAACCCTTCACATCGAATGCTACCATTTATCTCTCCCTGACACCGCTGCTAGCCTTCCCAGCCTGTCTTTTTTGTGACTTATTTATTCCCTAAGAGTCAACTCCACTGGGCCTCAGAATTTATACCCAGACTAGCTATGCCTCTGGAGAGAGTCAATAGCCTCAGGAACATCAACGGCACCTGATACGTCGCTGTTGCTTGAATAATATCATACCTGGCTGACCCCTCGAACCTCTGACATGCGAAGGCTTCTGGGAAACTGTTTCGTTGCCTCTCTCCAAATAGGTTCTGCTCCGAGTCCACATAGGAGGTGATCATTTTTCCACTTCTAAATCGACCCCTTTCATTTGTCTGCATTATTCCTGAGGCTCATTCTTGATTTGATTCTTTGTTTGATTTTGTTTTTCTTTTAGTCATAGCGAGATGGAGGGAGTGGGAAGCTGGCATGAGAAAGCTCTCAGAGAAAGTGATTTTTTTGTGTTACCTGAGCCCATGTTGGGGAAAGCAATTAGTAGACGTTCTGTCTGAGATTCACCCATCTTAAACTTGGGCGTTAGAAATCAAAATCCAACCAATCAAAATGCCTGTACTTCCTGGGCCCTGCAGTAAGTACATGGAGCTGATAAAATTGGGAATTTAATATAATGCACGTCCAAGCCGGCTCCCAGTACCTGAGGCACCGGGGAAGGCACGAGGTAGAGAACTTTCAAGCACCCCTCCCGTGCACCCCACAGGTTGTAGGACTGAAGCCATCCCCTTATACCAGCCCATGAGACTGGGTCGTGATGCACAACAGAGGGAAGAAGACACAGAAAAATCGCTCTGGGAAGCCCTCGTCCAACAAGGGAGAGGGGAGCAGGAGGAGGGGTTTAAAACCAGAGCGGCCATTGCTGCTAACCTCGCTATGCACAGTATCTCAGTTTACCCTGTTAATTCAGGTTCCGCTGACCCTGTATACAGATAACTTTCTATTAAGCCATCTTCTTGATTCGTAGGCTTCTCAGAACACTGTGTTACAGGCTTCTCAGAACGCTGTATTGATCTGTCTGTCTTCTTGGGATCCCTGAGCACTCCACGACAAATTCGATTCTAGAATTTATAAGAGAGATTATATATTTGAGGTGGGGGATGGGGTGAAAGAAAACAGTATCTGATTACATGAGATTCTTCCTAGTGCCTACTTACTACAAAGCCTTAATCCCAAAACTCGTGATGCTATTTCCGGTCAGAAATGTTAATGAAACTATTCGCCGATGGTAAAGATTTCTGGATTCTTATAATGAAACGTGCAACTAACTGTATCCATAATATTAATAATCCACACTACTTACTCTCCGTGAGCAGGTCGTGAGCAATGCAATATTTCGGTACATAAATTCCATTTTTAGAATTATCAAAAATACACGTATGGCTAACTATTGGTAACAGTTACTTTCCCAAAGGAAAGTAATCCCTCTTTATTGACCATGAAATTATTTTAGTATTGAACTCAGATCTAAGGTCCGTTTCCCATCTGCTTTTTCGAAATAGAATAAAACAGTCCAGGCAGATGGAGGGCATAAACAATGCAGGCTGTAATCAGTTCAGGCTTCTGGGTGAGGCAGCAGATTGAACAAAGCATTTACTTCTCTCCCTTGAGAAACCGTGAGAAAGCGACAATAAAGGAATTTGTCCACAAAGACAAAGAAAACAGGAAGCGCCAACAGCCACAAAATGTTGGGAGCCAGAAAGCAGAAGGACAAGTGGTAATTGACTTCGTCAACTCAGTAGAGCTTCGTCCTGAACTGGCAGGAGGAGTCGCCAAGCAGCGGGAGCACTGCAGGACTGGGAACTGGCTACAGGCGGCAGCTCTAGAAAGGAGGCCGAGGCTACACACAGGAGCATCGGTTGAAAGATTGCCGAGGAAGCAGATAGATCCCTTCTCAGTTCTGCACAGGTGGGCAGCTCCTCCTCCTCACTCTCGTATAGGACCAGAGCTTTCTTCTCTGGAGAGGCTGACATCAAGGGCTTCTGGGCTGGGAGCCGCCAGACATACGTGGAGAGAGGAACACCCTATAAAACATATGATAATGAATGCTGGGGACCACATGCCCCCAGCCCCAGAGTGTCGGCGACCCAGCTGGGGACTGAGAGATCCTTTCCTGGGGGATCCGCACATCCCAAGAGGAAAACCCCGAAGGCATGAACTGAAGGACTGAAGCCATCCCCTTATACCAGCCCATGAGACTGGATGAGGCAGCAGAAAGGCCCAGCCCGCCAACAGTGAGGTCCTAGTCAGCGAGTCAGACCCAGGGGCCCACTTTCCCATCAGCTTTTGAATTTTCAACCAGTTTCCACTTTTAAATATAAGCCAACACACAGCCCAGGCATCTGAGGGAAACTCTGAACGTGAAGACAATATGAAAACAAAGAAAAAAGACAACTTTGAGAAAACAGACTATGGCTTTGTTTGCTCATGGGGAAAATTTAAAAGCTTTAATTAATATCCTACTTATAAAAATAACTAAAATTAATATCTTCAAAGAGGTAAGAGACAATATTTTATTTGTATAACAAGAACATTATGCTAAAATTAAAGAAATATTCAAAGAACAGAAAAAAGATGTCTTGAAAATTATACTAGTGACATAGGGTGATTGTCATAGAAAGGTTGAAATACTGAGTTGAGAATATCACCCAGAAAATAGAGAAAAAGACAAAGAGATGGAAAATAGGATGCGAAGACTAGAAATTGTGGAGACCGAGTCAAAAAATAAAAACTTTTTCAGATATACGAATTCTAGAAAAAATAACAATGTTACTTCCCACACATCCTTCAAAAGTTACTAAAAAGCTCTCCATCAAAAACAAGGACAGTGTGGCCTTCCGGGAAACAAGAAATCTAACAAGCCACGAAGAGGTGGAGAGAACCCCCAGGATGAGGAGGAAGGGCCCTCCCAGGATATCTCTGCCACGCAGCGGGGTGAGAGGCCGGCAAGTCTCCGGAGAGATTTTCACACACGCAGAAGTGAAATGGATAAGCTACCTGATAAATCGGAGCGTGCCGAAAAGGGACCAAACAACTATAAAAGATGCGAGGGTGAACTGATGATAAATACTTAAAAAGTTAAGCAAAGAAACAATAGGCAGCTATTAACTCCAGAGAAATAGAAGGGCTGCGAAGGGAAGGAAAAGCAATCTTAAATCAACTGTGAAGAGCTAAGTCCTCCTCTTGGTAGCGGAGAAATGAATAGATAACACCAAAGACTAACGATCTAGAAGTAGCCTTGGAAGTGTGTTGCTTAGAGACTGGAAGAAAATACCAAAAGACTGAGTCAGTTAAGGTGGACATTGGTTGAGGCTGGGCATGGAGATGGGAAGGGAGGGGGGTGAGGTGTTGCCTCAGGTAAACGGGTAAGCCGTTGGGCTCTGCAGGGCCCCCGTGGCCTTGAATCTTTGTCCCCTACGCCTTTCGGTGAGGCTCGCTCTGGCCGCTCTAATCCTAGTTTCCCTGCCTGCCTTTTCTTACGGCTCACACCACCTTCTAGCATCCTCCTCTATGATTTGCTTGTTCGTGATGTTTAGTGGGTTTTGTTTGTTTGTTTGTTTCCGGCTAGAATGTCAGCAACACAGGGGTAGAGGTCTTTGTTGTTTTTTATTTATCGATATGACCCAGGTGCCTAGAACAGAGCCTGGAACCTAGTAAGTCTCAATAAACATCACCCGGTAAAATGAACTAGATTGTTTGTTTGTTTGTCTGTTTGTTTGTTTTTAACTATGTGCATGCGTAGCTTCGGTTTTACAAAGTAAAATAAGTCAAAAAAATCCCATACTTGAAATATTGCTCAGACTTGAAATATTGCTCAGACAACTTAGTCTTCTATTAAGAAATATTATAAGTTTTCTCAGACCTCAAAAAGACTGCCACTTACAGTGCATCCCAGTGTCCAGGCCTGATACACACTTACCTTTCTGCTTCACTGAGACAGTTGTCAAACAGTATCATACAATGAGCGAGACTTAGGTAACACTTCCAAATTAGCAGTGATTTATGCAAGGTTGTGAGACATAAAGTTATAATGAAAAGAAGATACATTTGAGGAGTGATCCAATACTTCTGAGTGTGATCATTATTCATTAGTTTATACCCGGTCTTATTCAAAAAGGATTTTAGGAAGCCTATTAAAGTATAGAGACTATAACATTCAATTACATTTAAATTAAATTAAACCTTGGCCAAAAAAGCATAGAAAATCAAAGATGGGACGAAGAAGAGCCAAGAAAATGGCTTAAAATATGTGCAATCATGGCCTGACGCTGGTCACAAATTTCTCTCTTATCTCTGTGTCTATTAGTATTAGATTCAGTGATAAGTAACAAAGAGATTCAACATGTGGGTGGTTACATAAGATGATACAGGAGTTTATTTCTCTCGAATGTAAAAGTTCAGATACGTGCAGTCCAGGTCCGGTATGGGAGCTCGATCTACTGAATTTCGAGGTCCCTCCAGCTCACTGCTCTGCCTTCCCAGTATAGAACTAAGCCCCACAGTCTAAAACGGCAGCAGAATGGAGCAGGAGGACAAAGAGTGAGCACGGGGCCACCTGCCAATCGTTTCCTAAGAAACATTCCCAGAAACTGCTGCGAAATAATTCCACTTTTATCTCACCGTCCATACCTAAGTGAAGAGGCCAATCTCAGCAGGTGAAGCTGGGTAAAGCAGTCATCCTTCTGGGCAGACACATGTCCTAGTCAAAGTTCTGTTAAAACGGACCAAGAGGAGAGATGGATGTGAAGGACGTGAGCGTCTGCCACGGCATCACGGCGACTGGAAGGGGAAAGGGAATGGGGTCGGGTTCAAAATAACGGAGACCGTAAAGAGGACCAGTTAGTTGCTCGAGGGACTTAAAGCGGCTTTGGGTAAACGAGATTAAAGAGGGACGACTCTGGAGGCCTTCCTGACGAGAAAGAGTTCGATCTTGCCACATCCACGCGACCCGTTTCGTAGGACCGTCCCTTATCGCGGCTCTTACGCTGACAGTTTAGGAAAGATGTGTCTGCAGAGGTTTGAGTTTCCGAGTTCATTTCCGCCACGGTTTTTAAAACCCATAAGAAAAACATGTTCTGTTGATCTTATTTGTTTCAGAATTAAAGAAAACTCTCTCTACCTCCGTTTACGAGAAAGAAACCACTGCAATCACAGAGACTACCAGAATCTTTCCAAAAACGGTATGTAGCCTTCCGCTTACGCGTCCCCGAGGCGCCTTTAATGGCGGATTTCATTTCTGAAGTGCCACGAGAGCTGAGGATTAGATATAACGAGGACCACGGGACAAAATGAATCGTCTCCCTTTCCGACGCCATGGCCCTTTCAGAGAGAGGGGACCTTGGCTTGGGGCCTTTTCCCCACAGCGAAATAGGACAAGAACAAGACACAGTCAGGCGCAGGCGAGGGGGCAGGTCAGTCGTCCAACAGGTTCTAGAAAGGCCCCGGTGCGGGGTGATCAAGGCCCAGGAGGAAGGACCTAAGTAACCATTAGCAGAACAGGAGCTGAGCCAAATCAAGGTCATTGCAAAGACTCCGCCCTCTCCACTCGTGTAAAGTCTGCCACATTTCTACCAGGGTCGGAATTTTAGGAAAAACAGCAAAGTGGCTGAAATCCCCAAAGCCGTTAAGGAAAGGAACGTGTTTCTAGAGTGTCGTGGAGGGTTGCAGGTGTCCATCAGCTTCCCAGGTTGCCCAGGATAGTTGCGTCTTCTGGGCTGGCTTCTTACCCGTGGGGTTCTCACTTCCCTCCCGGGACCCAGATTCAAGCCATGGCCACAAGATTTTGGTGAAACTCCTGATTGATAAGCCATGGCCTGGCCAGTGCCTACTGAACTGCCAAGTCATGTCCTGTGACACCATAATGCAGAGATGGCAAACAGGCTGTGTGTCACCACTCCATCTTCCTAAGCCCAGGGAAGATATTTCTGATCGACCTTGACATTCTTGTCTGCTACACCCAGAATTGCCCCAGCGGTTCTCACGACACAGCACATCTGACAATCACCATCAACAGATTAGACGTGGCACATAAAGGTAAAGCTATTTTCCATCCCGGGCCATCTCTGATTAACGAGGATGCTGAGGAATTTTCCAAGCACTGCGACTTTTAACTACATATAATGACCTACGAATTTCTTACAACGTACACTCTACGCAAAATGTTCTATTCTAAGAACAAAACAGACGTTTCACTAATAAAATAACAGCCGATATCTATTGATCTCTCACAAGAGCTAAGCATACTTATGTATACTATTTCAGCTAGTCCTTTCAACAAACTGAAAGTCGAATATTATTATAGTTCTTCAGTTCCAAGATGCCACTGATTGTAACAGCTCTGAGAGGAAAAATTACAAAGCACACATTGATTACCACACTCAACCCAATATTAAATTTGTTAAAATACATTTCTCAGAATTGAGGAATTGTAATGATGTCCCCACTGTAACAGTTGGGAAAACAGAAGCATACACAGACCAAGAACCTGGTCCTAGATCGCAGAGACAGTAAGTAGCAAGAGTTGGAATTTTTTCCCAGCTCGTCTGGCTCGGCCCAGACACCAACAAAGATAAGACAGTCACTGGCCTACGGTCTGAGATCACCTACAGGAGGAGGTCGGCCTCGCCTCTCTGCGTGTGAACACGACCAGCAGTTTACAGGGAAGCCGTCATCGAACCTGGCCGGGAATCACCAAAGTGACTATCAGCCCCTCGCTGCGCTTGCTCTTCGCCTTCAGTGAGAAATTCACAGGCCCAGAGCTGTGGGAAGCCCCCCGTCAACGCAGCCCGGGCTGTCGAAACCGAAGAACAAAACCCCCTGCATGCGATACTCTGCAGTTCTAGAAAACGATGGTTACAAGCTTATATATTTTTGTTTAGAAAGACAGAACGCTGCCAAAAGAAATCCTAGGACGTACAGTTGGGCAGTATAGTTTAACTTCTACTACATTTTTTTAAAATAACTGAGGAAAAACAGCTGTACATAGAAAACACACCCAAATCATGATGTTTGACAAATTATAGGTGATTGCTTTTAGTTTTTCACTTTTCTGTTTCCCAAAGATTTTCTTTTTAGATAGAAATATCCTTTAAAAAAAAAAACTAGAAATAAATAACGGAGTCTAGGAACGGTACAGGGCTGGCCCGAGGTCCCACAGCCGAGGGCATCGGCTCAGCACGAGGGATAAGCAATAGCATTCGCCCCGGTCACAAGCTGCGAGCTGCTCACTCCACGTGCCCGTGACACCTTCTCTTCTCTCTCCACGAGACCCGAACGTGTCAACTCAACATCACTGTCTACCCACAACGAATACAGTGACCTTTTGTAAAATCCAAAAGACCAAAGTGACACACTCCAAAAGGTCCTCGGTACCATTTACAGGAGATGTTTCTCCTTTTGTGGTATGCCATCTTGACAATAGTCTTTTAAAATTCCGAACGTGGAGATCAAAAGCGGGGACGGAGGGACTGGAGGAGAGCCTACTCGTGAAAAACCAAGCGTGTCAAAATTTGCGCAAAACCTGTGGCTTCCGTGAGGCTTTTGTCTAATGAATAGTTGTCGGGAGGGCAGGAGAGACTATTGCCTTGCTTTTCTTTAAATTTGCAACCCTTAGAAATAGAGGGAATGTTCACTTTGTCGAGTAGGACTTCTTAGAAGATGCTGCTTGAGTGTTTTTTTCTAAGGAGGTAATTCTAAGAAAACTTTTCTTTTTTTAGTTTCTCCTAGTTACTCATTATTTAATGTTCTGGTTTGATTCTCCATTCCTGTTCACTGCTGCTTCTCCTCACTATAGATCTTCTTTGAATATTATGCAGCACGTAACCTGACTCCCCACGCCAACTTATTTCAATTACTCCCCAAGGCTTTTATTAGATATAAGAAAAGTCAGCTTTCTACATCCTGCATATTTATGGTTCACTTATTTTTCAGAGCCAGCGAGAAAGAGGAGAAAGGAAAGAGTTGAATAGAATATTAAAGCGTTTCTTAAAAATTATATAATAAGAATTAAAGAAACAGCTCCTTTTTTCATCTTGATGTTGAGGTACGAGTTCTCAGAATTCCTATAGCTATCTGTACCGTGAGCCATTACCAGCGATTATAAAGCATTTTAACTTGTGAAATGTCGAGGTGACCTTTAATTTGGCTACTAATTCTCTGGCGTGGGGTTTGGGCACAGCCAGGCTCCTGCAAAGCGGGTGGTTTGCAGGGGTCCTTACAGCTTCCGATTCACCAAAACGGAGCGTGGGAGGATGCGGGTCGGGGGGAGCCAGCACAATGAAGGTGAAAACCAGCCCCTCGCGGACCACCACCTTACTCCGCAGAGGTGCAAAGTGAGGCCCAGTCACAGGAGCAGCGGTCTCCCCTCGTTGCTTCATAAAATCTCCTTCCTCGCAGTGTAAATAGCCCAACTCGTTTGGAATTTAGGCCCTGGGATGGGATGAGTGTGGGACTTGGATGAATCATGTAATTTCTCCGGCATCTTTTGCATCTCTAAACCCGGGGTTGTGGTTTCATGAGCGCAGGTGCCAAAAGTGACCCCGGATGTCTTTCCGGGTTGCCTAGACAACAAGCCGGCTCCCACGGGCTCACTCCATCCTGACCCGGGGTGACTCGGTGGGATGACCGGATTCAGGAAACAAGCCCAGTCTTGCAAGTTTGCCCCTCCCCCAATAAAGCCAGCTCTTTAAATTGTGTCACATGACACTGTGGAATTCATGACAAAACCCAGACAGGGCCCGCTTTGCTCAGCCGGGGGAATAATAACAGTCCAAACCCGAACCCCGCGGCAGGGCTGTGGAAAGGTCAAATGCGCAAAACTCAGTGCTCTCTAAATATCCATCATCATCGCGAACTCCACCTACCACCTCGTTTATAAAAAATCAGGTACTTTTTCAACATAGATTTTTTTTTTTTAAAGAAACAGTAAATGTGAAAAAATAAATTTAAAAGATACATGTCCGTGACAAGAAGGCCTGTGGCTCCAAGAACTGGAGGACGGAAAGAGCAGCATCTAAGGTTGGATCTCCAGACGTTGGAGACGGGAGCAGGCGGGAAGGGAATGGGGGTGGAGGACGGGTCGCCAGCCCCATCTGGAGAATATGGCAGGAAGAAGGGGGCTCTCTCTGGGAGAAAAAAATACTGGGCTAAGAACAGGAGTGGCAAGTGATGGAAACGTAGATGGCAGGTCTGAGAATGACGCGAGCAGGGGCGAGTGATGGAGGAGAGGCGAGCGGGATTCGGAGGGAGCCCCGGGGAAACCCAGACAGGGCCCGCTTGGGAGATGGGGCGGCCTCGGAACAAGGGCAAGGCCGGGATCGAGGCTGAGGGGAGGGAGAGCTGAGGGTGGAGCAAAGGCTAAAAGCTGTGGGCTGGGAGATGCTAGAGAACAGAACAGGCCTTGGGTGCTTGAGCTGGGAGCTCTAGAACATGCTGGAAGGAGCAGAAGCAGATAAGGGGGTTTCTCTCTAGCCAGGATGATCAGTGCTCTGAAACTAGACCTTCAAGCGTGGATGTCAGGCAGTATGAGCTGGGGAGGCCGGTACGGCTTGTGGACCCCAAAACCATCTCCTACACCTTTGCTGCGTGTTCCAGTCGGGACCTCGGCGTTGGGCCACGGGGCGCATGCTCACTGAGGACTCAATGAATGTGAGCTTTTCTTCAGCCCTCGCTGTCCCCGCCTGCCCTCCTTCCCGGCTCATGCACACGCCCAGCGCCCAGCAGAGCCCAGCAGAGCCCAGTCTGCCCAGCCCTCCGGTCCTGCCTTTCTTGCTGGGAGCTGAGCTCTTTGCTGTAGGTCCGGCTCCCAGTCTGACAGTGAAGCACCTGGGACCCGAATGACTCCCAGGAATTCCACTTAACCTTTGAAGAGAAGCAAAGTGCGCGCGGTCGTCTCGTGCCAGCCTGACACCTCCGTGGTGGCCGGAAACCACGATCAGCTAGATTATGCTTCATTTCAAGTAAAGGGTAGAAGGAAACGCTTAAAGTAGTAAGTAGTTTCCATACTTTAAAAAAAAAAAATAGTACGTATTTTTAAGTAAATAAAAATTCGTAAGGTATTTACTTCCAGAATAAACAAGACTTGTCTGTTAAAAAAAAAAGAAAACAGGCCCCACGCAGCCCGAGTCTCTGTCGGAGGTATGGGCATCACTCAGGGTCACTCTGAACTTTCGGAACAAGACCTCGCTGGCTCGGAGCAGAGCAGCGTGTTCACTGGCAGCCTTTCCTCATTCTGCTTCTGCAGGTTTAGCAAAACCTTGGTATAAACCCCTGTCTGGGCTTGTTTTGTTTCAGAAAGTTGGAAGCGCTTCCGGGCATGATTTTACTGGGACCTAGTGTCCCTCTGTACTGTGAGCGGTGGCCCCTCACTGTGCTCCCAGGTGCTCACCCATTTACTGGGAGAATGGCGGGTAGAGAATTAACTGGAAGTATATAAATACAAAAAACGGAGAATTTTAATGTTTTGCCAAAGTTCATGTGTTTGCAGCCTCACCTACCCAACCCCACCCCCAGTCCTCTTGCTGCAAACCAAATTTGATCTTGAATTTCTTAACTTCTCCACCCATGCTACATCTTTCACGCCTCCAAAAAACTCCATCTTGCTGGTTCCCTCCCTTTGGGCTTTGATTAAGCCATCTGGAGAATGGGAGAGAATCTGACAGAGCTGGAGAAACTAGAAAAAAGGGGCAAATCTCAGGCCAGCGTATGAAACAATTTTCGAGATGCTTGATCTAAAAGTCATATGTTTACAGATACACTCAGACGTGGAAGCTCGCTATTTCTCTTAAGAACCAAATGTGTCTCTAAGATACAATGTTTAATTATAGCAGAAAAGTTTGAAAGAGAAACATTTCAATGTGACACATTTCATATAGAAGAATACATTTCCTTCCTTTTATTAGGGGGTATTATTCCTATTTTAATACCTTCAAGACTTTTAATTTCAAAGAATCATGAAACAATGGAGACGCTTCAGTCTAGATGGGAGCATTTCCTGGTATTCATCTATGCAGCCCTTCCAGACAGGCCTGCCCCATCCTCCAGCTGGGAGAGCACCTGACAGTGACAGCCATGTGCAAAGTGTGCGCTTAGGGTCTTCTGTTAGGTCAGGATTTTCAGCCTGTACCTTTTGAGTCTTCACACCTGCAGAGGGCAAAGTCGGAAGCAAATATCTTACACTTTTTTCACGTAACTGTCTGTGGCAAAGGCTCCTTGTGTCCTAGGGGGCCTCTTTTTAATAGATTCCTGTGGTTTGGAGCTTGAGGTAACGGATATCAGGGAGAAAGCACACAGCCATGGATGTCGATAACCGAAACGAACTGGCTGGGTTTCGATCAGCTCCACTGCATCCTGGGATGTGCCTTTTACCTCTTTTGCTTTCCTTCCCTTCCTTCTCCACTTGAGTTTGCCCCCACCACGTCCTCTGTGTCCCCTCCAATATCGCCATAGGTACTAGAAATAGAAAGATGAACGAGACAAAGTCCCCGTCTTCTAGGAGATCAGAACTAAAAGGAAAAGAAAGACAAATAAGGAAGCAGTTGTGGTTCTTGTAAACGGCGCTAAAATAGAGGTAGGTCGAGGCCTCTGGAAGTGAGAGGCATGAACTCGGCCTGGAGAGGGGCAAGAAAACGTCACAGAGGAAGCGCGTCCGAGCAGAGAGCCCTACAGAAAAAACGAAATGAAATCCCAAAGCAGAAAGAGGTGAGGACTCAGTGCATAGAAGTTCCGAGGGCAAAATAATCTTTGAGGAAGAAATTCAGTGTGGCTGAAGGATACTTGTGAAGCTGTGTCCAATGCTGAGAGTGGGGGATAGTTAAGCGACGCTGGGAAATTATTACTTTCTTTTTAAAAATGTGTTTGGGAGAATCGTTTTTCTAGTTTGTCACAGAAATTTAGAACCACACTTAAGAATCTGAAAGCATTTTCGGTAATAGAATCATCATCGGGAAATGTCACAACAAACAATTATTAAGCGCCCACTATTTTGAGCTCAAGGTCAATGTACTAGTCTGAATGTTTCTGCTTATTGCAAGAAAATGTTTTTAGAGACAAGAAGGAATTTAAATTTCTCATGGCAGATTTTTTTAACTGGATTATATAAATGATGCTCTTCAAAATGCTTCCTAAATTATGAAAATACAAGGAAAATCTGCATTTTTAAAATCTAATTAAAGTTAAGTGACATTATTAGATTTATTTTAGGTCATTTTCCATGCACTTTTTATTCAGGTTTCTGGTTCCAAGTACAATGGAGTAAAAGCACACTTCCCCGTCTGTCCCGCCGAATGCAGCTGGCAAACTGGACAGGGCACCTAGAACAGGTAGAGGAGATTCTCTAAAAAAGCAAATAGCAGCAGGTCGGCTGGAGAAGCAAACCGGAATTAGGAGGGCCACCAAGCCGCCGGGGGGGTCAGCATCTTCTCGTCCTCTGATATCTCCCGGCCTGGACTCAAGGCCCAAAACTCAGAAGTAGACGGTGGCTCCGAGACATCATGTTGGAAGAAACCCTCTCGTTCACTCTAGAGGCAGAAAAGGGGCCTCCTGGCGGTGACCAGTGGGGGCTTGCAGGTGCCTAAAATTCTGGGGGGCTGGGGTGGGAGACTGCCTCTCCAACCGGAAGCGCGAGCAAACCCCCTACTGCTTATTTTCTCACTCTGGCCTCCCATCGCTGGATCCCACCGTGAGTGAATTTGTGACAAATGCATAGGACGGTGAGAGAATGAAAGCTGGAGCTTTCGGACCCAAGAGGGGAGCGCAGGGGACCAGAGAGAACCAGGAGCTCACGGAGAGGGCGGTGCTCGGGGAAGCATCCCCGTCGCGTGGCTCATGGACGCCTGGGCTCACTCCCGAGCTCCCCGTGCGTGGATCTGACCCTTGATAGCACATCAAAGAGTTTGAGGACTGAACTTAGACCACTGCCCGGGGCCCAGCATGGCCACTCAATGGCACAGACACGAGACAAATCAAAATAGCACTACGAGGGCTTTGAGAATGGACCTGACATTGAATTCACAACCTCATAGAAGGCTGGTTAGAACTCACCACCATCTAACCAGGGTGACCGCCTACTTGTCAGGGTGACAAGACTCAGAGCCGTAATATCCAAAATGCCCAGGACATTTCACCGCGGTTGGCTAAGACCTGTCCCTTTTCACTCCGGCTTTCCTTTACGTCAGGTCTCATTTTCGTGTTTTATGTTCTTTTCCTTAAAGAGGATCCCCCAAATCATATCAGCTTCACAACTCAAAACCTGGACCCGCCCCTGTCCTATGCAGATAGTTATAACAAAGGTGGCATTAAACTAGGGATTTGTTTCTGAGTCGTGTGTGAAAAGCATTTTTACATGTGTATTCCTTGTTTAATCACTCTAAGCTTCACAAGAACACGGACTATATCTTTCCTATTCACTGATATGTCCCCAGCATCTATTACAATGTCTGGCACATAACAAGTATACTTAATAAATGTTACCAAACTAACGAATGAATGACTTAACTCGTGAAGAAGACTTATACTTAAATATACCCCATCATCTCTTTCCATGAAGAATTTGGGACTGAGCACCTGCTCAGGGCCAGGCACGACCACTGAAAGTGTCTTACCAGTTGACTTGGGTGCACAGAATGTGACGGGTTCGATGCTGTGGTCAGCACTGACCCAGCGGTGGAGATGCAAGCTGAAATTCATGTATGGAATGACAGCCAATGCCGAGATTCCACGAAACCTTCCTTCTCTTCTTGTAATGCTCCGTGCCTTATTTAAAAGGGACGGCTCTGATGGCCAATAAGGACCCCCTTCTTTCTTTAACTAGGAACAGGTAGATTCCTCCATTGGACCACCTTGACAAATAAATTATATGCCCCTGTTCCACAGTCCAACCTTTTCTGTTTCTCTGAACTATAATCACAGAGACCAGCGTATGTACCTCTTACGGGCGATACCAGTTCTTCGAATGCCTGCCTTGTTTGGCCACATCCCACAGGCCAGGAGCGCTCTCTCCTCCTGCATCTTCTGGTTTCAACTGTTTCAGTGAGTGCTTTCTGTAATGGTAGCAGCAGCCGCAGCCCGATCAGCAGCTGAGAAGAAGTCCATGTACAGGAGAGAAAGATAATAGAGATTGGGAGGGAGAGGGAAAACGTCGATGGCACCGGCAGACGGACAACAGAACAGCAGCAGAAGAGAATTAAGAAGAGAACTAATTACATCAAACGGAGATTTTCAAAAGGAAATGGAAATCCCGGAAGGTTTAGCAACTTTGGAGCAAAGAAAATTCTACGTTCGTATAATAAATAGCCACAAGAAAAAAAAAGTTGGGGTAAAGGAGAGCAGGCACTTCCTCTCTCCTGGAGTGGATGTTCGTGATTGCTGTTTTTAAATCCACCCCGACCGGTTGTGATTAACATGCCCTCCTTGTCCAGCAGCAAAGGGATGTGGTGGCATGGGCCAGGGGAAGAGGCTGACCACGAAGCAGGCCGTGACAGGTTTTCATTTTCATTTTCCTCAGGCTCCGTGGGTGACCCGCACCTCAAATCCCCAGCTGTTCTCTGGATAATGAGGAAAGTTATTGGCCTGATCTGGTCCTTTCATTTTTTTTTCCTCACTCATGGCTTGAGCTTTCATTAGTTTTCATTTCTCATTAAGACACAAACCAAGAGTGAGAATGAAACACCTCGTGATTCGCGATCTTACTGAAAATGGAGAGCTGAGATCATGGGGCTGGAAGTGAGTGCAGGGTCCCGCCGACGAGATGAGTGTGAGTGTGGCAGGCACTGGGCTGCCATGCGATGGCCGCCCCCCCTACTCCTCCCTCTAGGGAACAACAGGGAGCAACGGAACACCCAGAAACACTCTGGGTCTCTATGTTTAAGAGTCAGTGCTGCAACATCCAGCCCCTTCTCCGAGCAGAGAGAACAGGCTCAAATCACATTGGGTTCCCCTCTTTTCAAGCCGTGGGGTTGATTTTGCATTAAACCTTGCACCAGCACTCAGTTACGTGTCTGTCCCATCGATGCTACGCCTCTGGTGTAGAGGCCACGACCCACTCACCTGTTAATTCCCTACTGCACGTCGGGCACGTGGCCGGTGGCTGAACAAACGAGTGGGAAGAGGGGACAGATGCGTGCGCCCGGGAGGGACCACCCGCTCTTAATCCGCACGTTCGTGTGCATATTGAATAATGTACTGCCTGGCTGCCACGGGAAACAGACAGCATGGCGTGTCCTCCAAGATTAAATATAGCGTTACCGTATCGTCGGCAATTTCCATTAAGTATCTACCTAAAAGAATTGAAAGTAGGAACCTAAATAAACACTCGCACACCAGTCTTCACAGCAGCATCGCTCACTATAGCCAAAAGGCGGGAACAACCCGAATGCCCATCGACGGGTGACTGGATAAACAAGATGTGGTAAATACACACAATGGAATATTACTCAGCCTTTAAAAGGAAGGAAATTCTGACACGTGCTCCAAATAAATGAACTTTGGCAACACTACGCTAAGGGAAATAAGCCAAACACAAAACTATTGTATGGTTCCACCTAGACGAGGTACCGACAATGGTTGATTCATAGAGACAGAATGCAGGATGGTGTTATCAGAGGCCGGGGGAGGGGTTCATGGGGAGTAATTCCAGAGGAACAGTGGTGGCGACTGGACCACAATGTGAATGTTCCTAATCCCACTGAATCGTACCCTCAAGAAGGGTAAAAATGGTAAAGTCTACATGCTGTATGTTTTACCACAATAAAAAAGGAAATGCGTCAATATTCATTTAATATACTAACCGTCCTGAATCAGCCAAGAGAACATCAACATTGCCCATACCGCTTGCACGTAGTTGCATGGGACAAAGAGGCGGTCACTGCGTGGTCACATGTGCCAGCTTCAGAGGAACACGTGCCGGCGTGCCCTTCACAGCGGTGCACTGCTCTTTTTCCCATGCGGGTTACAGGAACACGCACTGGCTCTGTCATAAAATGTGCCTGCTCCCCAAGCTTCCAAGGCAGGAAGATACTGGAAGCTCTTCCTTGTCCCTTGGGTTACACCACCCACCTGAGGATTACTCACTCATTACTGCAGACCAGCCTCCAAGGGACAGGAAAACCTACTTGGGTTCTCTCTTTCTAGATTCCCCGCCTAGAGAAGCGGTGTCAGACAGAGCTCAGTATTCCAAGCAGAAGGGGCGGGGTTTGAATTGTAGTTCTCCAAATTATTAGTTGTATGGCTTCGGGAGAGTCACTTAGGTGAGCCTCAGTTTCCTCACCTGTAAAATGGGAATACGACTGTGCTTCTCTCACACGGTTGTGCTGAGACCTAAATGAACGAATAATATAAGTGCTTAACAGAGTGTTTCTAATATTTCATGTAGGAAATATACTACAGGCAGTAACGGGTGGAGAAGTAGAACTAGATCAGCTCTACGGTCTGAACCTTGCGCGGGCCGGCCAGCAGGGGGAGCCTCGGGAGTGTCAGGAATACCGGCGGGCAATCAACTGGGGCTCTCCAGGGAGACGGATGGTTCTGGAAGAATCCTTTTTACTATTCCTCTCATCCCTCAGCTCGTTCCTCCTCTTCTGGGTGATTTCTCTCTCTAGTGATAGATATACACATTTTTCTGTCATTTACGAGAAAGTTTACTCATTCGTGTTAAGGAAAAGTCTTGAGATCTGTGAATCCAAAGAATTTGGGGTTATGTTAATTATTTTCTTCATTTTAATTATTCAGGTGCATCTTCCCAAAACCTGAAGAAATTTATAGAAAGGTAAGTGGAAGAGGGATATGAGAAGTCATTTTTAAATCGGGTTTCTCAAAGTTGAAAATCACATGATATCACTTATATGTCAGATATAAACCTAAAAGCAACAAATGATCAGGACAAACAGACAGAGACTCATGGCCATGGACTATAGACTAGTGGTTACCAGAGGGTAGGGGATGGGGGAGGAAGGGGGAGTTATGCGGGGTAAAGGAGGTCAAATATGTGGTGACAGAAAGAAATCTAACTACGGGAGGTGGGCACACAGTGTAAATATACATATGCCTTAGTGGTAAAGTGTACAGCTGAAACATTGGATTTGTTAACCAATGTCAACATAAAAAATAAATTAATTTAAAAAAAATAGAAACAAACTCATAGATACAGAGAACATTTTAATGGTTGCCAGATGGGAGAGGGCTTGGGGGGATGGATGACAAAGGTAATTTCCAGTTATAAAAATAGTCACAGGATGTAAATTATAGCATAGGGACTATAGTTAATAATATTGTAATAACTCGGTATGGCGTCAAATGGGTACTAGACTTATTGGGGTGAGCACTTCGTAAGGTATATAAATGTCTAATCACTATGTTGTATGCCTGAAACTAATATAATATTGAATGTCAACCATAATTGAAAAATGAATTTTAAAAATAAATATAATCAAAAAACAGTAAATAATAATAATAATAATAAATAAAAATAAATAAATTGGGTTTCTCATTTTGAAAAATGAATGAAAACTCTGTTGTTGCCCCATAATCGCTTGCACTGAGCATCAGTAGCTAGTTTGTTACTCTGCAGACACTCGGAGAACATCCTGCCTGGGCCAGGGAGCATTGGAGGTGATTCATGTATATATGTCCTTAAAGAAAGATTGTAAAAAATGCATTCGACGTGGATAAAACTTATATCTGGCCAAAGTATCTGAAAAGGGCAAAAAGGATTCTTTCTTTTTCCTGCTTTATGCATAAGAAAACAATTCTGTGCTCATTTCGGGCAGAAGCGAGGCCCTGGAATGAAATCCTTGAGAAACCCTTGATTTTTCACAGTTAGCTCCAGGCCCACGACTGTCAGGCTGTCTTACGAATCCGAACATAAGTAACCCAGGTAACCCACCCGTGTCGATGGATGACAAATGCGGCGGATGCTAAAAAGGCAGCGGCTCGTCGCCCTTCTGCAGACTGTAACCCATGCTTTTCAACTCTACGCATTTTTGTGGTCTTTCCCTAATGGGAAAGTAGGTTAAAGTCTGTAGAGAAGAATGTGGGAAAAGGGAATAAGGGCACTAGAATGAAAGACAAATAGCAGAAAGTTGACAGAGGGCGGCCCTGCGAAGGTTCTTTCCCAGGCCCAGCCTGCGACATTGGTTACAAAGCTAGGTTTCCAAGTGTTTGACATTCGGATTCCATCTGTGGCTTCTCAGTTTGTCTAGGAACCAACTGTTGGACCACCCAGCCATCGTCATTTATGCCATGATTGGGAATGATGTCTGCAATGGGTGAGTTCTTGAGAAAGAAGGTTTTGAAAAGTCTTTGACTCGGGGATCCCTCCTTGTCCACTCCACTCCATTGCAGTAGCCTGCTGTCGGGCTGAAGTTCTCTGTCTTAGCAAGTCCTAGACGCATGTGAAATCAACGAAATCAACAGGTAATGCTGAAAGACCCTTTTTAAAACACATCCAATCCATTAAGTCTTTGCTCTGATTCACAACGAATGGGTGTGTCGTGATCAGTTCCGAGCTGTAGCACGAGAAATATACTTCTACTAGCCAAGAATCCAAGACTGAGAATCATGACTTTTTAAATGAAATAAGACAAAATTAAGAACAGCTGCCTCGCTCCTGTTCTCACACACTTACTCATGCTGTCGAGACTCCATACACTTAGAGCATTTGCAGAGAAACTGCACATAATTCACGGCCAATCCTACCTATTCCCAGGGCCCCAGTAAGAAAGAAAGTGGTTTTGCTAACCTGCTAAGATCAATAGTGATCTCAAAATGCTGAATACCTTAGTTACCCCATAACAGTTTGGAAGGTTGTTCAAAATCTGCGTATGCCCCTAAGAATATGCTGCACATGTGAATGCTGTCTGCTCTGTGCTCACAGCCAAAAGAAAAAAGGGAGACATCGGATCTAGAACAACTCCCCAATAGCCGCCCACCCACCATCTTAGAAAATGGCAGAAAAGGAAAGCCAAGAGGGGTGAAGTGACTTGCCCAATGAATTGACAGAGCTGGCTTCCACCCTGAGTAGCTCTAGACCCAGGCCGTCCTGCTCACTGCCCATCCTTTGCTTTTCCGTACCTCAAAGTTCAGTGTTATTAAAATGCACTTGCCCTCATGGACACCTCCGCGAGAGCCCTAGAATTCTTACGGCGAAGGAGGTATAGACCTAACCAGTGAAGTGAGTTCCGCTCAGGAGGTACCACACTGTGATCCAGAGATGCTTATGTGCCAGACACCCCTTGGCATCCCCAAAGCTGGTTTACGGCTCTCCTCAGAACTCAGAGTCATCAAGGTTACATGCTGAGGACCCAAGTCCCAACCTCTGTGACGAACCACCTGGAACTCTCCAGTAACTGGCAAACAGCCCCCAAACCTGCCATGAGTGCAGTCATACCATTCCCTATTTCGCCTCATCCCCAGAGCAGCCCTGTAAGGCAAGTATGATTGTCCCCATTTGACAGTTGAGAAAACCGGATCTGCAAGGTCGAGGAGCTCGTTTATACCGCAGTGAGCGGCCAAGCCGAGAGCCAGACCGGGGTCTCCGACGAAATCCCGTGTGCTTTCGATAGTCCACGCTGGCCTCGCTTGCTTTCTCTTACGCATTTAAAAGTAATGCCGTGAGCACCTGTGATGTGCCGAGCACTGCGCCAGGCTCTGCAGGCCACAGCGCCTGATCTCGGGCTGCTCGCAGAAGGAGAAGCATTGAGCTTCAGCCCCAGTCCCATCACAAAACAGAACAAACCGATGGTCGTGTCAGCGCTGCAGGGGACAGACGACAGACTGGTTAGACTGAGTTAAGGGCGCCCGCAGAGAGAGGCTTTGACTCCAAGAGCCCAAATCCCGAAAGTGCCCTTTGGCGGCAGAATCTGCTCACCCGGGGCCCCCTCCAGCCCAGTCCTGCTTTTCCTTCCCAAAGAGCCTAAGGGCAGACAGCCATCAGCCAGAGACCCGGGCCAGCCTCGCGGCCTGCTGGGATCTGGGCAGAGAAGCCCCAAGCATTTGGGTGAAAGAACAAAGCTGGCAGCGTGAGCTGTCCCCGCGGTGCCCGTTCTGTGGAGGGGTTAGAAAAATAATGACAGATGGCAACTGCACCTCCTCGTCTGCCAGCATGTCAAGGTGGAGTTGATAATCTAAAAAGAGCAAAGTGAGTTCACAGAAAGCTCACGCCAGCAACGAGTTGCATAATAAGTCCATCCTGGAGCAAGTTTGGGGATATTTTCTTGACTTCTTTCTTTCTTTTTCATGGTGGTGCCCACTCTCGCCAAAATAATGCAACTATGTGCTTCTCTCTCAATTCTCTAAACTCATGTAGTTGCTCAATAAATACTTGTTAAATGAATGAAAGGTCAGGATCGGAAGACAGCTTTTCATGTCTGGAATTCAAGAAAAAAGTTCATGTAGATGAACCTCACTTTCTCATTGTAACTACTCGGTTTGGCCTAAGCCAGTCCAGCTTCCCTGGGCTTTTCCTGTCATTATCCGTGAAGCCCTAGCATGTGAGTGATTCAGAAGGAAATAAATTCATAGAAACAGGGCAGCTGTGAGTGAGCTACAGCAGCAGAACCTAGGGGACCAGGGTTGGCAGTGGGAAATGGGAATGTCCTTAAGACGCTCAGATCATAAAGGGTGATGCCAACACTTCCCCAACATCCCAACGTGGCAGCCCTGAAAAGAACATTGGAACTGCTGGAAATGCGATAGAATTATAAAAGCATCTAGCGCTAGTCGCATAAATTGACATGGTTCCATTTTTTATAGTGGACCTAGAAATTATAGATTGTACACTTTTCATCTGATGGAGAGAGCTGGGACCTCCACCCACACACCACAGGTCGTTTGTGTGCCCCGGCCCCCCAAACGTTTTTTTTTCTGCACTGTCAAAACTTTAGAGGTCGTCCTGGACATCTGATCAGCACTGCATTAAGAAGTTGGCCAAGATGCTGACCCAAGGAGCCTGGACTGCCCAGAAACTATCCTTCCACCCAATCGAATGGTAGAAAACCAGCAGAGGAGGGAGTGGACAGACTGCTACTTAGAGGAAGTCCCTCCCCCAGGCTCCTCCGTGGCAACATGGTGGCCAAGGGGATGACAGGGAGTTTCCCAAGCAGCCAGCATGTCCTGAGCCACACTCTAAGGGGACCCAAGGTCCCTATGCTTGGGGCATGTGGGCCCAAGAGTGCCCATCCCATTCCCAGTTTGTGTCAAGACGCCTCTTTGAGGGGGTTGGGTGGAAGGTCAGTGATGTGATTGCAACTGGCCGGCCTGAGGATGGGGCTCATTCTATTACGGGGCGTGGGGAGGTCTGACGCGCAGGCCTGGCAGGTCTCAGGGCTTCAGCTCCGGATCCGGGAGACGTTTTCCAAGCGGCCGTCTGCCTCTTCTCCTGGTGGCGGCACGTCTCTCTGCGATCAGCCAGGTGCAATCTTGCTGGAATACCTGCCAGGGGGATGAAGGCATCCCAGCCCTGCACCCAAGTCTGAGGCGGATTTTGCATGATCAGACGCCGTTCATTAGGACAAAGACAGACCTGAGCCTCCCAAGGGCCGGGGCTCTGAGAACTGGTTCACTTTGCTGTGCACATCAAAGGAGGTCGCTGACCACGCTCAGGTGTAGGTCGTGTGGCTGTCCCCGATGACCGGAAACCCTTCCGTTAGCAACGCCAAGCCTTCGATTTCTATTTCACTGAGTCATTAGCCTTTTCGGCGACGCTTGCTTCATTTGTGGGGTGCTCTTTTCACAAACACGAATTAGCTCAGATTCCATGTTTATCATCACAGTTGTGTCTCTAACCAAAAAATAATCATAAGATAGGGACTAGAGAGACTTGCTCCGTTTTAATTCGCCTTGCCTTCCTGTGGCTGGAGAGAATGAGCTCAGCATAACCGCTTTGCACCAAAGTGCTGCTGTACCGACAGAAAAAAAAATGAAGGCGCCAAGCGAAAGTGAGCAGGCAGAGTGCACTAGCTGGACCAGTGACAGAAGACAGGATGCAGACACCCAACTGGCTTTCATTTCAGTCCTGCTGTCGCACTCCAAACACACAGTGAATAGAAAGCCTGGTTACTATGGGTGGGTTCTCTGGTCTGAATAAACCTACAAGGCAGCCTGCAGCCCCTTCGCAAACTCAGAGCCTTCTATAGCTTCTGTGTGTATACAGCCAAGCCAAAGCCCCTAGCCAGCCTTCCGCCCTTAGTGGGTCTAGGCAGCCCGCTCTCGAATCCTGAGAGTGCTTTTTATGATCAGGTTAGGGAGAGCTGTGTTCACAAAGTAATGTAACTTGTCCTGAGGTAACAAAAACCATAAATTTAGCATTCTGTTCTACATGCTGGGGTTTGTTCAAACGGGACACGTTCTTTTTTTCTGTCCTTTTTTAGGAAAGTCCAAGCAACCCACTGCATAGTACAGAAGCACACACACCAACCGCAACTGGCATCCAGAAATGCCACGCTCGATCTGCCTTTTTCTCTGCATGGGTACATGTTGCCTGTCATAAAATGGCCCCCGTGATCCTCATAGCTGTGGTCAGCCTTGTCACCTCTGGATAGCAGATAGCAGTCATTTGGGAAGTGATTTTATTTGACTAAGTGAAGCAGGCAGAAGAGAAATAACATGAAATTACAATGTTTTCTCCCTTTTGCATTAAAGATTGGATGGAGTCCAGTTTTTTCCCCTGTAGGAAGGATAATAAAAGTGATATGGAAATCCGTTCTATTTATATTGTTTCTCTAATTACAAAGTAACATCTATTGTGAAAAGTTCAAATAATACCGGACTTAGGAAGTGAAAGTTTCCCCATGATCATTTCCTACTGCCCGCACTGAGCTGACCAATCATGAGAGTTTGATGTATGTGCAGCCAGATGGTATCTATGCAGATTCCAATTTGCATATTTGTAATATTCATCTAAATGAAATTATATTGTGCTTACTGCTCTGCCATTTGTCCATTTCAATCAACAACTAATGCTACTCTCCATGCTAATACATAGAGATTACTTCATTCTTTTTTATATTTTTTTATCTTACTGAGGTGAAATTCACATAATGCAAAATTAGCCATTTTAAAGTGGGCCGTTAATTCAGTGGCATTTAATACATTCAGAATATTGTGCAACCATCACCTGTATCTCGTCCTTCATCCTTTTTAACGGCTGTATAGCATTCCACTGCATGGAGGTACTGCAATTTATGTAGGCAGGCTTTGGGGCTTTTTTCAGTTTTACTCTATTCCAAGTAATGTTGTAATCTGTAGGTACATTTTTATATATTTGTGGAACTGTTACTATATGACAGCTTCCTGAAAGTGAAATTTCAAGTCAAAAGTTAAGTCAACTTCAAACTTTGATCCATTTTGTAAAAGTCCCTCCAAAGTGACAGTGACGATGCCCATTTAATAGCTCCCTTAAAAGCAAGGATAGTGGATACCCCAGGAGCCTCTCCCTGTCCCCTCTTCCCATGTCACTTAGGCCGTGGGTCCAGCCTGTGAGTATTGGACTTACTTTTTCTGGTTTGGGATCTGCATTACATTCCCTACGGTCGCTGTAACCAAGTACCACACACTTGAAACAACAGGAATTTATTCTGACGCAGCTCTGGAGGCTAGAAGTCCAAAACCAAAGTGTCAGCAGGGCCATGCTCCCTCTGAAGAGTCTGGGAAATGGAAAAAATCTTTTTTTTTTTTTTTTTTGTCTTATGCTTCTGATGGCTCCCAGCAATGCTTAGCATTCCTTGGATTGTGGCAGCGTAACTCCAATCTCTCCACATTCACATGCCCTTCTTCCTTGCATGTGTCTGTGTCTTCTCTTCTTATAAGGACAGTAGTCATTGGATGTAAGGTCCACCCTAATGCAATACAACCTCGTCTTAACTAATTATAGCTGCAAAGACCCTAGTTCCAAATAAAGTCACATTCTGGAGGGGCCGTCCAACCCATTACAGGGTCATTCAGTAACTTCAGAGTTTTAAGAACTCAGAGTAGAAAACAACTTGTAGCATTATTCTATTCAGGTTGACATCAGGCAGTTTAGAGCTTCAAGCATAGATGAAAACCTTAGAGAATTCATATTCCCAGGTTAATGTAGGTTTGTATCTTAATTCGAGCTTGAGGTATTCCTGAAAGTGTATACAAAAGACAGCTGCAAAAATGAACAATAATAGACTTACATATTAAAGCAAAAAAGTTCTCTAGCATCCCTATTTGACACCTTGCCTCTTAAACATAACTAGAAAAAAAGAAAGACTTAACGTAACTTTCAATGATGTATTTCTAGAATATATTTGTACCTTACTTATTTTTGTTTTTTTTTCAAACCAAATTAAAATAAGTTAACCATTTTAAATTCAAAAATGTCTGATAGAAGCTAAAAATTGCTTTCAGTTCACTTATGATTTCCATCTTTTTCTTAAATTCTTTGATTTGAGGCCTATGTTCTTTTAACTACTTTCAAAACTTTTTATGTTTTTACTAACTTTTATAAAACAAGAAGAGAAAAATATAATTTAAAGTTTCAAAGATCTTCTATAGAGCACAAACACTACTATGGAAATAAAAAAAAAAGGCGGCATGCAAAATGGACTTGTCTGTTGGCAAATAGCATCACAGGGGTATAGCCTGAAAGAGTAGTCTATCAGGAAATTCATGAAAGTTCAAATTCAGTGTAAAAAGGAAGGATCTATTATAGACACATAATATAACTTCATTTCAGTGAAATTCTGTTTCCTTGACTATAATATATGTGGAAAGTTTTAAAAACCAAGTTGCAGACCTCCAAGTGTCAAACAAATAATAATCGATACGAGATCCATTTGATATCATTAACTGTGTGTATCAGTCAGGATAAGTAAGATTATACTGCAGGAACAAACAGCCCCTAAAATCTTCATAGCATAAAGTACTATTTACTTCCCACTCAAACTACATGTCCATCAAGAATCATCATGCACCTCTGTTCCAGGACTCAGACTGGTGAAGTAACTGCCATCTAGAACAGTGCCCAGACCCATGTCAAAGGAAAAGAGCTTTTTAGAGGCTCTGTTACCACCAAACATGACATATGTCACTTCTGCTCATAACTCATAGGCAGACCAGCTACATGGCGCGCCCAACCTCGAGGGAGTCAGGAAGCCAAGAATATTTTGCAAATAGCACGAATAACCACCCCAATGGTGGGATGGGGTGGCTTCAAGGGAGGGTATTTTGTATTTGCATGCCTCTGTCCTTGTCATCTACTAAGATGTCTTCTGTTTCTTTTACTAACAGGCGGAGAGACCCAGTCCCAGAAATGACCACTCCTGAGCAACTGTATTCCAAGGTCACGGAGACTCTGAAGTTTCTAAATTCCCACCTGCCGAATGGCAGCCACGTTTTCCTATCCGGCTTACCAGATGGAACCTTTCTCTGGGATAATCTACACGACAGATATCATCCTCTCGGTATTGGTTCGAAGACACATCTACTCTTTAACAATGTCAATGTAGATATAGTTCATGTATATATAGTTCATATCGTATAGGAATATACCTAAAATGCCAGCACAGTACAAGGATAAGAACTGACAAAGGGCAGAGACCCCAGGTGCAGGATCTAAAAGTCAGTATTCAAAGGTAGGCAGAATCAGATCCGGAGCCACAAAGGGCGGAAGTATTTAATGAAGAATAAGGACAAATCGAAAGGTAAGGGTTTAAAACAAGAAACTCTTTGAGCTGAGGGTAATTTCTAAAATGAGCTGATAGCCCCGAGTCAAAGGGAAGGATTTCTTCCAGTCTCAGGGGTGAGCGCCCCACCGGGGCCAGGTAGGATTCCGCAGCACGCAGCCGGGCAGAGGGCCTGCTCCCCGCTTCCTCACTGCCCTGGAGTCCTTGGCTCTGAAATGCTTTAAAGAGCCCCAGAAACTTCCGATCCATCTTTAGCATTCCAGACGCATTATGCTGCAAAAGCAGTGGTAACTCACGTTATGAAAGGTTGCCATGCTGCACCTTAAAACACTCCTGTGAGATCAATGTTTTCATTAATTCCGTTTTGCAGATGAATAAACTCAGGCTCAGACAAGTCAGCTGGCTTGCCAAATGTTGCGTAGCTAGCTTATGGTATATATAAGCTGGGTGGTGCACAATTCTTCTTTCTGAGTTGTGGAGGAAAATGTCCCTTTGAAAAATATTTATTACGTGCCCATTATGTGCCAGGCACTGTTCTAGGCAATGTGTAACCAGCGGTGGACACAAAAGCCAAAAATCCCTGCCAACGTGAGGCTTCTATTCCAGTGGGAGGAAGATTCCAGAAGTACTCCAGGGATGATAAGTGTTACGGGAGAAAACTCACAGGCAGGAAGGGGGGACGGAGAGTGTGGCCTCGCTCCCTGTGACAGGCACCTACGAAGAGAGGCCTGGGTACCCTCCACGCAGCCCCAACTTGATGGCACTTGTGCCAGTCGCATTAAGGGGCAGCTCTGTCTCTGGTGTGGCCACAGCCGCTCCTTATACCAACCCGAGCTGCCGTGTGCTGGCAGGCCACGCACTTCCTCCTGAGTCAGGGGAGCAATTCAGAGGGACAAGACCTGGAGCTCATCCCTCGGTGCCCTCCACAGGAGGGCTGTCCCTTGCACGGGTAACTTCTCTGTGCCTTTTCACTCTCCTCCTGCCCTCCTCCTGCACCCCTTGTTAAGCCAACCCCCTGCCTCCCTGAGGAAGTCCCATGCCTCCCCCCACGGGAAAAGAGCAGGGCCCTTTCACCAGCTCTCAAAGGTCTCTGGTCCTTTCAGTGGGGGGACAGTGGTAGACGCCCACATTCCAGGCTCCTCACCAGTGAGACTGAGGCCACTTCCTCTTCAGTTAAGAAACACGCCACAGATGTTGTTATTATCTAAGCAAAATACTGTCTAGCCTCGCGTGAGGAGAGCAGCTTTCTGCTGTTCCCGCGGCTTCGACAGCGCCCCGCAAAAATAGCAACACGGTGACGTGGAGGAGGACGTGCCTCCATCCTGGGCTGCCTCAGACACGCGGAGGACAGCCACTTGGGCTGACAAGGTGTCTCTGAGCCATTGGATGTGAAAACTGCAGTTTCCACACAAATGTTTCAGATTCCTAAATTTCTCCCACGCGGAGAAATGCTCGAGGCAGGGAAGTTGGGGAAGGAAGACATGCTCCCAGTGTACCCCGTCATACCCATAGAGACTCGGCTTAAATCCCATTCTCTTTCCATGAACTCTGGTTCGACCGCTCCGTAAATTCTTTCAGACCTTTGACTTACCCACGGCATGTAATAATGACTCCATGCCATCTGGAAGGGAGCGGGGCAGCGGGGGGTCGGTGGGGAAGGTGATTGGGAAACTCATCGATCACTTCGGTGGATTCTCTAGTGGATTCTGGTTTGCAGCCAGAGTGACCCGCTCAACCCCACCCATTACGACACCTGGGGAGGCAGTGCTACCAGCATCTAGCGGGTAGACTCCAGGGAGGTTCCTAAACGTCCTCAATAGCACAGGACGCCCCTACAACCAAGGTCATCAGTAGTGCCAAGGTCGTCAGTAGTGCCAAGGTTAAAACGCCCTGCTCGAGGCTTTGCCTTGTCCTCAAACTGCTGTGAAATGCAGTAATGGGAAAGAGGAAGAAGGGAAAGTTGCGACAAGTTTGTCCTATATAAACGATCCTAGTTTTGGGGAAAAAAAAAAAAATCCAGTTAGGGAGAAAGTCGAAACCATCAATAACCTGTTTAATGTTTTTACGTTATTATTCATTTTCTAAATTATTTCTGCTGCCTGGTTGCCATGGGCGATGGATTATAAATTCCTCAGTGAAGCATCAGGGTCCTTCCTAGACCCTGGGAGGAAGGCAGGCTTTACCCAGCTTCCCCGTCACTCTGCGGTAGGCACACGACTCACATGACATGAGAGGCTTAGAGACGGGGCTGCTGCCCTCTCGTCTCTGTCGTGCTCCTGCTCCAAATCCAATCGTTGGATCTTCGTTCCCGTCTCACATGAACCAGCGGGAAGCTGGTGAGTGCTGGACCAGCCTCTGGGTTTAGATGCTCTGGCTAGGTTAGAGCGGGTCTCACCTCCATCCACAGCCCAACGCCCCAGGCTGATTCCCATGTCGCTGTGCTAACGGCTGTGGAAGCAAACGAGGAGGTTTTCCAATGCATTTCTCCCTCTGCGCCTAAAACAGGACGATGTGGCCACCCCTTAAGGACTAGGAAAGGGTTCCGGGAGCAGAAGGGGTTGGGGACCAGCCCCTGGACCGGTGACATGGCCTCTGTGCCTCCGTAGGACAGGCAGGAAGTCCGCCTGACCGTTTAGCACAGGTTGAATGCCACGGCATCAGATCGGTAGGTAACGGGGGCGCAGAAGCCAGCAGGCTCCCAGCTCGCTCCTGCCGGGGAGGGGGCAGTGATGACTTCCGCTCGGCTTCTGGCCTCTTCGGCCATGCCTGAGGTCACTTACCCGGTCAGCGCCTGGCTGCCACCGGCCGCGACAGCCCCACAGCCTCTACCAGGAAGTAAAAGTCCTGGCGAGAACAGATCGCCTTTTCGAGGAATTACCAGAGAGTACGTTGCACAGGTTAGGATTCTACTTATGCAACATCTTTTGAGAAAGGTCCGCTTTGACCAGTGACGAGCCCTCTCAAGCATAGTCTATGAGAAAGGCAGCCTTTCCGCGAATATGTCTGAGATAAGTATGACGTGCTTCGTGGATAAAGATGACACGAAAATGGAGGTCTCATCCTCAAGGAAGAGAGAAAAGACAACTCCACTGGGGAAAACAGTATGTTGATCCTAACAGTGAAATGACCAAGCGTCAGGGACACTGGTACAAGCCCCAAGCATCCGGGGGGCTGTCCTCAGGGCTGGACCTTGGCCACAATGTCGGGGATCACTGGCTGCAAACAGGTCTGCAAGCAGCTCTTCCACGAAGGGCCACAAAACGTCAGCGGCGGCTTCGTTTACCTCTGATTACAGTGAACTTAAAACATAACGTATTTTAAAATACGTTGTAGTAGTACGCCTTATATTTGATTACTGTCTTTCTCTCCGTCTGGATTAATGTGGTTTCACTCAG
Organism: Pteropus medius; assembly: GCF_902729225.1. NCBI lineage: Eukaryota > Metazoa > Chordata > Mammalia > Chiroptera > Pteropodidae > Pteropus > Pteropus medius. The sequence continues at coordinate 20,257,878 of NW_024342467.1, read as the reverse complement.
TTTTCGTACCCTCGATGGTATTTCCTGGAGGTGCAATTGATCTTTGTTGATACTAAGCTTTCATGGTGCCTAAAATTTCAATTAAGATCCCGGCATTAAATAAATACCACAGGCCCTGCCCTAAGGAGCTTACAAATGACTGAGAAACAAACTTACAGAAAATGCCCTTTTATCCTCAGAAGGAGCATATGGCATCACTGGTCCAGCCAGTGCCACCCCCCCAACCACCACCCCCATCCCCAGGCGTGTGCGAGTGTGCACGCGCGCACACACACACACACACACACACACTGGTAACTCAGCCCTTGTGATCGCTGGCCACTGCGGGACAGTCCTTCTGCCTTGCCTTGGTCATTCTGGTCAGCTTTCTTCGGCAGATTCACTGTCTGACCAGGAGTCACAGGCACTGCTTCTTTACAGGTGTGACATGTAGAGAGAGTCGGTCTTTAGACTCAGGCTCCTCAAAAGGCAAAAGTACCATTAAAGGACCAGGGATAAAAGCGAACACCCAAAAAGAAGGAGTAGATGGCCAGCTGACAGTGCCAGTAGGGGGCAAAGCATGAGAACTATTTCTTCTCTTTCTCTACACCGCAAGCCCATCGCGCGCTCTCCCACCTGACCTCCACATGGCCACCCTGAGCCGCCCGACCCTCTAACAGGCAGAAGGGCCGGAGAGAAGGGGACCCACCTCTTGGCATGTCATCTTCTAACTGTACCTACATTCTGTGCAGCAGACTGACCCGCTCACACTAGAATCGTCCCTTTATCAACCCGGTCCAGTCGGTGGCAGTGCCAGGATGGCAGGGAGGTAGAGGGGAAAGGGACGGGGATTGGGAGAAGGCCCGGAAGGATGGCACGCCTTGTGGTCTCATCTGAGGTGCGCTGGGACCTCAGCAGTAGGACAGCAGGAAGAAGGGAATAAGCCGGATGAAGCAAGACCGAGGCCGGGCTTCATTCCCAGTGGGGAGCCAGGAGACGAGTCCCTGGGATCCAGGAGCAGGACAAGCTTCAGTCCCTCTGGACAGCAGAGCAATCCAGGCTTGAAGGTAGGAAAGGGGAAGGTACAGAAGTGCTACTCGTGGTCAGGCGTGAGGTGCCACCTCCCCCCAAGTTGAAGAGACGTTAGCCACTGGGCTGGGGAAAGAGAGAGAGGACACTTCTCGGGAAGAAGGGACTCGTCAGGGCTAAGCAGGGTGCCAGGGTCCCAGCCAAGCTACCTAAGATTCATCACGAGGCCCTGGTTCCACCAAAGGACCCAGGTGCAGAGTGCGGGCTGGGTGTGTCCGTCAGTCACTGCAGTGGGTAGGATGGAGGGACACACAGAGGAAGGAGACGAATTCCAAAAACACACAGACAAAAAAATAAATAGACAGAGGAAAAGAAGCCTCAGGAGTGAAAAGCAGGATCTTGGAGAGAGTTAGAGCTCAGGCCTCCATGTTGAGCCCCTAAAATGGAAGCAAAGACAGTGGTTTGGGCTTCATCTAAAACGTGGTGATCTGGGGAGCTGAGGCGGCCTGGCGTGTCACTGTGACTTTAGTGGTGATAATAAGCCTGTGGTTTTCCAGTCTTGAGATTCACTCACCTACATGGAGATTTTTTTTTTTTCTATGACAAGAAAATTGAATCCATCTTTCAGTCTAACTGATCTGAGGCATAAGTGAAAAATAAGACCGCGTTCCTTCACCTTCAATCTTTCTCTCTGCTCCCAGATATGGCCTATTATTTCCCTTTATCTTTTTGAGCATGAGAGAAGTGTTAATGGATAAGGCGTCTGTTATTCGCCTCGGAGAATTGGGAGTGCCTGAGAGTTGAATTGCCTCAGGGGGTGGGTGTGCCGTAAGGAGGGAGAGAGGGGAGTTGGCGGGGCAGGGGGGAGAGAACCCTCACACAGTCCGCGTCTCCAGCCGATGTTTGGAAAGACCCTCGGTGGGCTCGCATGTGGCACTCAGCGCCTTCATTCACAGACCCCTCTTTAACTTGCACCAAAAAGGAAGTGAGGAGCGTATCCGCTCTTTAGGGCTCACCCAAGACACGCGCCAGGCCCTGCAGCGACGTAGCATGCTGGCCAGACCCTCCTGGAAGCCTTCGGGTCACCAAGCTGCAGGGCAGCGCATGGTCAGCTCTTCCAACTCTCAGAATGTCTTGCCGGGTCTTCAGCATGAGATAATTGGGTCGCACTTGGGTGTTTCATAAACTTAGAAAAGAGGGTTTGTCGACTGCCACCTTGAGCTTCCCGTGCCCCACGGGAACCTGGCACTTGAGGCCATTGCCGGGGCGATGCCCTGGCCCATGTGGCACCCTCGGACTCCTTTCCAGGGTCTTCCCCCAGGCCCCGCCCTAGCCCACGCCAACAGCTCAAGAAGGGAATGAACTCCTTAAGGTTCTCCCCAACGCCAGCCTGAATTTCTAGAAGGTTCAGAAAGGAAAGCACAGGCATTCAAGAGCAACAGCTATTGAAAAATCAGGTCCGGTCCCTGGAAATGTCGGCCTCCGCCAGGGAGTCAAGGTCACCCATCTTGTCTCCTGGAGTACATACGACATGCCAGACCTCTCTGTTTCCCAGGCCAGCTGAATGAGGACGTGACCTATGACCAGTTCTACACCTTCCTGAGCTGCCTCCAGGTGAGCGCCCACGGCCTTGTCCCAAGACCCTCTTCCCCCCACGACACCAGCGCTCTTCCTCCGTAATCAGAGGGTGTCTTCCTGTTCACAGGTCAGCCCCTGCCACGGCTGGATGTCTTCCAACAAGACACTCCGGACTCTCACTTCACAGGTAGGACTGTCACAGGCCCTTTGGTGCCATCTTAGATCACCCTTTCCCTGTATTTTCTGCAGTGTTTTCATTGAGGATGAAATTGTGGCAGGTGATGGCCTTCCGGCTGGCGGACAGAGACATTAAACTTCCGGGGGATCGAGGAGCTGGGAGAACGTGCGGTGCCTCGTCTGTCTCCTTCTGCCTCCTCTGGGTCTGTCACTCTTACCGCATCCCTTGGTCACTGTCTCGGTCCAGGCCTCTCTCTCACATGCATGCACACACACTCACACACACACACACACACACACCCCTTTGAGCTGGTCTTAGGCATATTTGCAGAGGCGGAGACAAGCGAGCCAGGCACAGCCTGTGCGTGTCTGGAGCTCTGCCAGGTCAAACGAGGGCACAGGTACCTCTTTCTCTTCTCTAAGGGAACCATGGTTCACGCACATTTTCACAGATAACGAAGAACCTCTCTGTAAGAGATTTATTAATTTTTTCCCACAAAAGAAATATATTTTAATTAAAAACAAAACAAAAAAAACCTGGGAGCATATAGAAAAGCAGAAAGAACAATAACAAAAATCACCCCAGATCCCAGATCCTACCATCCGAAGTTCATATGTGTCTTTCCAGTATCACTTTCATAGATGGATAGTTTTGGCTTTTTCCCTACATAGAGTCAGAATACACGTACTGTTTTATGCCTTCTGCTGCTCTAAATGATTTCTCCACATCGTAATGTTATAATCCTTTTAGAATATACAATATATGAACGGACTGGGATTTATTTCGTCCCCTGGTGTTGGATATGTGGGTTTCCAATTTTTTCACAGTAATAAATAGCATTGTGATGAGTGTGTGTGTGTGTGTGTGTGTGTGTGTGTGCGTGTGGTTTTGTGTACCATGTCTGTTTCCTTGAGACAAATTTCTAGAAAAATTATGGGGTCAAAGAGCACGACTTGTTTAAAGATTTGATCCACTTTGCCAAATCGCCCTCTGGAAAGGTTAAACAAATTGACATCCCCCGCGCCTGTCCCGTGGCAATACGCTCTCTTATCATGATTCTTCATCTTTTTTCCACCAATCCCATGGAGGAAAGTGGTATCTTATTACTTTACTTTGCATGGATTTGGTTCCTAATGAATTTTAACAGTTTTCTCCTTGGTTGACCATTTGCACATGAATAGAATTTAATGTGCAGAGCTGCTCTGTGCTGCTGGCTTGGGGTGGGGTGGGACTATTGATTTCTGCCTTCTGCCTGAATTGTTTCACAAAAGCCAAAGCCTAGATTTCACAGAATTCTCCCTTTCCTTTGTATTCAGAGGGCAGAACAACTCTCCGATACACTGAAAAAAATTGCAACCAGCCAGAGATTTACAAACTTCAATCTTTTCTACGTGGATTTTGACTTCCAAGAAAGTAAGTATTGCTTGGTTCGGGTTTTGACACAAGACAAAAGCAGCAGCTACACTTTAGAGCCTCCCCAGCAAGACGTTTCTAAGCCAGAGTTTCCATCCTACCCCCATCCCCCACCACGACCATCCTGACACACTAATAGCTCTGAGTATTGAAGAAAGGTAAAGTGTGACACTCTGGGAAGGTGGAAACTCAGCATCACTCCTTACATCACCATCATTTTAGAATCCCTGAAGCAGCAGAACCAGTGACCATTTAGAAAAGGCTCTGGCGGGGAGCCAACAGGTCAGTGGAGGTGCTTAACGCATTCTTGCCAGTATAGCAATGTCCCTCTCACCGCTGGGCTAAACATGAGTGTGACGGGAATGAGGGATAAGGCAGTGCCTCTCACGGTGGGCACTGACTTACCGGGGGACTCCATGACAATGCTGATTCACAGGCCCCACACATAAAGAAACTAATCAGGGTGCCAATGGGAGGGACCTCAGATTTGCGTGTGACAGAGCGGACAATCGTATCCCAGCTTCCTGGAAAGGACATTAGTATTTCTTTTCTAGAATTCTGTCCATACACGGGGGTCACTGATAAATGGCCACAGAAACACAGGCATGATCATTGGAGCTACGGATTTCTCCTTTATATCTTGACTTTGAAAAGTTATTATTTATTGGCTTTAATCCTTCTAGTCTCGATCTAAGCAATTGTTGTACAAGAGAAAAGCCTCCTGTTGATCGACTGCCAGTTGATGCTAATGAAAAGCTTTATGGTGTGAGCCACGGGTGGACGATTTCTCATCCAGAGTTTATCACCTCTATCTCCCGCCACCAAGCACCCCCCCGCCCCCGCCCCAGCCCAAACAGCTGGGATAAGGCAGATGGCCATCATGAATTACCAGATATTACATTAGCTGACATGTTTTGCATTGCAGACTCTAGTACTTCAATTCTGAACATCTTTTCAACAAGACTGATCTCCTTTAACTAGATTTCATGCCTAGGTGATACTCATTTCTCTCATGGGGAGAGACATTTTGATCAACAACCTCTCATTAAAATTCAGAGTTAAAAACTCATTAACGAATTCCTGGTGTAAACGAATATACCACCAAGTGATCTTTGATCATCATCAACCTTGAATACAGTTAAAGTTATTAAAAATATAATGATGTCTAACGTTCACATGGGACTTTTTCATTTTCCAGAGTAGCTTCTAGCTCTGTCCTTTATTATCTTTAGGACTATAGGCAACCCCTGAACATGTCTAAACTGTCCTTTCCAGATCTGAATGTGGGGATACCATATGTATGTAACAAATCTTTATGATGATTATATGAAATAGCGTGCAGTCCTCCTACATGCCATGCCTGGTACGTTGCTGGTTTCCAGGAAAGAGTACCTGTCCCTCACGCCCTTGCTACTCAACATGTGTTTTGGGGTGAGCAGCATCCACAGCGCCTGGGAGCTACTTAGAAATGCAGAAGCCTAGGCCCCACCCCCACTTAGGGCCTACCTCATCAGAACCCGCATTTTGACATAATCCACAGATGGTCCATACGCACGTTAAAATTTAATAAAGAGGGCTCTATAATGCTCCAAGATTAAGAACTTTAGTCTGTCAGTCATCGGATTTTTCTTAAGTCCCACTACGTTCTGTGTAGGTGCTGGGGATAGAGCTGTCAGCAAAAGAGAATAGTCTTATCTTCGTGAATGATCTAGGGAGCAGAGCTTTATCCTTGACCTCGTGTTGGCCAGCATTCGGCCGATGACCTTACGTGCTTGGAAGCGGAGGTCATCAGCAGAGGTCATCAGCCTTTCTCGGATGAAGTAACACAGCAGAAAAATAGTTGGGTGAAATGAGCGGAGCCTTCTGAATGAGATGGCAGGCGGTCGCCCTACTGAGACGCCTCCTTGGTGTTTCTCCTTGCCTGGCGGTTCACATCAACAGTTCAAGGAATTTCCTAAGATACTGAAATTTCCTAACATTTATTAAAGTGAATGCAAAGATCCGGTTTGGGCACGAAGCCTTCTTCCGGTCATCCTGTGACGTTGGTGGGCGCTTCACCAGGGAAGATGTGTGGACGCAGGGAGGGAGGGTGGAGGCGTGGACTCCGCACCGCGGGATCCGCCCCAGGGGACATCGGATGCAGCGGGGGCATTTAATCTCCGGGTGCCACGCTGTCCACCTCCCACAGAGCTGGAATTTTTATCAAATTTTCGGGAACTGTGCTAAGCACTTGACTTGTGCCCAAAGCCAGACTACTGCTTTTTGCCTCGAAACCGTTTTCCAGAGCGGGCAGAGGGATCGCCCAGGCCCAGGGCCACCTCCGCGGGCGGCCTCCCCGTGCCAGAGCCGCCTGTCACCCCGGAAATCCGGCTCACCTGGCGCAGGTGCACCGCGCTGTCACCGAGAGAGGCCACCATTTACACTCGGATAGAAACGTCCCGGCTCAGACCCAGAATAGCCTGGTCACTCGAGGAAATTAAATAAGCGCTCAGCGTTTGTTTCCTTTAGTGTCACGGAGCGAAGACGAAACGCGGGGTTTATGTAAGGATCCAGACCACGCTTGAGATGTAGCGAGGACTCAATGACTGTTAGCTGACACCTTCCCGCCGCCGCCGCCATCAGGGCACGGAAAGCACCTTCCACATTCTCCCAGGGCTTAGGATAAACGGAGGATGGTTGTTCATTCTCTGTCACTGTCCAGCCCAGCACCAGTCGTAGCTGCGGGTCACTTTGAGCGCCGCAGAGGACGCTGTGCTACAAGCGTGTCTCAGCATCACTGCCGCCTGCTTTAATCAGAAGTAAAGACCCTCTAGAGTCGCTCGTTAAATCTACAGTCTTAAGAGCCATGTGAAAATCTCTCATTTTGTACTATATTTGAACTGACTGGCAACATCAAGAGCCTCACTTTTCATGTGACATTTACAATTTCGCACCCTGTGATGAGCAGACTGGAGCTGAGGGTCCTGGCCCCTGGAAGGTAGGCACGAGAGCTACCTGCTGCCCACTGGGACAGCCTCCATCCAGCCCTGAAGGATGATCGCTCATCTCAGAGTCTTTTATCTCTTGCTGACTCATCTTCCAACTGGTTACGAACTAAACAAAGGCAGCCGATTTTCCTCCCTTCGGGAAACGCCTGCTTGAGTGAGTAATGTCCTTTTTCTTCGTCTGAGCCACATCTTCCAAACAGAGGAAGGAAAATGCCACCTAGCTGACAAGGACATTTCTACACTGACCCTTCACATGTACCACCCGCTGGCCTCCGCTTCCACAAGTCAATGAAAACCTGGTTCTCAGTCCATCCCCCCCGCCCCCGCGAATCTGTAGAAACGACCAGTGACTTTGTAGTGCTTGAGCCACCAAGAGTTTTCTGAATCTTCTTCCACGATTTCCATTACTTCTCTGCAAAGCGGGTCGTCAGCAGCCTTTCTCTAACTTTACAGATAAAGAAAATATGTTATGTGTCTAATCCCAAGAGATCATCCATGCACATTCGTAAAAGTTCATGGAGGTCTTCTGAAGAACAAATAGGAATTTATTTACCTATTTTTGAATTATAATGCCAGGAAAGAAGGAAACTGACCAATTTACCATGTTACCCGGGCTTGAACCTCCCACCTAAAATCCATCAGGGAAGAAACAGAGACCACTGCCTGGTCCTGCATTTTTTCTGAGATGACAAAATTTCACTCTGAGATAAACAAAAAAGCCTCACTCTGTCTAGCACTGGTCACAATACAGGTGAAACCTTAAACTCTTGCCTGGGGGTTACTGACTCTGCCCCTCGAATGTGCCTACTGGTGTCTGCAGGTTTGCTGTGACTTGTAACCTTCGCCAAAGTAATAATCACGTGAGAAAACTGTTTTCCACTGTGAAAAGATTGATGGTAGCCTTAGCAACCTGTGACATTTTTTTAATACCTATCAGATTATTCTATATGATAAGCCAGTTCTTCTAAATGCTGAATTCCCTTGTAACGACCCACTAATGTGGGGAAGGGGGCGGAGGGTGATATGTTGTCACTGACATCATTTAGAATTGCTGGAGTGTGGTAATAATGAAACATGGGCCCTTCCCACTGCCCTCCACCCTAGGGTGTGCCCCTGCTCCCTTGCAAAACTTGGGAAGTAAATATCCCTTCTCTTTTCTTTATGCTTTTGTTGTGCAGTTTTCTTTCCAGAATCCCACATCAACTACTCCAAGGGGAGGAGGAGGGAGTGACCATCCCGTCTCCTTTTCGAAAAGCAGTCACTAATTCTGATGACTGAATTAGGTTCATTTTCTCCAGGCAGTATCGTGTATCGCCACCTCTCCCTGTCTCCAAGGGCCAGGATTTTCAGTGTGGTAGTTAGTAACGCACATAAAACTCGAATCAGAGTGGAAGAAGCCTGGTCTAGCTGTGAGCCGAGGTGCCCAAATTGGATCACTCTAGAGAAAACTCAGGTATAGCCAAGCCTGACTTTCTTAATATCAGGCTCCTAGTAAACATTTCTCTCAGGAAACACAATCTTGGCTTCAACTATGTTCCCTTAAGAGGCTTAAATCAGCTTTCCACTGTGGATTTTCCAGATCGCCAGATCCCCTTAATTCTTCTCTGAATTTTCTCTAGGCCAGTGAAGGCACAGGTTTAGATTCGCGTTGTCACTCAACCTTCTCTGCAAATATGAAGGGTCAAAGGTGTTGGAACGGGCTTCCTTCCCTCACCGCGTGAGAGGCAGTGTGGGTGGTCCGGGTCAGGTGCGTGGCTCGCGTGAGAGGCAGTGTGGGTGGTCCGGGTCAGGTGCGTGGCTCGCTGTATGTCTCTTTCGCGCAATCTCAGCATCCTCCTATTCATCCGCCTCTGAGACTTTTCAGCAGGCTCTGCCTGAGGTCTCGACCAGGCTCAGTGCCCATTGTCTTTTAGCCTGGGGCTTCCTTAACATCCGATTGCGATTTTCTTTCCTTCCTTCTTTTCTTCCCCTTTTTAACACCTGTCTGACATAAGGTGAATCCAAACTACGCATACAGGGAGGAGCAGGAAAAAGGACAAGAGGCTCACTGAGAACCTGGATGAAGGAAAGGAGCCCGAAGCAGAACGGAAGCGATGTCGCCTCTGAACTCACGGGGAGGATTGGGAGGCTGGCGTCTTGGTTGATTTTTGTCACAGTGAGCCTGGGAGACTACCAGGTAGAGCGATGAGGCAAACGCTGCATGGAGAGACTCAGCGGGGGGTGAAACGGGCTCTGAATTTGATAAAACATTTCCAAATGCCTGGTGCTCTACTAAGACAGACTTATTATTCAGATTGGATGTGGCTCAGATAGAGAACCAGCATGTAGTTATAAAGTAGAAAAGCAGGACTCCCCCAAAAGAGGAGGGAGTAGGAAGCTGGCCCATCATCTCTCTGGCAAAGGGGTAAGAAAGAGCCTGGACCGAGTGGGGGGGACGGCACGGCAGGCGAGCGCGTCCGAGCAGGGATGGGCTGCAGCAGCATTTCACGTCCAGGGAGGGCAGTCTGGGACCCACAGGAGTTTAAAGTGTGGGGTCCAGAGGGAAAGGCAGAGCAGCCAGAATCGAAGCTGAAGCAGAAAGTCTTATTCCAAGGTCATGTCTAAATAAAACAGGCAGCACCGGGCAAGCTGAAGAGGGAGCCAGGCGAGCTTCCCTGAGGCTCTGCTTTTCACAGGGCACCTACGGCCAAGGGCAGGACAGAAACTGTTGGAGTCTGCAAGCTGGTTCCACAGAGCAAATAAGTCTTCATAAAGGTTTCTGTGGTTTGAGCACCACTGTGGCTCTGAGCTTCCTATCAGAAGAGCAGATACAGTCCGGTTCTTCAGAGACATGCATCATTTACCAGCACGAAATGATTTCTCCCTCGGGACTCCGTGTGTTGGGCACATTGGGCAGCATCCTCGATCTGAGTTTCACGAGAAATGCAAAGGCCACTTTCCAATAGCTGCTGCTTCCAGCAACCTCTAGTAAAAAAACCCAGAAGCAAAAAACATGAGTGGCTCAGTGCTGGCCATTCTGCCAGGGACGCAGCCAGCGGGGATCGGAGACACGGCGAGGAGGCCTGCGAACCCCCAGCAGGAATTCTTCCTCCATCTAGAAGTAGATGGGGGAAGGGGGATTTGCAGCCCCTCTGGGGACAGGGATCAGATAGCAAGTGGAGGTGGCATGTTGTGACTTTAGGACTCATTACAAAAGCAGCATGTGATCGATTCAGCTCCCGAGAAAGTCCAGCTTGTGGAAGCCTCCAGTAGAATTCGCATTCCTTCCCCTGGGGTGAGAGGGGGAGAGACAAAGAAGGCGGACATGCCGGCCCTTGAGGTTCCTGGGAAGGACCGGAGGAAGCTCAGCCGCCCCTGCTTCCCTCCCTGACGGGAGCGAGGACAGGGGCTGCACTGGGAGCCGCAGGTTTCACATTTTCCTCCCCGGAGGCTCTTTAGGGACTCACATTCCCTGACAGGTTCTGCCTGACCGGGACTCCTCCTCGCAGCGTGACGGTGCTGCTGCCTCGGCTCCGCCGACTCTCCAGGTTGCTCACCACTGCCGAAGGACTGACAGTGTTATCGCTTCTCTATCTCTTTGGGGCTCAAAATATTTTCTCTGTACCCCTCCTCACTCCAAGTGTGATGCTGAGATAATTTTACGTAATTACTTTTCTGACAAGCCGTACGATTTTAATGGCAATCGCTCGGCACGTGTGGGCAGTGGCAGCAAGCGGCGGCCTGCGAAAGGCCACGTCAACGAAACGTTTGACTTTCCCCTCCTGCTCCCGCGGTACTGTCCTCCTGGCCCCTGGGACATGCGATGGACTTAAACTGGTGTAAAACATTCCAGGGCTCACCTTTCTCCACCCCTTCTCCTCAGTACACAAGCCACACGCATCCAATACGCTCCCACATTTTCTCCCTGAGTTAGGAAAAACAATAATCATACCACGGGAAGATCATTTCTGTTCAGAAAGTCCTCAGCCCAAGATAAGGACTCGGTGGCAGCCATGGCCGAGTGAGAGCTGGCTCAGGCGGGCAGTGGGCAGCTCCGATGACATATTTCACCCAGTCCTTGCTCGCGAACCGCTGGAAGTGTGTCTAACCCTCTGGTCGTGTGTGTCCCGCAGTCACGAAGGAGTGGCAGAGGAGAGGCGGGCAGCCCTGGCAGCTCATCGAGCCCGTCGATGGATTCCACCCCAATGAGGTACGCACAGTCACACAGTGGCTGCTGGAGACCGTTAGGTTGTTTTTTAATATACTTATGCATTCGTATGTTTGGTTTTTTTCCTGTTTGATTCTAGAAATAATTTGAGGTAATGTACACACAGGTCTTAGATAGAAGCGTCAATAAAAATAAAGTGAAAATCTGAGTAGAAGGAAAGCCAGATAGAAATGATACCTGGCTTCTTGGTTTAATGCCTACAATTCATTCTCCTGTAACGTCTGCGGGGGCTTCTGAGAAACCGCCATCGAGAGCCCACAGCATCAGCTCTGTGCTTTCTAGGGGCTGACGAGGCATAAGTCATGGCCTCCATAAGAAAAAATAAATCAACTACTGAAAAAAAAATCACAGGAATCCCCGGAAGCGAGATCTGGGAAAAATCGCTTCTATGGATCCTTCTAGAAAAGATGCTGTGTGAGAGGAGAGCAAGGGGAGCCGGAGGGCGGGACTCGGTCCCCCCTCCCTCCTCCGCCCTGTCTGTGATCCTGGCTGCAGCCAGCGGAGGTCCACTTTTACCTGTTACACACGCTGGACCGGCTCACGTTCTCTCTCTACGAAAAAATAATGACTACAGATAAAAAGTAGGGGAGTGGTTCTGCCATTGAAAACATTTTTAAAGCTAGAAATGCTCCACAACTAGAGTCTTTCTGACCCAGCCTTTGAAAAGCGGCGATGAGAAAGGTCCAAGCCTGAGACGCACTCCTGGCGTGTTCTCTTGGTGGCCTTGGTCTCGATGGTCGGCCAGGCCACAGGGAGGGCCGATCAGCCCCTCGGGAACCTGAATGGAACTGTAGCCCACCTTCCCCAAGCTCTCGGTTCAGCAAGAACCCATGGAGGGGGCTAATAGAAAAGAAAAACTTCATTGACAGATGAATGAACGGTGGAATCCCACAGGGGCTGGGTAAATTTTACAGTGAGTATTCAATGCCCATCTCACTGTTTTGAAATAACCAAAGAAATAAATCTAAGGAATACTCTTCAGAACATCTAACTTTTCTGTGTAGCATTTGAATGAGTTGATCCAAGGGAATTTTTGGCCAGAACCTGGTTAAATATTATAGTCTGCCCCCTACCCCACCCCACCCCCACCGCAAAAAAAAATGATGTCTTTGGTTTTTCAAATAGTTAATGTAGAGACCTTCTTTTTAGAAATAATTAGGTAGTAGTTCTTGTCTTTCTTTGCACAAAAATAGAATTTTACTCTTCTGATTCTATAGAGAAAAGAGATAAAAAGAGATGATAAGACAGGGAGTTAATTAGGAACAAGCTAAAAAGACAGCTTGGTCTTATCCCTTGGGACATATCTGTCTGACCTATCAAAAGACCATCCTGTCTCTGGCTCTTTAAATAATATCAGGGTTCAAAGTCTGCCAACTTGGAGCTCTGTCTTACACTCAGACAGCTTTGCCTATAACTGATTATTGAGAACAGAGTCAAAAGCTGAAAACTGGTATGTGCAGTAACCCTGTGTGATTCCTGAGGGCTTTGTCCACGTGCAGGCAGCGGGAGACAGAGTGGGCAGCGGGAACGGAGCCACACCTAACGTGGGCGACAGTGGATAGCCATGCCTACAGCCTGCCTATTTACCCTGTCTGTCGAGCTGAACAGTCCAGATCGCAACGTGCCATCTAAAAGTGTTTGTTGAGTGCCTACATCAAACACTGGAATTCAAGAGTGAACAGGAAACCACCACTGCCGTTTAAGGAGATTATGGTGCAGAGTGGGAGATTATTAACTATAAAGTGGTAAACGCCTCCGAATGTGCAAGCTCATGCTGTGGGAGCGCCGTGGGGGGCAGGCCGGGAGGGCGGAGCGTTAGAAGAGGTTTTCCGAGGAGGTAATTCAGAACTCAGACCAGGAACCCGGCATGCGAAGGGCAGAGGGGAGGGGTGACAGAAGGTGCTTTTGCATGAAAGAAAGCACGGCACATTGGAGGAAATAACAGGATAAACTCGTGACTTGAAGCCTTGAATAGGAGCCTCTGGCTGTCCCTGCACAGTCCCCTCCAGATGACCTGCCTTATGGCAGAGACCGTGGTAATGGATCCTTCTAGATAATGGGGCAGCTGTAAGAGTCCATCTCTATTCCATCTTGAAAGAGCCCAGTGGACAAGGTGGGCCTCAGGACCTCGTCCTTGTGGCACAGACATCATGCAAACCCAAACAGCTGACTCAGATCTTTTTCAAACTGCCCTGTCACCAATTCCTGTTACGGAACAAAAAATCAGCTGGTACTGGTTCCTCGCCACCAGCAGAGGAGCAGGCTTTACATTATTAGTCTACTTCTCCCTAAAACCCTGCTAGAGAAGCCAGGGGAGCATCTGACCACAGTGGGTACAATGGCTCCAGTTAGGGAGACAAATTTAATAAACATAAACATGGCTCATGTCGAACCATTCAAATTTGCGGTTTATACATGATCATTTTTGAGCCAAATTATATTCACTATCTAAACTCTATGCTTATCTTTCAATGGAAAACAAACAAGCGTAGAAAAATTCCCGATATACAGACTGACAACTGCTTTATTTTTTCATCTCAGTTCCAAAATGTAGAACGAGAATTTTGAGAAATATGTTCTTCGACATAAGCGGGGGAAGGAGAAGGCTATAATGCCAGACTCGCTGGCTGACTGGATTTGCTGGGTAGGAGGGAGGCGACTCACAGGACCGGGCGACCGAATGAAAAGAGGTGAAAAGTACCAAGTCAAAGAACTCAGAAGAAGGGGCAGAGTCGAACGTTCTAAATTTGCGGCGCCTGCACAATATCCAGATGCAACCCTCGAAAGGGCCATTAGATCAAACGAGGGGTTCTGATCTGCCTGGAGACACGGGGTTGGGAATCACCAGCTTCTAATTAAGAGCTGGAGATATTTGTGGGGATGAGATTGGCCCAAGTAGTCAAATTGCAAAGAGAAATAAAGGTTAGAGAGGATTGGGACTCAGCAAGGGGTTTAGTTATCTGCTGTCGCATACCAAAACGACTTAAAACGACACACGGTTCTTTTCTCACAGTTTCCGTGGGCCAGGAATCCAGGCCTAGCTGAGCTGGATCTTCTGTCCCACTGTCTCTCCCAAGTGCAAGAAAGGTGTCTGCCAGCACTGGGTGCCATCTGCAGGCTTGACTGGGGAAGGATCTGCCTCCAGGCTCACATGTTTGTTGGCAGAATTCAATTCCCTGAGGCCTGTTAAACTGAGGGTCTTAGTTCCTAGCGGGCTGTTGGTGAGAGGCCACCCTCGTTTATCCCTATGTGGGCCCCTTCAACATGGCAGCTCGCTTCATCAGTGAGTGCAAGACAAAAGGCAGCAGAGAGAGTCTGATAGCAAGAGACAGGAAGCACGATTATTTGTCACCTAATCACAGAGTGACATCCATCATTTTTGTCATATTCTAGAAGTTAGAGCAAGTGACAAGTCCTAGCCCACTCAAAGAAGAGGGATTACACAGATGTGACCCCCACGGGGTGGGGACCATTGCCCATTACAGAAGGACTCACTGGGAAAAAAAAAAAAAAACGGGAGATCATTAGATGCCTCTGGTGAGAGCAGGTGTAGTGAAGAGTTGGGCATAGCAGCCCCAAAACTGCTGACAAAACGCAAAGAAAGTTTGACTTAGAAAAGAAATGAATTTGCAAAGACCCAAGACCCAGATTTGTGGCCTGTGCAAGCTGCAGCAATTCGCCCACTTTTTAAATCTCTACAAAGTTAAGCATCTGAAGAGGCATTTGAAAGATCTCTGGGCCTAGAGCTAGACAGTAGTAAACAGAAACCGTTGGAAAAGCTACAGACAGACATACGCGAAGTCCAGTTGCCGCGGCTACTCCGGGGCCACCTCGCTGAACGCCCCCGACACCTCCTGCTTGCTTAGCGGCTTCGCCCAACAAGCCTCTCTGCAAACAACCCCCTCTCCTCCGATAACACCGGTAGGAACTCACGCCATCCTCTTAACGCTCTCGCCACAAGCAGTACATTTTCCATGACGTCAGTCTCCCTGCTCTTCCTTGAGCCCTGGACCCTGCACACAGCTGGAAGCAGACACAGGACATATGGCCGATGGTTCTGGGGAAGTTGATCCCCCAAAAAGGAAGTTATGCCGGGAGGAGAGTGGAGGGCGGGCCTTCCCGGCCCAGGGACCGTCAGTCAAACAGCTGTCCCTTTAAGCTGGCCCTGCCCAAACATCAGGGAGCCTGTCTATTCGCTTTGCTTTGTACGAGCCAGCGACCGTGGTTTTGGCGATGACGTGGTGCATCAGTACAGAGGGGCTGCAGCTGGGGATTCATGTTTTCCCTTAAATGTGTTTAAATACAACTTACATTGTTGTCACGTTGTAAGTTTACAGATTTAAAATGAATTGAGACCAAAAGCGACCAGAAACCCACTAGGCTGTGTTTCTGGGCAGATTAAGAAGCCAGAGAAGCAAAGCCAGGCCCTCCCTGTGTTCAAGAGCCATCGCGCCCACACGGCCCAGAAGCATTTTTCCTGTAGGAAAAATAAATTCGAAGTGGATTTTTAACTTCGGTCCTGTAGAACCCCAGAGTTAAATTTAGCAAAGATTCCACTTAAGAGGTATCGAGCCATGAAAAGCTTTGGGCAAAATTTATATAATCGTGCTACAAATTACATTTGTTCTTTTAAAATATTACGAAAAGCTAGTTACTATTTAGGGTTTGATTTTGATGGCAAGAACACACAGGGAGCTGAGCCAGCTCCAGAGGAAGGGACACAGAAGGGCTTCGCTCCATTAACCAGAAAAGCCCGCTCAGCCAGAACTCCGTCATCTCCTCGTGTCCCACTGGACCAGATGTCATCCCCATGCGTGTTTAGTAGGGTCAGTGAGAGAAGCAGCCTATGAACTCCTCTGGTGCAGCAGACGTTGTGTGTGCTGGCAGAAGGATGCTGTTTGTCCTTGTCCCCTGCCCTGAGGATGAAAGCCAGGGAGATGGGTAGCAAAAAGTCTCCATTGGAGAACTAAATCAGTTTGCATTCATCTGATGGAATACCACGCATCGAATAAAAGTGATGATGTTGATCTACCTTTAGTGACACAAGAGTATGTTTGTTATACAGAACAAAGTAAACAATGGCAGATTTAAGATTGTGGGGGCGATGGCTCAGCTGTATGTATTTGTCAACACTCGTGGGAACTATTCACCAAACAGAGTTAATTTTACTGTGTGTAAACTACGCCTCAAAAAGAGCAGACTATAAAATAATATTTACAGAGGGATCCAGTTTGTGTGCGTGCGTGTGTGCACGTGTGTGCATCAGAAAGGCTCCATACCCAATGTCAATGGTGGCTCTTTCTATTATCATTACAGATGGTTTTTATTTATTCTGTTTTTCTTTTTTTGTTTGCCTCTTTAAATTTTTCTCAGATGAATAGGTATTGCTTTAATATTTTAAACTATGAGCAAGGAAGCACAAAAGATACTCGTGTTCCAGGAAGAGCTAATTTGGAGGAACGGGGGGGACAGGACGAGGGGCCTGCCCACCGCTGTGCATCATGGGAGTTAGGAGGGGAGCCCGTTTGTAAGAAGAGCCCACAGTGGGCGCCCAGCAAATGTTCCTCAGACGAATGAGTGATTACAGTGGGTTGTTTTATCCCAAATCTCTAGTTTAGTAATAACAATGCCGCTCTCATTTTGGAGCCAATATATTAGCAATGCATACACATAAATATTTTAATCTCCACTAGAGTGACAGCCAACTAATTGCTTTCAAACCACACAGTACCCACATGTTCGATCTGAGCTCTTTCATCTTAACTTTCTTCTCATCCTCACCCTTATCTCTTCCCTTATTAATTTGGATAGAGAAATAAATGACCACAAATGCCTTGGCGCCACGTATTGTTAGGAAGACAGCTTATGTGCATCAGGCTGAAAGGCAATCAACGAAAAAGAACAACCAGTCATTCTCTGCCGACTCGGCAGCAGCCTCCTGTGCTGAGAAACAGCAGGCAAAACAGCCAAAAGGCCAGCCCTCTGTCCTCGGGGACGCTGGTCGCTCTGTGTGCGAGATGATCAGACCCTTCCCAGAAACCTGCCAGCCTGACAGTCAGCCCCGTGTGTGTGTTTGTGTGTGTGTGTGTGGTAAATGTGGTGTGCTGGTTGTAGGTATGTGGTGTGCATGCGTGGTGTGGGGCATGTGTGTGTGTCCAGTGTGTGGTATGTGTGCGGTGGTGGTGGGCATCATGTGTGGTGTGCCGTGTGTGGTGGGTGTGATGATATGTGTGTGGTATGTGTGTGTGTAGTATATATAATCGTGGTGGTATGCGGTGGGCGTGCCGATGATACGCATCCCAGCAACGCGTGCGTGCGGTATCCGGTGCGCACGTGGCGCATTAATCACGTACGGCTATACATGTGCAGGCGTAAGCACGATGATCGAACCAACCGGTGCGCGTGCGGTGTATGCGTGCGTGCGCGTCCAGGCAAACCGTGAAAACTGATTCAGAAGGGCCGGTGCGGCGCACACGTGGATACGTATCCCGCGTGCGCAGCATCCCAGGTGCGGCGTGGCGACAAATCACGCGTAAAAGTATGGCACGCGCGTACGCGCGAGAATGGGGGCGCGTGCGATTACGCATCCCAGTGCGCGCGCGCGTGCGCGCGCGCGCGTGCGCATGAACGCGTATACGTGCGTGGCGTGGGGAAAGTGCGCACGATTACGCGCGATCCGTGCGCGCGCTGGCGCATCCAGATGGCGCATGCGTGTGCGGCGTGAAGTGCGCGCGTGCGCGCGCGCGGCGACATACACGTACGCGGCAAGGGCCGCGCAGTGCGGGCGTGCGTGCGGTCGACATCCGGTGGTGGGGT
This sequence comes from Pteropus medius, assembly GCF_902729225.1. Lineage (NCBI taxonomy): Eukaryota > Metazoa > Chordata > Mammalia > Chiroptera > Pteropodidae > Pteropus > Pteropus medius. Next base: position 20,239,691 of record NW_024342467.1, on the reverse strand, counting down.
GTGTGAGTGATATATGTGATCTGTGCATGTGTGTCTGTGTGTGTGTGTGGTGTGTTAGACACTGCATGGATAAGATTGGGATTATATAGCTGGACGGATGGAGTTTGGGGCCCACCTCAGCAGCCTTGGGAACATATTAATACACGGGATATTTAATGCAGCCACTCCATCAGTTGTTTTTTTCTGACAACTGCTAAGCTCTTGCACTTAGTTCAGACCCAGAGAGGTCACTAGACCCTTCTCTAGCCCACTCATTTTGCAAATGAGAGAAGGGTGCCCAGCCTCGCACAGGGAGCTGGCAGCTCCGTGTGCTGGAGTGACAAACGGGACCTGCCCGTGGGAGACAACATCCACGTACTTCTGAACAAAGTGGGACATCCCTGAGCAACCTCCCTGAACAACATCTTCTCCTCTGAGGCCTTTGGCTGTCATGTTTTTTAATCATTCAGTATTAAAAACCCCTGTGAAGATAAAGCCACATGGGGCCCAAAGGCCTGGCCAGGCCCCATTTGCTAAGTGAATGAGGACATCACCTACAGAAAAAGACCGCTCGTCATAGGCATGTGCACACGACAAGCCAGAGGATGGGACAACCAAGCACGGACCCTGCTAACATTGTGACTAAAGGGAAACTTAACGGACAGCAAAGCGACCAGACACTGAGCATCAGTCTGGGACAGCCAGACAGGCCTGCCGAGCGCTAAGCCAGGATTCCTCACCTGCCCGCCCGCCACACTCTCTGTGCCCGCAGCCTCCTTCAGGACCCGCCCCGCTCCCGCTACCTGTGCAGCCTCGTCTCCCAGGCACCCATCGTTCCCCAGTGTGCTGTTCCCGCCCACACCCCTACGCCTCTGCACCTGCTATGTCCTCTGCCGTGGGCACCGTCCCCCATGTGACCCTTTTGGTGAAGTCCTCCTTCTACTTCAGCTCAGCCATCACCCTCTCCAGAGAGGAGCTGTCCCCTCCCACCCCGCTGAGCTGTGTGTGTCCCTCTCACAGCCCTTGCTACGAGTTTAGTGGTGTCGTTCGCATGTCTGGCTCCCTCAGGAAACTGGGGGTTCTTGAGGAAAGCGCTCGTCCTGACCCGACCCTTAGTTCTGCAGTGAATGGTAGCTGTCCACAGATAAGTGAATAAATGGCATTCTGAAGAAGTATATTTGTCATCTATTACTAAATAACGAATCGGAGAAAATTTAGCAGCTTAAAACAATACTGGTTTTTTTAAAATCAAATTGGTTCTGTGAGTCAAGAATGCTGGCGCCGTTTAACTGGGTCTTCTGCTTAAAAGCTAAAGTTCAGGTGTGTCATCCAGGCCACGTTCTCATCTGGAGACTCAACTGGGGAAGAATCACTTTCAGATTCACTTGAGTTGTTGGCAGAATTCATTGTCTTGTGGTTGTAGGACTGAGGCACCAGCTTCTTGGGTCAGCTGGAGGCCGCCCTCAGCCCCTTGTCACGTGGGCTCCCTGCCTCATCACTTCAGCAAGGAAAGTCTCCGGGGAAAGACCGATGGCAGAACAGAGTTTTACATAATGTTACATCATCGCGGAAGTGACAGCCTTTCACCTTCTCCGCATTCTGTTGGTTAGAACCGAGGCCACATTCTGTTGGTGAGAACCAGGTGATAGGTCCCATCCACATCAAGGGGAGCGGGTCATAAAGAGACACAAAGGTAGGAATTGTGGGGGACCATCCTAGAGTCTGTCCACCACACGAAGAATAGAGTAAGTAAATCTTGCCGGTAATTTCTTGGCTTTGTTACAATTACTGTTACTCCTTTCTCGCAGGTGGCTTTGCTGCTGTTGGCAGATCGCTTCTGGAACAAGGTGCAGCGTCAGTGGCCTGAGGTCCTTGGAAAGGAGAATCCCTTCAACCCCCAGATTGAACAGGTGTTTGGAGACCAAGGAGGACACTGAGTCCCTCGGTGACATGCACTCCTAAGGAGCTCAGGGAAACAAAACCTTGGGTAAACTTACTCAACAAACAGTGATAGGGGGCTGCTGGGTCACAGGCTCACAGGACGCTTCCTTAGCCGCATCTTTGCAAAGTGCTTTTCTCTCATTTGAGAGCATGCCTGAGTGACAGTACGATTCTGTGTGCTTCAGGATCAGCTCCCTTCCACATGACCCTCAGATAATCTTTAATAAAGTGCATCGGGTACCATTCCAAGCAAGAGAGTGTCTGTGCCCTTGAATGGCTAATTGTTCCTAAAACCAATAAGAAATCCAGCATGTTCAGTGACTTCCCCGGGTCTTGGTGGCCAGGGGCCTGACCCTCCGTCACTGTTGACAACGATGGCTCCTCCCAGCGGAAGGCTGCTGACAGGCTGCCGAGGACCTTCACTGTACAACATAAATCTATAAATACAAAATTGGGTACCGACTTGAATATTTAGTTAGAACGAGTGAAGAAGTCACAACGATTTACAAATTTTTAAAAGTTCACAAGTACGTAAACCCCAAAGAATCCAGAAAAATGTGACAATTCTTTCTTTAAAAGATTTTCTTACATATTTGGCTGCATAATCTGATCACCTCTTCCTATAACAATGACTTTGTGATTTTATTGTCTATTGATAGAACAGAAAATAAAGTTTGTTACTCACTATTGATAGTTTAAAAGAGCTTTTTTCAGCTACGCAACTTATTATTGGTCAAGTCATGTACATGTTTAGGATTGTCGTCAAACTGGGAAGACCTTTACCAAATTTCTTTGGCATGGGAAGTGTTAAAGACACAGTCTCTATTTGTAGTACTGTTAAAGTTTCATGTCCATGTAAGCACAGGAATTCTGAAAATTCTGCTGCATCCCACCTTATTGGTATGTCACCTCCCTTGCCCATCTCTGAGTGCAACCGCGGATTTGGGGGTCAGTCTGTGTGCCCCCAGCATCACACCTCAAGCAGGCACATCTTCCTGCATTCTGCCCTCGGAAGCTGTCTTGACACAGCCCGGAGGTGAGGGGCAGTTCCGTGCCCTGATACCAGGGGCCAGCGAGTGAGGACACCAGCCTCTCCCTTTAGTGGTCAGTATGCACGGGCGTTCTCTGTGCTCCTCTGGGGCTGTTGGTGGCATCAGCCTCTTTTGCTCACAGCAGCGACCGCCTTAAATGACGTTTACTCCTTCCCTGTTCATTCTGCTTTTTGAGATGGCTTCTTAAATAAACCACCTGCATGCAAATCTTTGTCTCAAATTAAAATGACGGTATGCATACATAATTCTGGCTGCTTTATTATTGACCATATTCCTGATAGGGAGATACTTCCCTTTGGACTCGGCATGAATTCGAACTCAGGGTGCCCATCCGATGAGTGGAGGACGTTGCCACAGACTAGCATCTGGCTCTGTGCATTTCCTATCTTGCTTCCCCCCCACACGCTTCTTGTGCCAGGAGCTTTGACACCTTTGTCACAATGCTTGTGGACAATAGGACTGTACCTGGAAGCCCAATAACCTAACCATGCACAGAAATGACTGCAAACCACAAAAATATTTCAAGCTAAACTCAACTCAAATGGATATCTGCTTCAACTTCCCCAAAATTCCTGTGGCTGCCCCAGTGCCCGTAGATATAAGGGAAAGTATGACAGAGAGAGAAACTCTGTTTAAAGTCTCTTACTTTTGCAAACTTCAGAAAGCATATGACCATGTGAACACATTGCTGAGACCCTCCCAGGGGTCGGGAAGGGACCCCAAAACCTAACCTTTATCATATTTACGGTAAATCCACCTCTGGTCAAAAGATTAATTTGTCAGGTTGTGTGGGAGCTCCAGTTTTAGGGATCCCAAAACCCTTAAAATGTTAGAAACCTATTAATTTCTGTCACCTAGAAGGAACCCTTGATTCAACATGACCAACACATGTCCCCAGGAGGTGGACCAACAGGCAACCAGCACGACATCAGGTTCCAAACGGGAAATACGAACTAAGACGATGAATTGGAGAGTGTGCGGTGTGGGTGAGCTGGGCTGTGGAAACCTGGGGTACCCCCCTCCTCCTGAGGGGCGTGCCCTCTTATACGACCTTGGTAATTGCATTACTGGTTTAGATGTTTCAAAATCTGTTACTTTGAAGCGCCAAAATACCGATCAATAATTGTTGTAGTGCTGTGTTTTTAATTTTTTTAATCTGAAATCTTAATCATTTAGTCTCAAGATACACCCGGAGAACACTGCACTAAAATTTTGTTTTCCTTTAGAAAGAATTCTGTTCAATCCCTCCTCTCTTTAAAATGCTTCCAAGTTAATTTACTGCTCTTCTAATTTCTATTTTCAAGAATATGCGTGAAGCTGATTATCTTGTATTGCTTTTGCGGCTCTTGAGAGGATAGAGAATTCATTTTAGGCCCTGATCTTTTTCCAGAAGGCTCTGGGGAAAAAAAGGGGGTGGGGAGGTTATTTTCAAAGGTTGGGGAAAGGAGAGAGCAGTTAGGGGCGTTCAGGGAGGACAGAGAGGGGCTTCCCAGGCTGAACCGTCCTGCGCCTGACCTTTCTCCCAGCCTGGAGGTCATCTCTGTCCCCGCCACTTGTTCCTGTTTAAATTCTCTTAGGAACCGAACCCCCGACCTCGGGGAATAATTGAACAGGTTCCATTTTCCTCATCTTCCCCTGAATGGCTCAGGTGGGAGGACAGAGGCACCTGGGTCCTGAGCCCCGACCTCACTCCCGGGGGAGAGCCCCAGGAAATCCGGAGTGGGAGAGGATGGTGCTCCATCTCTTTTTCTTATAAAACACCAATACAGCACAAAATAAATACTAAGTGCCCTGTTGTCAGCACAAAAACCGAGCCCAAGGCCAGGACCTCTCCCCGGAGTGGGGAGCCCACGGGTGCGGAGCCCTCGTTTCTGACTCCTTGTTTTCTACACCCCGCTTCAATCCAGACACGCTCCTTCCTTGGGAATCCACCCCGTCCTTCTCTCTGGCTCGGGTTTGTTCCATCCCTATCAGGTGCTCTGTGCACATCTCGTCACTTGCGTCCCGAATTCATGACACAGCCGCAGGAGACGGCTCCCATCGGTGCTTCGGCGCTGGCAGCCTTTGAGCTACCGTCGCCAGCCCTGTTTTTCAGAATCTCAGCGTGTGAGTGCTGTCCTCTGAGAGGCACCCTGAAGGCTTTCCTGGCGTGACTGGCATCCCCTTCCCCGATTCCTAGAGTGACTCCCGGGTGAGACACGCCGGAACCTGGACAGAAGCTCCATGACGTGAGAACCTGGAGGCTCATTTCACCCCCTGCAGTGCCTGGCCCATGAGAGATGCTCAGTAAGCCGTACTGAGTCGATGAGTGAGTGAAGGAGACATCGCGGTTGCTTTCCAGGTCACACTTTGCTATTTCTCACTAATTAAAAACCAAAAAGCGATCATCGCAGCGTTGTTAACAAGATATGAAAGCAACCCAGGTGTCCGTCGGAAGATGAATGGATAAAGAAGATGCGGTACACATTTCCAATGGAATATGACTCGGCCATAATAGAGAATGAAATCTTGCCACTTGCAACAACATGGATGGACCTAGAGAATATTATAAGTGAAATAAGTTGGACAGAGAAAGACGAGTACCGTGTGTTTTCACTCATATGCAGAATCTGAAAAACAAAACAAACGAACTCATAGAGACAGAGAACAAACCAATGGTTGGCAGAGAGGAAGGATGTGTGGGGTTGGGGGGAGGGATTAAGAAGTACAAACTTTCAGTTAAATACATCATGAGGATGTCATGAACAGCATAGGGAACAGAGCAAATATAACTACGAATGGTGACAGATGTTACTAGATTTATTGTGGTGATCATTTTGTAAGGTATATAAATGTTGAATACTATGTCATACACCTGAAATTAATAGGATATTGTATGTCGTATGTCAACTATAATTTAAAAAAAGTTTTTTTAAGTAAATAAATAAGAAAAACAAAAAGGAACCTCTTTTTTTAACGCATTTAAATTAGTCCCATTGGATCACACCCCTTGTGGTAAGAAGGACCAGAAAGAAAAGCAGTCACCAGAGAGGATGCCTTCCTCTCTGGCACCCGTGCTGGGGAGACTTGGGGCTCCTGTGTGATCTTCATCCAAACACCCCAACATCACATCGTCATTTGTTTCTCCTATTTAAGACCAGTCTTGCCCTTCGTTATTGAAACGGGGCTCCTCATTTTCCACATAAATAATTATTGAGAACATCTATTTCTCCACCCACCCCCAGGGCATTCTTCCTTTTGGGGTAGAGCCTTTTGGGTTCAGGCTCTGGTGAAAAACATTTTCAGGCGCCCCCTGGCAAAAGCCGATCAGCTAATAATCTTTACATGAGGTTTGCATTGCTACACAACATAACAGGACCTGAGCCCCCAGGACTTCTCCCCCACTCCACTGTCTCACCAAATTAATCCCACCAGAGAAGGGATTCTTAACTGGAGCCCAAGGGACTCCCTCCCTCCAGAATTAAGAGTACCTGGGAACTCGAATGGGGGAAAACTGTCTTCACTACTCTCTAAGTAAAATTTGACATTTGCTTTTATTATGAATGTAGGACACAAAACACAATTGTATTTTTAGCTGAGTTTGTCACTAATATTTTCATACCACGTCGCATTTGTTACAGACACAGTCAATCCTGATTAGTCACGGCAGCTGTGTTTTATGAAGTTGCCTTGAACACTGAATTAGCAAATCCTGAACCTTTGCTCCTGGGTTGGAGCAAAAATAGCCCTAGAAATACAGGGCTACAGCCTGGCAAGCCTTGGTCACATTTTCATCAACCAGTCAATACACGACCTTGTTTTATGTGTGTTTTTTTGGTTAAAGACACCTTATTTAATTTATTTTTGATTGGTTAACATTGAACCCAAGGCTAACAGCACTATAACTCACATCTAAAAGAAGCTTATCTACGTGTCTATTTTCTCCAAAAAGCACATCACAGCCTCCTGGCACTGAGAAGCACCAACGGCACCTAAGCACGGGAAGACACTGTAAACAGCGCAGTCGCCAACAGAAAAACAAAAGTGAACAAATGTGGCCGTAGCTATCACGTGAGAAGGACACTCGTTCATAGTGTGAAAGTTAAAACAAGAAGGCAGAGCGTCACCTCATCCAGCTTCAGCCGGGAGCCTGCAGGTCAGGAGACAAATTTTTCACCACTCGAAGGACCGCAGACGCGCGGCGAGTGTTGCTATGGGGGTCACCAACTCATGTTAGCAAGTGGGAGAATTCGCAACGATAGAATTCACAAATAATGAGGATTGGCTGTATCTTTAAATATTGTTTATGGCCATCGATATAGTGAAACAACTGTCATTATTAAACTCATTAAAAAATAAGGACGTGAATTAATGTATGCCTATATTTCAAAATATTTTTAGCGTGATATTCGGTTTCAACACAATTGGTTTTCTTTGTAATTATATATATATATATATATATATATATATATATATATATATATATATATTTTTTTTTTTTTTTTTTAATTTAAAAATGCGCTCACAAGGATTCCACATCTGAGAAGGGGTCTCCAGGCTTCCCCGGCCTGCCAGGGGGGCACACGACACAAAAAGGTTGTGTGGCCCGGGCTGTGGGGTGGTGAGAACTCCGGGAAGCCCTGCCCTGCGTGGCTTGTCTGCTTCTGGTACAGGGGTCTGTCTGCTCAGCATCATTTACCCGGCGTCTTCCACCTGGAGCCTCTTCCTCCCGCTGTGGCTGTGAGCAGCCTGGGGGCGTCGGGCTCTATGGGAGCCAGCTCGGGAGGTGCCGCTGAGAGGAAACGGCCTCTGCCTTACACTCTCGCTGGCGGCGTCAGAGAGGAAGAATGGAGTGCCCGCTCCTCCTCGCCCATGCGAGGCTCCATGTGAGGCAGGACGTCTGTGGAATCCTTGTGAGCACAACGACCAAGGCAGCGCTTCACCCGGGCTCTGAGACGCTGCGCCGCCTTTCTGACGAGGATGCAGGAGGATGCGGGAGAATGCGGGAGGATGCGGGAGGATGCGGGAGGATGCGGGAGGATGCTGTTAACAGGTCAGTTTCGCGTGAAATCTGAGCGCCAGCCACGCTGGCCTGGCAGGATGAAGTCCTCTCATCTGATCTGGCGGAGGTTCCAGCATAAATATTCATACGCGCAAGGGCTCCTTTAATCTGGTCCTTTGCTTCGGGTAAGTGGGGGGTGGGGAGAGGTTGCTCTTAAAGCCCGTTTTCTGGGTCACTTCGTAAAATCGCATTATCAAAAAATAATGGCCTCATCACCACGAATCTGCCGTTAAGGAGGACTGCTCTGCTGAAGCTTTGGGATAAATGGGAATGCAGAGGAGAAATAAAGAGCACGAAATGAGGCTTGCTGAGGATTTGGGGGTGCGTCGTGCTCCTGGCCGGCTGCTTTGCTTATAATTAATTACAAGGAGCATTTACAGGAGCCATTATGGCCTCAGAGCACTGCCGATGTAATGGGATAAGTCTGCTGGGGGAGCAGAGGACTTTTGAGAGATCGTAAGTGAAGAACCCAGGCTCGTATCACTCTCAAGAAAAGGACAAAACTCTGCCATGCTGCCTCCTGGAACTGGGGGACACATTAGAGCACAGTCAGTGAGTATTTCATGAAGCAGCAGGCTTTGGGGGCACACATCTGGGTTGGAGTGTCATTTAAGCTCCTGGTGCATTAAGATGGAAGCAATAATACCTGTTTTCCAGCACTGTTCTTAGTGTTTACAGCAAGACCTGATGTTTACAGAGGGCTAAGTGACGTAGGTTATCTCACTAACCCTTACGACAACTACGTAAGGAAGGTCCGCCATGCACATCATGCTTTTACAGATAGAGAAATGGAGGCAGAAAGCAATTAAGTAACTTGCTGAAGACTGCACAGCTAATCCACGATGGATCAGGAACTCGAAGGCAGGCTGTCTGGCTCTAGGATCCTTGCTGCTAGCCACCAGGCAACCTTATTAAGTAATATAATGTTTGTACAACATGACAAGTAATCAATCAACACTTGCTCTCATCGTCTCTCTAACCAGGGTTTGGTTTGGCCACCACACATGCCGGAGTCTGCCTTGTCTACAGAATGAAACCAGAACTCGCCAACAGAGCCCGTGTCTCTGCGGACTCGCTTCTTTCCTTCCCATTTTTTTTTTTTTTAAATCCTACATATCAGCCGCCGGATGACAAACATCGGCAGTGGCTAAGTCTCCAAAGATGGCTACAAACTGGCTGCCACCAAGAAGGCAAAGCTGCCGCTTTCACCCGCTCAGATCTTGAAGCCACCTTGGAGAGAAGTCGCTGCTGAGAGAGAAGTTCTGAGGAATGAGACACCATGTGGAAGAGAGAGGCCAGATGGAGAAGAACCGAGCTGCCTCAGCCCACACCGAGGCCTCGGAGGTGTGGACAAGCTTTCTTGGACTTTCCAGCCAAGGCTGCCTCCAGCTGGACGCAGCCCAGTGGACGATCCCAGCCAAGACCACACAGAGCCCAGACAACCCACAGACTCATGGGGTGTCATACACTCTTCTTGTTTCAAGATGAAGTTTTCGAGGGGGTTGTTACGCAGCAACAGTGAACTGAACACAGGCCAAGCCCTCGCAGAGCTCACGTCTTTCTATATGCTGCTGTCTGCTCAGCCTCATTCTCTTCTCTCAGCGGAATGTTCCTACCCATTCTGCAAGGTCCAGCTCACCCCACTGTCGTCATGGCCGGGAAGAAATAGACATATTCACGATCTGCTGGGGGGCATAAGCCTTCCTAGGATCAGGTTCAGCTGCTTATGGATGAGATCCAAATGATAATGCTTTAATAAGAGAGAAGGTTATTTCTCACACATAAAAGATATCGCTGGGAGGTGACGTGGGGCTAGATCGAGACTCCACGATGCCAAGAATCGAGGCTCCTTCCCTTGTGTTGCCTTTGGCACTTTGTGACTCAAGATGGCGTCCCAAAAAAGTGCTGCCATGACTGTGCCTGAGCCAGCAGAAGGGGACAAGAAGGGCCACGTCCCTCCCTCGCCAAGAACTGCCACTTGCCACAGCCACCCAGCTTCAAAAAAGGCTACAAATGTTTGTCTAGCCACATGTGCAGCTGAAGATAGGGAATTCTATTACCAGGAGAGAAGGGAGGGTGGGTATAGAGCGACAAGTAGCAGCCTCTACCCAGTGTAAATTAGAACCCTCCTAGAAGGCAATTTGGCAATACGTGTAACCCACATGTCAGCTCCCCTCCTCCCCTGCTACTCAAAATGTGGTCCTCAGATCAGCATCATCGGCATCACCTAGAAACTTGTTAAAAATGAAAATCTTGGGTCACCTACTAATGAGTCATAATTTGCATTATAACAGTATCCTCGGGTGATTTATTTGCACACTACAGTTTGAGAAGTATTCATCTAGCCAGTGGTTTTCAATCCTGGTTACACATCAGATTCACCTGGGAAACTTTCTAAGACCTCCAGATGCCCGGGCCTCACCCACAGGGCATCTGATTTAATTTGTCTGGGAGAAATCCAGGCATCTGTGAGTCTAGTGTGCAACCAAGGTGACAAACCACTGCTGTAGGCTAGGCTCTATGAGGACAAGTTTGTCTCACTGTAACTCCTGAGTCAGACCCAGGCTGCAGCCTCTTATTTGCCTCTCTGGAAATCCATCCAAGACTTCTGCCATCTTCACCAGACCTCACCCCACTCTTCACGTTAGCTGTGTCTGTACATACTTAGTCATGGTTTGGGAATAATGCAGGTTCCACTGCAGCCAGTATGGCAGATGACAAAAAAAACCTGCACATCACACATCCCTGCCCTTCAACTCCCCTCCCCCGCCACACCTGGAACTCTGCCGATGGGTCCGCTGATCCACAGGCTCATGGCCACCCACCATATTGCTCAGTTCTGCTCTCCTTCGACTCCCATCTTGAGCCCATATCTGAAGTGCTCTGGAAACATACACATTCTTACTTTATTACGCAGAGCACATTATTTCTCCTCTCTTTACTCTCTGGAGGTCTATCATTCCCTATTAAATGGTTCATCAGGGATTTGCCTAAAAATCTACTCTAGAGAGAAAGAATGCCACTCTGTGGGGAGACAGAAGTGTCTTTGGAAATAGTGTTTTAAATAATAATAATAATAATAATAATAATAACAACAACAATAATAATTAATAATTAATTCCTCTTTACCTTACTCATTTCAAATCTTTTGAAATTCACCTCTGACTCAGAATCCGGAAATCATTTAAATATTTACGAACTTACTTCTTAATAGTAAAGATGTTTATAAGGCAAAAGTATACCGTACACAGAGTCAAAAGACAAATGAACAAATGGCAGGAGGGAGAGGGGAGGATGCGACTCATTTCACACAAAAGAGCTAATCTTTCCAATGTATAAAGAGCTTTCAAAAATGAAGAAGAATATCAACAATTCAATGTTTAAATTGGCGGAGGATATGAATGGGCAAAGTTCACAGAAGAAATCAAATGTCTGTTGCATGCAAGAAAACGTGGAAATGGGCTCAACTTCCATCGTCATGAGATAAATGCAAATTAAGTGACTCTGAGAGACCTGCGTTTTCTGGCCCAGTGTGTAAGGAGTCGGGAGGTTGTCACTCCAGCCCAACAACAAGTGAAAAGCTGAACACACCGAAGACCAACAATTCTTCTTAGATCTGTCAGAGAACTGAGGTCACAGGGCAAACCGCTGCTCCCAGACGGGCGGATGCAGAGAATGACAACTCAGTGGAGCAAAACCCCAGCGGCAGAAATTTCTATAGGAACTCTACTGGGACATCATGTGTGGGTCTCAAGAAGAAATTAGAAGACATACTAAAAGGCGAAAAACACAGTTCGAAGAGACAGAGTAGGCACCTGACCAGACTCAGGTGGCATGAAGTTGGAATTATCAAATTGGGATTTAAAAATAGAGGCTAAAGCAAAAAAAAAAAAAAAGGAATTTAGAATCTAAACACAGACCTGACATTCTTCATAAAAATTAGCTAAAAATGGATCATAGGACTAAAAGCAAATCACAAAACTATAAAACATAACATAGGAAATGATCTGGATAGGTTTCACAAAAGAAGAGCTTTTAGATGCAAGACCAAAGGCACAATCCATGAAAAAAATTTGATAAAGTGGACTTCATTAAAATTAGAAATGTCTGCGGTGAAAGATGTGATCAAAGGAACGAGAATACAAGCCATAGACTGGGAGAGACTATTTGCAAAACACGTATCTAATACGGGACTCAGCCAAAATATACAAAGAGCTCTTAAAACGCAGCAATAAGAAAAAGAACAACCCAATTTTTAAAAATTGGCAAAAAATATGAACAGATACCTCACCAAAAAAGATATACACAAGGCAAATGAGCATGAAAAGATGATCCACATCATATGTATGAGGGAACTCAATGTAACACCACTGGAAGTCTATGAAATAGCCCCAACAGACAACACCAAATGCTCCTGAGGATATGGAGGAACAGGAACTCTCATTCATTGCTGGTGGGAATACAGAAGGTTACGGCCACTTTGGAAGATCGTCTGGCAGTTTTTCACAACTAAACATATTCTTACTATATGATTCAGCAATCCCTTTTTTTGGCATTTACCCAAAAGAATTTTGTCTACACGAAAACCTACACAGAGATGTTTATAGTATAGTACCTTTATTCATAATTGACAGAACTTGGAGACAACCCAGATGTCCAAAAGTGAAAAAAAAAAACTGATCAATTAGACTTTAGGTGGAATTAATATTATTCTGTTAAATTAGACAAAATATATTACTTGTGCTCATCCAGAGACAGCACAGACTGGAAGAAAATATTCACAAAATGTATATCTTACAAATGATTCCAGAATATTTAAAGAATTTGTACAACTCAGTAATAAAAAGACAAACAACCCCTTTTTTAATAAGCAAAAGATTAGAAAATATGCTCTATGAAAGAAGGCATACAAATAGCCGATAAGCCATGAAAAACTGTTCAACATCCTTAGCCATCAGCGAAATGCAAATTAAAACCACAGTGAATACCACCTCACACCCACTAGCATTACTAAAAAAGGAAAAGGCTGACAGCCGCAAGTGTTGACAAGGATGTAGAACAATTGAAACTCTCATATATAAGCACTACTGGAAAAATGTCTTGTAAAACTAATTATAAATCTACTCTATGACCCAGCAAGTTCGCTCCTAATTATTTACCAGCATATGTTTACAAAAGGACTTGTACAAGAATGTTTATAGCAGCTTTTTTCATAATAGCTAAAATCTGGAAACTGTCCAGATGTGCATCAATAGGAGAGTAGATAAACACATGAAATACTAGTCAGCAATATAAAAGAAACTACACACAACAAGAATGAGTCTCAAAATTATGCTGAATAAAAGAAGTCTTACACAAAAGAGCATTTACTGTAATATATATATTATATATAGTACCTATATATGTACTATATATATGTAATATATATATATCACAGTGAGGGGGGGACAGAGAGAGATGAGGCAGGGAGGAGGGAGAGAGTTGAGATTCTAGAACAACCAAAATTAATCTATGATGAGAAAAATCAGAAAAGTGTTTGCCTGGAGTACAAGAAACTGGGGAGGGACATAAAAGGACTTTTCAGAGTGATGGTGCTTTCTTAATAAAGGTTTGAGTTACACAGATGCATACACTTATTAAAACTCATGGAGCGGAACAGGAGATTTGTGTACTTCGCTGTACGTAAATTTTACGGACACCTGGGCAGCTAGGTGTGTGAATGCACGAATGCCTGTATCTGGTGTTTATCTTTATAAGAATAAGTCAAGGAGGATTTCTTAAATGCCTTCAGCATGACATATAGATGCAGGTATATCTATAGATGAATCATTTTTCTAACAAATTTTGAAAGTCTATAAAAGGTCACTGGAAGAATCCATTAAAATGTTAAACAGTTTCTTGTGACTTGTGATTTATGTTTTTACAGGCATATAAAAAGAGTTTTGTGCAATAGCTAAGCTACGGGTTTCATTACAAGAAAGAAATATCAGGGGAAAAATGACTATAAGCTCCTAAACTTTAGAGTACAAATAATACTATAATTTGGAAGAGGAAAAGACATGAGAGAAAAAGCATAATTAGGATGTAAAATAGGAACATGACCCATGAATTACCTTGAAAGCACAATTTTAAAATATAATTATCTTAATTCATTCCCATCCTGAGAAACGTGCAGATAAAGCCAACGGTTTCTCCCTGGCTGGCTGACAACTCTGTTAAGCTAAGTGACTTCTGATGTCCCCCTTTCAAAGAAGCAGAATTCCTTTATGGGGGAGGCCAGCCTGGTGCAAAATTTGCAAAAGGAGACGAGAGACATCCATTAGATGTCGGATTGTATTGCAGACCATGTCAAGCCTGATTAGCCTTGTGGACCAACTACACAGGGAGAATCTCCAACCACTGGAAAAGCTGACATTTGGAGCGTTCACTGTTTGCTCTTCGGCACCACAGCCCTGTCCCCTCCCAGCCAGGCGGGGCTGCTCTGTGAAGGTGCCAGAGAGGGCCTTTATCTCCAGCCATCATCATGGTGGAAGAGTTCATGAGGTCATCATGTTCTTTCTCACGGATTCCCCAATAAATCAAGAATAGTGCAGAATATGGGCGAAAAGCCAAAGGTTGGCAAGGAAGTTACAGAGTTTTAATTATTTTAGACTATTGAGTATTTTTAGTAAATGGGGGAAGCAGTGTAATATTTTGGCTTTTAGATTCAGGCCAAGGTCTGAATGTTGGCTCTGCTGTGTGACCTCGGGAAAGTTACTTAACCACTCTGACCATCTGGTTTCCCATAGTGTTATATCCTATATTTAACAATGGACATCTCTGGGAATTCAATGAAATAGCACATGAAAAGCCCCTAATATGGCTCCACAATACCTTATTAGCATCCCCAAGACCCAAAAGCTCCTACGACTAAAGTTTTTCCTAAAACTTTGAAGGTGAGACCTGGCCTGGCCTGACCTGAGGCTATTTAGTCTTTTTCTTTATTCCACTTACTGTGAACATTTATGTTTCTCTGCAGAAATATTAATGTTTCGATTATGGGGACTTGCCCTTGACCCTTCTGGAATATTACATAATATGCAGCATATACACCCTATTAGCTCTATAAACTCAAAACATCCTGAATTCCAAAGCACATCTTGTCTCAAGAATTTCAGATAAGGGATTGTAAACCTGTGTGACATCCTCGCTTTATTATTAATTTATAAATGTCCTACTCCTGTTTCGTTGCATAGTAAGACCTTCCACGTATGGATTTATGTTCAAAGGGTTATGCGAGCTGATGATGGCTGCTGTTGAGTGCATTATATGCTATCAGTGAGTCGGGGGTCATCTTCCAGAAGAGAGGCACAGTTTCTGAGCAAAGCATTCTGCTACCTCCGGAAAGCCTCTGAGTCTCCAAGACACACACGTAAGGAGGAAAAGCTACGACCACCCTTGCTCAGAAACCAGCCTTGAACAAACGAGAGGAGTCGAGGACGGGGATACCAGGGAATGGCCACACCCTTGGGTCAGGTCCATCAGGAAAACCGAGATGACGGGCAAGTGACTTCCACTTTGCCTCCTAGCTGAGGTGCACACTGCCCAACTAGAGCTAGTCCCCCAATGGGCTAGCACGGGCATTACAGAGCACGGCTTCTCAGCAAGCTTCAGTACTACATGGCTGGTCTGTAACGCAGCAGATGGTAAGGAAAAGGAAATGTTGAAAGATCTGACTTGTAGAAACTGATTTTTGAAAGTCGTATAAATTAAAGTGTGAGTACAGTTACAGGAAACGAGGAGCTCTCCATTCATTGCAGGCTGCTTAATTCTTTGGCAGAAGTTGTTCTGAAGGATGTAATATGCTTATACTCGTTTTTAACTACATATGAAGCAGAATAATAAAAACTTTAATTTGGTTAAAAGCATAACTAACCAATCTTTTCAACGTCTCTCAAATGCCACTGGAGAGGATACCAAAAAGACATGGCAAAACCTACCAGAGAAGCATTGGCACCATCTAGTGGTAAAACTGGAAACTGCAGTCTGGGCAGCTGTAAACTCAATCCTTATACTGAAAGAGGTTATTGATCCACAAACCAGAGTTATTTTCTCAACTGCTGATCTCCTTCCAGAATTCTATGATCAACCTTGCAAATTCACAATAGCAGACTGATCTATTCATCAAGTTTATGTTAAAAGAAGCAAACATGAAAAAAGCTTTATAAAGAACAATTTTATAAGAATTAAAACGCACATTTAGTCAACCTTGGAAACCTTTAAATAGCATCTGCGTAATCATTCTTAGTACTCAAATGTTGCCTTTGGGTTACACACAAGAATTAGGGAGATCTGAAAGGCTGTGGCAATCATGAACATTAACAAAGGCCACCCAGATGAGAACAGGCAAAGGCTATTGATTCAGGGCTCGCTATAGCAAGGCAGTCAGCCACCATCTCACTGGCAGAGACTCAAAGGCAGGCAAGGAATGAAAAGCTTTATAGTGAGGAAAAAGGGAAGGCTTCAGGGGTACCCCGACCGGAGGCTGTCAGCACGGGGAGCTGGACAGAGGCTAACCAAAAGCACAGCATCTTATGCGATTGGTTAGGCTGTATATTTAGCTTTCTCTGATTGGTCCTCAGTTGGAATTGGGGGTAAAAATTAGGGAAGCTGTCAATCTGCTGTGGACTCTGGGCCAACTTCTGTTTTTATTTGTGGTCTTGTCATTGTCCATTTGGATATTCAGTCTCTCGCACCAAAGGCGACAGCTGGGAGGCCGGACCTCAAGAAGCAAATGCCCCATCGTGAGAGAAGATCAGCCCCCCGTCCTCTGTCCACTCTCTTCTGAAACAGGGAAGGATGCGACAAACTAAGGCAAGTACAGCAAATAGGATGTAGAATCAAATATGTAATATTTAAATGTGCAAAGCAGCATAAGAAGCACCCCCTCAGTCATGCCCTCACCGAGAGCAGTGATAACAGCCCTCCTCACCGCCATTCCTGCTAAAATTCTAACTTCTCTTCTGAGCACTTCACCATGGAGACCTGAACTTCCTTCCCGCTTGGCTAAGACACATCGCTGCTTCTCCAGAGGCCTGCCCAGAGGTCGAATACAATATTACAGGCACCCCGTCAGGCAGGGTCCAAATTCAGATTTTTAATGCTCTTAGTAACAGTCATGAGCCCTTCGTCATATAAATCCGTAGAAAAGTGAAGTTTAATGCCCCAATTTCAAATAGCATGTCCCCACTGGTAAGCCAGTCATCCAAATTTTTAGCTCTGGGGATATAACTGTTGTATGTGTTTGCATTGGCCCTCAGGAACAGGTCTGGGATCCCATTATGCCTTAGACAAGTGTGGGTTGTCAAATATAGATTTAAGAAGATGGAAGGAAGGAAGGAAGGAAGGAAGGAAGGAAGGAAGGAAGGAAGGAAGGAAGGAAGGAAGGGAGGAGGGAGGGAGGGAGGGAGGAGGGAGGGAGGGAGGGAGGAGGGAGTCCTCTCAGGGAGTCCGTCATTATTGACCTTGTATAAGTTAATTCCCACTAGCCAGTAATTCTTCATCAAGGTCAGCAGTGACATATCTTCCAATCTGGTTATGTGATTCATTTGAGAACATGTCAAGAACCACCTGGAGTGGACTCTCCTATTTTGTTGTCAATCCTATTGCTTAGCTTTTCAGCTGTTCTTGCTGCTACTCTGAGACAAACAGCAAAACTCAAGAGTTAGCTTCATGACGAGGCCTTAGAGGTTTTTTTTTTTCCCCTAAAATACTGCCAGCCAGTGAGCTCAAAACATTCCTTTTCTTAAAAGCAGAATTTCTTGTATGCAATCTTATTGTGACAGAGGGAAAAATGTTAAAATGAAAACTCAGAAGGAGCCCTTTTATCTGACACAATTAATTGAAAAAGTCAATTAAAGTGAGAAAACATTATAAAAGATTGCACACACATCTCAAATATTAATTTTCATTCAGCAAACATTGTAAAGATAAGTTCTTTTCTTTGAGCAGAAGTCTGAGTTATACAGCTTCTTCACATCCACAACCAACGTGCAATGTTCAGGTCTCTTAAAAGAATCAAAATTTAGATTCTTGTGAAATAATCTCAGAGGAATATCCTTCTAGATTTCTCTCATTCTTCTCTTTCACACTTAATAGGACAGCAGTTTCTTTACAGAATCTCTCATAGTTCTCATAGAAAAAAAAATTCCTTTTCACACTTTCGGTTTATGTAACATTTAACTATATCTGTTCCAATGACATTTACAACTGTTATGATCTGGGAACAAACAACACTGACTCTTGCCATTTGCTTGTAGAAGCAGAAATCCATACATACGGGAGAGCGAGCATCTGGCTGGTTATCAGTCCATCTATTTTACCAAGGGAATTAATATAGTGAGCGAATTAATATAGTGAGATGGTTAAGTGAGGCTGTTTCTCTCTCTCTCTCTCTGTCTCTCTCTCTGTCTCTCTGTCTCTCTCTGTCTCTCTCTCTCTCTCACACACACACACACACTCTCTCTCTCTCTCTGTCACTGTCTGTCTCACACACACACATTCTCTCTCTGTCTCTACTCTGTATCTCTGTCTCTCTGTCTCTCTGTCTCTCTCTCTCTCTCTCTCTGTCCACACACACACACACTCATTCTCTCTCTCTCTCTCTCTCTCTCTCTCTCTCTCTCTCTCTCTCTCTCTCTCTCTCTCTCTCTCTCTCTCTCTCTCTCCTTGATTGCCAAGGGCTATAGGTCCTAAGGAAGATCCTACAGTGTCACTGAGAAGGGATCACGTCTGGGGAAGGAAGTGAAAGAAGCCAAGAAAGCAAGACGTTTTATCTGGGAAAAAAAGCCAGGAGGGCTAGAGGATGTAGCTGTGGTGGAACAAATTAACTCAAACTGCGTGGCTTGAAACATGCCCCTTCGTTATCTCACTGGTCCAGGCCGGCTTAGCTGGCTTAGGGTCCCCTGGGCGTCCGGTTCTGCTCCTTCCTGGAACTTGGAGTCCTCCCCCAAGACCACGTGGGTGTTGGTAGAAGTCAGTTCCTTATGACTGGGACCCCTAGTTCCTAGGGACTCCGCGGGGTCCTGCCATGTGGCCCTCTCCACAGACAGTTCACATGAGGGCAGCTTGCTTCTCTGAGGCCAGTAGGACTGTCTTTCTCTCCAGTCTGCTAGGACAGCCTTAGATAACAAAACGACATCATATCAGTAACGACCCATCCCCTTTGCCATTTTCTGTTTGTTAGAAGCAGATCACAGGTTCCTCCCACACTCGCCCAGGGAGGAGATTATGCAGGAGTGTCCTGAACTGGCAATCCCCTTAACGTGTGTCGGTCACAGGGGAGGCTGGAGTGAAGAGCAGAGCCTGGGGACCTGTGGGGACTGGGAGACAGTGAGTTGGGAGAGAGACAGACAGAATCGAGGCAGCTAACTAAGGGTCTGGGGCTTTGGGGAGACAGGAAACTGGGGCACATTTTGGCCGTTTTACATGAGCATTCGCTCTACCCTATTTCTGGGAACTGTCCATAAAAATGCACATTGCTCGTCGGAGACTTTGGAATCAGGTTTGGGTGGTTGTTTTGGTTTTTTGTTGTTGTTGTTGTTCGTTCGTTTCTGTCTGGTTTGTTAAAAGCTTAATTCTCAAACTAATAAAAATCTACTTCTCTTACAAATAGAAAACATAAGGCCAAGTTTGACTTAGCTATTTAATGGGGGAATCAACAGAAAGATAAAAGAGCTGGCAAGAAATGCATTCGAGCAATAGGGGGATAATAGCGGGGAAATGAACACAGAAATGAGAATGTCAAGTTAGATGTAAAACTGGTCAACTTTCTCTAGAGCTATGATACCAGCAGACTTGGGGTTATCATCTATTGAGTCACACACACACACACACACGTACATCACCTTTCTATAAGTTAACCTCTAACTTTACGGGGAGTTGAATGGATGGACTCTCATCGGGTGTGGCTAGTTGGCCAAAACAATTTGCATCTCCCAAGAGCATCTTCCTACAAAATAGGAAGATATTTAAAAATAAAAATGGTCCAGTTATTTTGCGGCTAAATATTTTGCTACTTATGGCACAGAGATGAAGAACTCTGAATAATCCTTTGACACTGAAGAATGCATGTAGTTTAGTATTATTTATAGATAATGAAACAAGGTTCAAATAAGTTAACATAACTCTGGTCTGTCTTTCCACCGGAGCAGAGAAAACTAATCAGATAAGTACTATTTCTTTGATATAGGGAAATATCCACTTTTTGTCCTTCTAATTTCAATTAATTAGAAATTCATAAATTATATAAATGTCTAACCAAAATTTAAAAAAAGAAATTCAATGAGTTACTTCAAGAACGTGAGACTTTTTAGGTAGCAATCACTAGTATTCCAAATTAATAGTATTTCAAAAGTCACTATTTTTTTTTTTTTTACCAGATGTGAAGACTTTTCACAGCTTTATCTTTTCATAAAAAAGCTGGCGACAGGTTTCCCAAAGGCATGTGTATTTCTTGTCAATGACGGTCACATATGACACACTCCATAAGGAAGGGAGATCCGCAGGGTATGAAGAGAAACACAATAGTCGGCTCCGGCTTCTTCCTCCTGAATGAAAGAAACATGGACTTTCTCCTTATGCATCTGTCAAATTCAACTAAAAATCACATCTGGAAAGCCATCGGAAACTATCGGAAACTTAGAAATAGGCAAAAAAGACTCTGGGGTGTTCTCACAGAGTGTGCTGGGCTTAACTTCCTATCGACTGGGCTACTTCCCAAATCTCTAGGAGCGGAGCTGCATTTGTAGATTTTTGTCCAGTGGAGATGTAAATGATTCATGTTCAGTAGAACAGATAACCCAGAAGGTTATCGTTTACTGCCCTGTTGGACATTAACGAGTTTGGTGTCTAATCTAGAAACATTACCCAAACATTGAGTCTAAATATCTTACTTTTCCAGTGCTCTTTAAACTGGTTTTAGTATCTTACCTACCGGTCCCCTCATCATTCGTGAGTTACGGAAAACCTCTGACACATGTTCCTTTGATATTTGTGTGAGAGTCATGATTTTTCCTTTTCGAAATTATAGTTGATCAGTCATGATGTCTCCCATGGGAAGTAGGAGAGAACTTGATGGAACAACCACCAGAACATCTTGACTCTGTCACGTACTAGCTGTGTGATCTTCAGCAAATCACTTGAGCTCCTTGAGACTCAGCCGCCTCATCCCTTAGGAGGGAGAGTAGTGCCTTCTCCGCCAACAAGGCCCTAGAACAGGTTCATTGAGTGAATTTCCTTGTCCCCAAGGGAGAGTGTGCGACAGCCTTAAGCTGCTGTAACAAAGGCTGCTGCTCGCACTGACCGAGTGCTGATAACAGGGTTCCTATGACTCTGAGAACAGCATCTCAGAACCAGCCCCTCCCCCTCAGCACCAGATCCATCGGAAAGAAGCAGGACGCACTGCAGCTCTATTGGGGTAAAAGTGTGCAACTTTGGGCTCTTTGCTTTTCTGTCTGGAAGTTTTGTTTGTTTGTTTGTTTTTAGTTAAACAAGAGAATAGTAATCTTTGCATCTGCCTTAGAAAAGTTCAGTGGAAACCTAATCAAAACCGAGCAGAAGCTAAATTCAGCAGGGACATTCCACCGACGCCCTACAACCTCTCCAGCCTACGATCACTCTATACTGTAACTAAAATGTTTCTGTATCGTATTCTTTAAATCATGCTTTACACTTAGGAAAATGATCTGAATTCTTCTTTTCCCTTTTCCATCCAAATCTGATGTGCTGGCTGCAGAGTGACTCTCTTTCCGGCCAGGCACTGGGTGGGAGCCGGACACCCAGGTGTGAAGAAACCCAGCACCCGGCCCCGAGCCACTCGCTGGTGGTGCTCAGACACTGCTCAGCATCTTGGAATACAAAGATATGGTGCTGCGGACACTTTCCTGCCTTGTCATAAAGAAGCTCGAAGCTACAAGAATGTGGCACCTGTGATATTGTCACCTTCTTCAGGGACAGAGACACTGGTTCTAAGCCTCAGGAGCAACCTGCCAGGAATCTGTCATCAGCTTTCTTCTGCAAACAGACTGTTAGGCTGTGAAAAGCCTTCGGCTTTTACTTCGAAAGGCTCCGGCTGCGCAATTTAATAGCTTGAAGGCTCAGGACATGGTGGCCACGATTTCGTCTTCCTCACACTAAGTTTTCTGTGTTAAGAAACCACGGTTGGAAATGTAAACGAAGCTAAATTCCCCCCCTTACCCCCAATTGGACCACCTGTGTCTAGGGATCCAGATTATTCTTTCTAGAAAGGCATTCTCATTCTTTGTTCTACATGCAACTCTGGAGAGAAAGGAAATTTCATTTCAATTCGAAAACACAGGCATTTGTCTTTAACTACCCATGGCAAACATGGAGGATTCTGCAGGGCAAAGACCATGTCATAGTCACCAGGACCTACCAGCCCTAGCCTGAGGCTCACACATAACAGCTGTGCAGTAAGGGTTTTTTTTAACTGAATAAAGAAAAAATTGCCAGTTCTGTTCAGCGGGGAGCTGAAGGAGGGTAAGAAGCCACCCCATTGTGACCTGGGTGGAGAATCCCACCCATCCCCTAGCTGTGCAAACACTAAACTGCTATAAAAGGATTCTACAAATAGAGTGAAGGTTACTATTAGCTGATCTTAAAAGAGAGAAAGACGATTCTGGCTTATCCAGTGGCCCAACATAGTCACAGGAGCCCTGAATCATGGAAGAGGAATGCAAAAGAATGAGGAAGAGAAATTCGAGGTGTGCAAAGTAGGTGCCTCGGGCAAGGGCCCTACCTAGAAAGGCCTCCACGTGCTCATGGGAAGCATGGAAGGAAGGCAGGCAGCCTCCAGGAGCAAGGACCAGCCCCTGGCTAACAGCCAGAGAGGAAGCAGGGGACCTGGGCCAAACAACCACGAGAAACTGGAGTCTATAGGCAACCGAGCAAGCTAGGAGGCAGGGTCTTCCCCAAGGCTTCAGTCAAGAGCTCATCCAGCCAGCGCCTTGGTTTTTACCTCGTGAGACTCTGAGCAAAGACACAGTTGAGCCACGCTGTGTGTACCCAGACTCGTGACTCATAGAAACTGTGAGCTGATGAATGGTGCTGCTTTAACCCTCCAGGTATGTGATGATTTGTTATGGCAGCAGCAGAAAACTAATACACTGAGATCCTCCAAGAAACAGAATTTAGGGACAAAGGGAAGGAAAACCAGAGTCAAGAGAAGCCATGAGAGGGGATTGACCCACAAAGTCCAAAACCTAAATAAAGTCATTTAAAGGACGAGGGACTCGGAAAAGGCAGGAGAGGAAATCATTAGAGAAACCGTCAGGGAAAAATGTCCTGCATTTAAAGGACATGAGTTCCCACATTAGAAATGCTCCACTCGGTGGAAGGGTCCCACGATGGCACATCATCTCCTGAGATTTCAGAGCGCTGGGAACAGAAAGAAGACCCAACACATGTCACATCAAAGGATCAAGATCAGAAGGGATTTGGACTTTCCAACTCAAATGAGATACCTTGGAAACCCACGGAGCGAAGTCTTCGAACGTCTAAGGGAAGTCCGGCCAAGAATTCTGTAACTAGCTGAATTACCAGTTAAGTGTGACGGTGGCTTAATGACATTGTCAGACAGATTAGCTCTCGCGATTGTGTGTCCAGCATCATCCTCAGATGCTCCACCAAAACCAGAACTTAAACCAAGTGAGGAGAAAGGGCAAGATGCAGGAGCCATCAGGGAACGGAAGCGGGGAGGCTGGAAAGCGCCGGCCTTATAATAATAAATTTTGTAGAAATATCAGACTCTTAAAATTTGATTGGAATAAAAATTGAAGAAAAAAGAAAACACACACATTGCAAAGATATAAAAATACATAAAGGATGAAATGGAGTCAAGAGCAGGACCTGGGATGCACATCCGGCACTCTCGAACGCACACGGCCTGGCCTTGATGAGTTCCAAGAGCAGGACCACAGATTCAGCTCCACGCTTCCAACCATGCTGAGACGACAGAGACAATGCAATCACTTATAAGATTTATAGTGTTCCTGAGACAAACACTCCGCAGCTGTTCAACAGAAATGCAGCTTTTGCTAATACCTGAGACAAATTTCTCCTGCGGGCCCTCATCGGAAGGACACCGCATAATGCCATACTTCGTGTCCTTGGAACTATCCTGGTGATGTATGCAGCAGTAAATTTGCTCGTTCTTAGGGTGTCCAACAAAACAGGCAGATGGTTCAAAAAAATGGAAACACAATTAAGCCGAGTCCCAGAGCCAAAATTACGTGTTCCAAGGGTAACATTTAGAAATGCATGTCCTTCGACTGGTCCTCACTAAATATTGTTTCTTACAACCTGGGCTATTTCTTTTCCCCCTTGCTTCTTCGTATTTACCCCAGATTGGGGTTGGAAATATAAGGCGGATAAGACAAACTCAGGTGGCAAAAGGTCTGAGATTTTTTTACCTTCCTTTCAGGCCAGCCATCTGGCCTGCTGGTTTCCGAGACGCCTACCCCACCCAGCACTAACGAGGACCCCTCAGTGCCCCTGATGCCGATAAAGACAGAGGGGAGAACTGGATTTTCACTCGCCACCTGGCAGAAACGAGGCAGCACCCCATTTCCCCACCAGCATGGAGTCAGAGGGGGCCTGCTAAAACAAGAGATTGAAAGGTGATCCGAAGTCTCATAACTTAATACCCTGAATGCACATAATGCAGTTTTAAAAATCACTTATATCGAGAACTAGGAAATTTTCAACTTGAGGAAAGACAATCAACAGATGCCAATGCTGAAACCACACAGATGTTGGAGTTATCTGATGAGAATTTTCAAGCACCTATAATAAAAATGTTTCAGTGAGCAGCTACGCACGTTTGAAACAAATGAAAAACAGAAAATGTCAGCAAAGAAACAGAAGATATAGAGAAGAATCGAATGAAAAGTTTAGAACCAAAAAATTCAGTATTCGATTTGAAACTCTACGAATGGTTCAACGGCAAGAATGGAGAAGACAGAAGAAAGAATTAGTTAAGTAGGAAGCGAAACAAAAGAAATTACTCAATTTGAACACCTGAGAGGAAACAGACCAGGGAGAAAAAATAGCAGAGCCTTGGGAAGCTGTGGGATATAAGAAATGATCTAATATTCATGTCATCGGAGGCCGGGAGGGAGAGAGGACGCAGGGCCTGAAAGCATCGTTGAGAAAATAATGGCTAAACATTTCTCCACATGGCCAAGGAACATAAACCTGCAGATTTTTCAGAATAAACTTAAAAAACTTTATGCCGAGATACATTGTACTCAAACTTCTGAACGTTAAAAACAAACATAGATTTTAACTTTGAGCTCTACCAGTTCAACCACTTCTAACAAATGGAATGAAAAAAAAAAGAAGTCATCTTTTCTCTCTTAAACTAAGGCGTTTCTCTGGCCCCTTTACCATTCATCTCTCTCTCTCTCTAATATAATTCTTTCTAGAAGAAAGCAATAGAAATGTCATTCGAATGCCCCTCAAGTGCAGTTTCTCAGCCTGTTTAAATGGAGGACTCTAGAAGTTCAGAATAAACTATCAGGTCCAAAAACTAAATAATAATAATAATAATAAATACAAACATCTCAATCATCTACCTACTATGGTCATCTGCAGCATGAGTGATTACATGAAAAAGCCACATAATTTGCCACAGTGCAACTTGGCTTCTGCTGGTGGAAATGACGCTTCTGAAACATATCATTCCTCAAGAAGTAAGCAAAAGAATCGTTTTGCCATCTGGGAAGCTTTAGACAAAATTCCATAAGAAAAACTATTTTTAAATTCCAGGAAAGGCATGATCTATTATGGTGTTGGGAGTTGATAGGACACCTCCCTAAATGATCCTAGGGCAAAACATATCAAAATTATAATTATAGACTTTTTTTTTTTAATTAAAACATTGCATAGGAGTGGGTAAACTTGTCCACAAATTCTTAAATGCTTTTGTTGTTAAAAATAATTAAATTATGAACTGTGTATTTAAATAGTTAAAAAAAAGAATAAGAAAATAAACCCAAGGAAGAAATGAGAATGAATTTAATAAACATAAAAGGATAAAATCAATGGGTTGAAAACTGAGAAACAGTAGAATTTTTCAGTGCACAGGTTCTTTGAAAAGCCTGACGGAACTGGTAAATTTATGGCAAAGCTAATCAAGGACAAGGCAGAGAGAACCCAAAACACACAGGAGAAAGAGTTAGAAGCAAAAATACAGTTTTAAAGGTTATCTGATAATAGAATGTGCAGTTTTATATTTAAAAGCTTAAAAATATGAATGAGTCTAGAGACAGAGTAATTACCAGATCTCTTCAAGAAGTAGAAAAATTATATTGGCCAAAAGAATGGAAGAGTCATAATCGAACTGGTAAGCAGCTTTTGAAATGGCTCTGAACTCCCTCCTGCTGTGTGCTTGACCCAGCGATTTTCTCCTCTATGCAAAATACAGCGAAAGTGACAGGATGTTGCTTCCAAGATTAGGTCACCAGACTTCGGTCTTGCTCACACCCTCTCTGTCTCCGGCTCTTCCCGCTTGCTCGCTCTCGAAGCTCGCGGTAGCCACTGCCCTGTGGAGAGGCCTGTATGGTAAGACGTTGGGGGCAGCCTCCAACCAAGAGCCAGCAAGAAACTCAGGCCCTCAGTCCCACAGGGTACAAGGGATCGAATCCTCCCACAGCCAGGTGAGCGAGCTGGAAGCGGACCCTCCCCATCCGTTCCCGGGGCTGATGCCCTGACTGCTGCCTTGCGAGACCCTAAGCCAGAGCACCCAATGAAACACTCTCATGGCAGTCACTATGAGAGAGTAAATGTTGTCATTTTAGGCCACTAAGTTTTGGGGTAATGATTATCTAGCAATAGATAAATAATATACAAACTATCTCCAAAAAATGTACCAACCTAGGCAAGCCTTTTAAAGAGGGGGGTAACTCTTTAAAATCTTCGAGAAGTAGATCAGTTCCATGCTACCTAAACTTTACCAGAATGTAGACGAAAGCTGGCACTAATATTTATGAATCAACATGGTTCCTGATTTTCCTTTTGGAGGGAATCTTAGATTTTTATACCAGGGTTATAAATTGGGGAGCTGGTCATAGAAAAAGAGGGATATCAGGAAACATTCTTTACCTAATAAAAATAAATAAATATCTATTTCAAATGAATAGTTAACATTATATTTAACAGGAAAACACCAAAGCATTCTCATTAAAACCCAGATTGCCCATTATGACCTTATTATCTTACATCGTCCCTGAAGAACAAAAATAGAAAGTGTGGGATAAATATTGAAAAGCCGGAGACATAACTATCATTACTTGAAGTCGTTTCTCTGAAAACCAAAGAGAATCAACTGAAAAATTAGTATAACGAATAAAGTAATTCAGTAGGTGTTTACACACAGCAGATCGTCCAAGGTGGACCTGTGAAAGTATTGTAGGAAATACAGTCAATATAAATTTGGCCAATAAACAAATGTAGACAAATAATTAAAGACGTGAAAAAACGTGAGTTCCGTGAGGAAGGAAAGGGTCTGTGAGGACGCGAACACCACGCGCCAGAAGGACGGACGTAACCGCCAGTCCATGTTTGCTCGACTGTGGCCCCCAAAGCTCTCGTTCTCAAGGGTGTCAAGGCAATGACCTGTGGACGAACGCTCAGGGCGTGTCACAGCTGCCACCCTGGACATTTCTGACCCCGCCTTCGGAAAACATCTCGGGGGCCTGCGTGGCCCACACCCTAGATCAGCACCTGCCTGGGCCAGCCTGCGAGCACCCGATGACCTCCCAAGGGGCACACGCCCAGGGGAGCTTCCGGAAGCCATTCCACCCTCCTCCTCCTCGGCGAGGCGAGCCTGCCCCTGAGGTGTTCTCCTGTCTAACGCTCGCCTCTCCCACGGCAAACGCGTACCCTGTGCTGTCCTCTCTACAGCCATTTTCCTGGGGCATAAAAACCTCCCGATACTAAAAGAAAAAGGAACAATTCAAATAGAGATCTTCCTGGACTCTCAAGGCAGAATAACAAATCCTTTTGCGAGTCAAGTGGCTTTCATGGCTTTGCTTTCAACGAAAGTGATGGAATTAGTAGCAGAGGCAGGGCCCTGAAAAAGGGGGTGGGTATACAGTCTCTCAGGGTGTAGACGCTTTTTAGGGTTTCGACTCTGTTAGGGTTTAGAGACCACCGCGCTAGAAGCCCGAGCAGCGTCTCCTTGTCCGCTATGGTTGGCTGTGCTCCGGCTTCACATATGAAACAGTCGTGCGATTATTTCAAACATTTACAGTGGCCCGGTCTCTGCCGGTTCCCACCAGCCAGCCGACTTCTTGGACAAGGGACAGGACCCGCCAGACTCCGCTGCTGCCCAGTCCCACGTGCTTGCACAGTCTTCGATGCTTACGAAGTTCCCACAACAACTGCCACCCGCTGGGATGGAGTCTGGACTCCGCCTGCCACCTGGGTGCCATCTCCCTTAATCCTGCTCCTTCTCCATCTCTAACATTCCTTTGGACCACTATCCTCAGGTCCTCCCTCACCTTCGGCTCTTCCCCATCGGTGTAGTTAATGTAATCACTTCCTCATGCGAAAATCTCCTCCCTCAATATTTCCCCCCCGAACTATTGTCCCATCTCACCTTTCCCCTCTCGATACGAAATCCTGGACTCGGTCTTCCCCTCATGCAATGTTTCATTCTGATTTTAACTTTTAAAGTGTTCACAAGTTCATGTACATAAGCAATATGAAAATATCCTTATTGTAAACATATCGAATAGTCTAGAAATAGTCAAAAGTCAAAGCATTCCTCCACCCACACTGGTCCCAACCTCTTTCCACTGCCCTTTCTCATGTGAAATTTAGAATTGTTCCATCCACACTTTTATATGCTATTTTTGGTAGCCCCCCTCAGTCACAGGGGACACATTCTAAGGCCCCCCGTGGATGTCTGAAACCACGGGTAGTACAAAACTCTATGTATACTATGTTCTTTCATAGACACGCATACCTCTGATAAAGTTTAATTTATAAATTAGGCACAGTAAGAGATTAACAACAATAACTAATAATAAAACAGAACAATTTTAACAATATATTGCAATAAGTTACGTGAATGTGATCTCTCTCTCGAAGTATCTTATTGTACTGTACTCACCCTTCTTGTGATGCGTTGGTAGGATCATTCCTTAAACAAGGTGGCCGTCACCCATGCTTTCTGATTATGTTGCCAGAACACGGGCAGATAATTTTTGTGCGTGGATGTTTCGCTCCATCCACTACACCTGGCTTCATCATAGGCCCTGCAGCAATGCCACACGGTACCAGAGTTCATCCATCTTCTGTGTTTTATGTCCTGGGGCCTCCTTTGCACTGTTATAAATGTACGTTCTGTTAGGCACCATCTTCCAGAAGAGCCCGGTTTCATCACAAATGAAGACTTGCTTCAGATGATATCCTAGCTCCTTAATCAGCTTCTTCATCGGCGGATGCAGACTCCGCAGTAATTTTTTTATTTCTCAGTCCAAACCTGTTCCTGAATCTGTGTGACTGTCCCTTACTTACAGTAAATGGCTTGGTATCTCTTGATTCAGGGAAATGATTACCGAAGTCTTCGGAGGGGCGCAAAGCTTTCTGGCTTAACATATCATAGATGAGAACGCGTTCTCTGCTCCCATCCTCCATCCTCAAATTTAACGCCTTGTCCGTCTTAACTAAGCACTTACCACGCACTGTGGCCATGACTTTTGCAGTTTGAGGTGCAACAGCAAAACTAGCGTGAACTTCTTTTTCCTTCTTCACAATTTCACTGATAGAAGATTCGTTCTCACCAGAGATTTTAGCAACCTCGGCTTACAACTTTTTTTTCTTTCCTTATTAAGCTGAGAAATCTCACCTTTTCACTTAAAGGAAGCACGTTACAGCTCCTCTTTGGCGTATCCGAATTGCCAGCATCGTTACTCTTGCGCTTTGGGGCCATTATTAAGTAAAATAAGGGTTGTTTGAACACAAGCACTGCGATGCCGACAGTCGACCTGACAACCAAGTTGGCGACTACGTGACCAACAGGTGTGGAGCCTGGAAAAGGGGCGAGTCACTTCCGGGGCGGGGTGAGCGGGATGGCACGAGATTTCATCACGAGACTCCGGAAGCATGCAAGCGAAAAACTTGTGAATTGTTTATTTCTGGAATTTCCCATTTGACATTTTCGAACCTTAGTAACTGAAACAGTGGAAAGCGAAACCTCGGATAAGGGAGGACGGCTGTATTTACACGCAGATGTGTTACATACGTAGTTTCGTGCTGCGCTGCCTATTCCTTCTTCTCATAAGCTGTTTTGGCAAATATATACACACATATATATTTCTTTTCTCTTCTTGAACATTGCCTGGTGTTTTGTAGAGTGCACCATAATTTCCTATTAACCAGCTTGCAGGTTATTTCTAATGCACTTCTCTGTTGATGGACTTTTAGGTTATTTCTATTTTTTCCCTTTAAAAACAAGTATTATAATGATTATCCTTTTATGTACATCTTTGCTCGCCTGCAAGATCATCTGAGGAGAGTGGGAGGAGCTAAAGCAATTGGCCTTTGTTTCTGGGGAAAGAAAGAAGGCGAGTGACATGTCTAAATTCTTTGTAAATGTGCTGACAACTGAACCTGCTGGTAAATAGACTAATGGTATTTGCTAGGAGATCTCTTATCTATGGAATGCTCTTAGTAGGTTATGGCTGGTTAAGGACTGGTTATGGTAAATAAACTTAGAATTTATGGATTTGTGAGGCTAGACTCCTCCATTACATTTAAAGCATAAAATTTAATTGGCCACGCGGTACCAGAGTTCATCCATCCTTCTGTGTTTTATGTCCTGGGGCCTCAAGCAACACACTAGATAGGGTGAAAAATGGCGAAGCTTGCTCACCTAAAGGCTCCCTGCTGTGAAGTGTCCTACCCACCTCACGTGAGAGCTTATCTATTTATTACTTTGGGCCAGAGAGCATGTCCAGTGTGAAAATGAGAGCTCTGGAAGACACGTAGGATGTTGCAGTTCTCCCTGCTTTGCCAGGACCTTGATTGCCAGTGTCCTTGAAATTACGGGTAAAGCTTTACATGGATAAGATCTCTGATGCATGAGTTGATTTGACAGTCTGCTCCTGCGTTAGCATAGAGATTACTGGATGTCGCCAAATCGTCATCCAAGAAAGGCTGTATCAGTTTCTATTCTCACCAAGAGTATGAGTTTGTTTCTCAGCAACACTAATGGTTTCACCAATCCGAGGGCCAGTAACTCACCGACATTTAAATGTGTATTCTTCTGTTCATTAGTATTATTTTTGCATGTTTTTTTGATTTGTGTGTGCGTGTTTCCTGCTAATATTATTTGCCCCTTTTTTAGGTTAAAATTTTCTTGAGAAACATCTGAGTGTAATGGTGAAGTATGTGGATTCTGGGTCGGGCTCCTAGTTTGCTACTTGCTAAGCCTGTGCCCTCAGAAAAGTTACCTACATTTTAGTCACCTCATTCAATGCCTAGTTCATAAGGTCATGAGAAGATGTAAGATAATCCATGCAAAACTGCAAGAATATCGCCTGGCACAAAGTAAATGCTCAAACAACGACCGCCAGGCATAGGAGCTCTTTATATACTTTGCATATTAATGGATTATTCAATTTGTCGTGAATATTTTCTCCTAGTCTTTTGCTTCCATTTTAACTTTGCTTATAGACATTTATCAGGCAGGAATTTTTTAATGCAATCCGACTTGTCATTTCCTCCTTTACGAATTTTGCTGTAACCTGATTTTTCATCTGAACCATTTTATTAAATCGAGTGCTCCAGACTTCAGTTCACGACTTCCGGCTTTGTGGTCGGAATCTTAGGATTCTTCTTCGGTCTCACCGGACATCACTCTCGTTTTTCTTTCATGGAGGGCGATCGGTAGCCACTCCTTCTTCACTAAAGATCACGTCCTTTTGCCCTTGCTTCTCTTTCCACATCACAGTCCCTGGACGGCCTTATTCGCGATCCTGGTCTCAACAATCCCCACTAGGCGGACGACGCTGACATCTTCTGAGCAGTATTTTCGATCTTGATGTCCCACAGTTACCTTAAATGTCTTCTATATATGTTCAGATAGAATGATCTCTAAGGGATACCGGGATGCTTTTTTCCTTTACTTCCAGCACACAGTATGTGTGGAATATTTTTTATGAACAAAAGAATACAAATATGTCGAAGTAATAAGAACAGAATCTCTCTAGGACACGAAAACTGGTAGAAGTGGTCGTCGCAATGGGAGAAGACATACTTTTCGTGTTAACGTCTTTGTGTCTTTTAAATTCTGTGCCATGGTATGTAATGCCTATTTAAAAATAAACACGTGTCTATAAGTATATAAAAGGGACTCTCTCATCAGCCGCACCAAACCTCGTCCTGTGTTGGCCGGTGATGTCACCTCACTATTCGGCCTCTGCTAAGCACTTGGACATCATCCTCCACCTCCTCAAATGCACATCCAAGTACCGTACGGAAATGGCACTCTGTTGAAATGCCTCGGAAATGGATCCCTGTCCCACCGACTCATTCGACCCTAAGAACATACAGTAAGTCTAGTCCTGGGATACAGATGAGATGGATGACGCCCCGTCAGCAAAATACCCTCACAAAGTCCCACAGAACAGCCACACCGTACATTAACATAGTATTCCTTAAATAACTGATTCCTTAAGCCACTTGCAAGTATTTATTTAGGTAATAGATCATAAAACATTTTTATAATACACATAAGAAAAAACACATTTAAATGAATAAAAAATAACAGGTGACAGAATTTAGTGTTTATAAATGAGATCAATAACTTTAACGATCAGAGAAGAAAATCAAAGTGTGTTTAAAAGTTGAGGTCATGCTTTACAATATTTTATAACAAAAAATATTAGGTTTTTAAAGGTAATACACTGCTTAATAATTTTTCAAATGATTTCATAACGGATTTCTAGACTGTCATATGTGGACACGAAAAGTAAAAAAGGCAATAACTTTGGCAAGCAAAGTATTAGTCCATAGCAGCTTGTAAAGTTTACTTTTCTATGTAAAGATTCTCCAATTTACATTTGTTCTTGTTACAGGAACAGGAAGAACTAATATGCCGAGTGTATTTGAGGCATCTGTAAGCTGTACAGCAAGAATACTTTAAAAAGCCTATATTTTATGAAAATGTGCACCACACAGCATTAACTGAGGAAAGGTAAACCCTGTGATTGCTGTCTTCTAAATAAGACATTTAACCCCCAAATCTCACACCATAACCCCTAAGTCCACATCTGTTGTTCGCAGGCAGCCTCAAGCTTTAAACTAATGTGCATGTGCTTCTTACCTCCATTACTAAGAATGTTCCTGCAAAGTCCCATAGAAATTTTTTCAGTTCTCTAGTAACAAGACAGATCATGATCTATAAAGGACCACAACCTTTAGGGAGGAGCATGGAGGCCAGAGAAAGAATGAGCAAGTCAGAGGTTACTGTCTCCAACCCCTGGAAAACCTTTCTAATTTGAGACTCAGAGCTCCAAGAAGACAACTTAAAATTTCTTACTTAAAGGAAAAAAATTATCATGAATAACTGAATAATTAGATTTCTCGGAAAATGAAGCTTTTTAAATTAAGATTAGCAAAATCGACTATGCTGAATTTTTTTCCTATCATTTATGAATGACAGAAGAGAAATCGATTGAAGTTTTACATACAAAAGATATAAATACTGCATAATATGTAGTGAATATTGGCACATACCCTTTCGTATTTAAAGCATAAAATGTAATTGGCATATCTGATGCTCTTAAGACACATTTATGAAAAAGCTCAGAAAACGCCTAAATGGTATGGAAACGTCCCACAGTTTAAGGCTTTCCAATGGTCTTGTAGCAAGCATCAGGTTGCCAGAGGCGAATATCAACAAGGACTTGATTGAGTTTCTGCATCCAGAGATCCCGCTCTTCCTTAGTGTCTGCTGACAGCCAGTTCCTACAGGATCGAACAAACACACGTCAGGACCCTTTCACCCACTCCATACCTCCCCGTACGCTTGCTAGGAAAAAAAACGCCTAGATGAACCAGTAAAAGGAGCTCCTCTTTACCCTCTTTGAACGCAGGCTAACCAAACCCATCTTCTTCAATGACAGCAGAATTTCCTCACGGACTGGTTCGCTGAATCATAGCTCACACCCATGACATCTGGTAAATACTGAGTTTCCACACCAAAGATGCAACCGTCTTTGCGCAGGTGGCCCGGCCTGGGCAATCTGGTGGTGTGTGCCACCCACTGTGTGGGCCACTTCCTAGCAAGAGCTAGCGCCCCACAGACCTGAATGTGGGAGCTCCCCAAATTCCCCAGACTCGGGTTCCCCAAGAGCTGGAATCACAGGCTCATGGCTTTATAGGTAATATTATTTTGTACTGTCTCTCATTATTTTTGTGCTACTGTATTAGTAGAACATGGTATTTACGATAAGTGATCTAAAAATCCTAAGGCTCGTCTATCCCAACCTCTCTGTCCATTTTAAGAATCTCTTCTTTGCATCCACATTTAGCCACAAGTGGAATAAGTAGTTCACAGGGCAGGGGTTGCCCTGACTCACAGGCCAGCCCGCTCTTCCGGTTGTTAGAGGTTTTCATGTTCTACTCTTTGGGCATCTTTATAATTTCTCCGCACTAGTATGAGAAATGTGATAAGTATGGATAAGCAGTGAGTTGATCACCTATTAGTCAATGGAGAAGAACAAGACACATGTAATAATAATGGTGACCATCTGCGGGGCTCATTCCAGGTGCTTGGCACTGTGCTAAGTGCGTCTACTTATTCATCTCTATTGTCACCCTGTGGAGTTTATTGTACCCTTTTAACACAGGAACATTCAGAGGGTCAGCAAAGTTAAGTAACTTGCCATGATTACATTTTGTAAGTCAGTGAGTGAGGATTTAAACCCAGGTCTGTCAGCTACAAAGCTGCATGTGTGACAGTGCCCTTCCATGGGATGGGCATTTCCAGTTCTACTGTGCAGTCTGTAGTTGGAAGTGGGCAATATTAATCAGAAGAGAAATCTTTCATCTTGAAGGAGGGAAAGAGAACAAGGTTGGTGAGTAGAAACAAAAATGAGATACAGTAAATTTAGATAAAAGGTATAGGTCAAAAAGGCCCTGTGGAGAAACAGATAAGACAAAGGGAAATGTAGAACTGCAAAACATTTATATTCTGCAAAATACGTGATCGAAAGTTTTAAGAAGCCAGTAAAGACTCAGCCAAGACTAAATTGAGAATGCGCCACCTTCGAACGCTTGGATAAAGAAGCGTCCACTCATATTATGATGTAGAGAAAAGCTGCACACAAATGAAGTACAGAGTAATTAGAGCAACATGTGATCTAGCTATTTCTACTGTAGGAGAATGTCAAAAAGGTCTGGGAGGGTGTGTGCATAAAAGATCGGCTTCTATGAACATGCAGTAATGGTTAAAAGGGCTAAAATGGGCCACTGTGGCCAGGAACCACCACATGCTGCGTTTTGGTTGGTTTCCCCACTGACTGTGAGCATGGACAAGGGAGCTAGCCGACGAAAGGCAAATCCGTTTTGCCTCTTCTGTCCTATCTGATGCCAGTGCTGCATACAAGGTCTCTAAGGGAAAGGAGGGATGAGTTCAACTGAATTAATCTGGAAATAAACCAGACATCAAGAATTTCCAGAGAACGGGTCCCCTACCTAGCTATTTTAAAACAGGTTGGCAGTAGCTAGGCGACTTTGTTCTGTTTTAATGTAGCGTCTCTTGGCTGGAGCATTCTGACATTTCCACCTCAGAAGCTACGAAGCCAGTCTACCCATTTCCCTGTCTACTGTGCTCAGCAACAGCCTCATTCACACAGACTACGTCAAATTCTTACTTTGTCCTTAACCGTAACTTTGCACACTGAAGTCAGTTTTCAAGTTTCTCTTGGGCATCCAAGCAAAATAGTCTTAGACTCTTAGCAACAAGCTTTGCATCTTATACTTATGCTTAGAGTTAACAAAAAAGTGACACCCCCAATAGTTTATGATGTTACTCTCCAACCAGAAATTTGCAGAGTAAACGGAGATTGTTGTCACCTGATTAATCAAGGGTATCTTGGAATGAAAAGGGTTGTCTAAAGTCTCTTTAAATACTTGACTTCACGATTATACATGAAATCTTCAAGCTTAACCCAAAGTAGATTAGCTAACTGCCTTGAAAACGGCTACACAGCGATAAACTGAAAATCATATTAGCTAACATATAACTTGAATGTTATGTTTTTCTTAACTATATTAGGTTATTCTCTTAATGATATGTTTTGTTTTCTCGTTAAGACTGTACCTGCTTCAAAGATGAAACTATCTCTAATATTTCTTACAGTGGTGAGGAAAGAACAATTACTTTGTTGATAGAAATATTTACAGCCCAACACATACTTGGTGACACAGAGCGTGTCCCTGCACTGGCTGACAAGAGTCTCTCGGTCATCTTCTCTTTGTGGTCGAACGGTAATTAATTCGAAAGTGTTTCGTCTTGCACAAAATTCTCTGTTGGCTGGTTCTATCTGATGACTGGTACAATTGGCCAGATTTATCCTTCCTATGGGATTCTTTAAAAATAAATTTAAAAAATAATTAGTAGAAAATAACAAGACCATTTAAGTCAGTAAGCATGAAACAGTATTTAAGTCTGTACAAACTTAAAAAGCCATTAATTGAAGTTAAAATTTAATGACACTGGGTTTAGAAAAACATGTTTTATTGTTTCTTAATAATACAAACCATAAATGGACCTAAAAATAAAAACTAAAAATGTCAACTGGAGCTCTTAGCCAGCTTAAAAAAGAAACTCTTTGTTATGTAAAACTTCAAACAAATATTTTTAAAAAAGCAGTATAATGAACCACCATGTACCCAACAACCAGCTTTAATGATGAGAAACACATTCAACCACCTTTTGTCTACAGCCCACTCACTTCCTCCCAAACACCTTATTTCATCTGTAAATTATTTTTATATATCCCCAAAAGATAAGACCAAATAATTTCTCTGGACTGTTGGAGGCCATGTCATTCCCATGGTATGAGAGTCAAAGATTAAAATTCATGAGATTAAATGATCCTAAAAAATGGGAAAATGGACATGTAGGGCACAATTTAGACACAGCCAATGAAAGCATCAACTCTATTAGTAATTTAAAAAAGAAATGAGTCTATGGCCATGCCATCCTGAACAAGCCCGATCCCGTCTGATCTCGGAAGCTAAGCAGGGTCGGGCCTGGCTAGTACTTGGATGAGAGACCACCTAGGAAGACCAGGTGCTGTGGGCATAAAAAATAAAAAATAAGGGATTGTAAGTTGACAAGGTCCTTGCAATCTGTGAAGTCAACCAGGGTTGCCTCGCCTTAAAAAAAAAGAATAATAAAAATTTAAAAATTTAAAAAAAAAATTAAAGTGAAATATACCATTTTAAAATATTAGATTGGCTACATCTGGGAATAGGATCGATAACCTCTCTGTGTCGATGGTGCTGGCACAGCTGGCGTGGGTGAGTTACAGAAACTCTTAAAAACTGCTGGTGAAAGCGTAAAACGGCTTAAGCAGTTTGATAACAGCAATCAAAAAACACTCAAAATGGGCATATTCTGATCCTACAGTTCCACCTAAAAGAAATTTATCTTAAGTGAATATATAAGTGCACAAGATATTTAGATAGGTGTAGTCACTGTTTTTTCATAATAGTGAAAAACTTGAAAACATTAAGTGGCAGTAACAGGGGGCTATTTAAACAAATAATAATGTCTCCAGCAAATTACAGCCGACGGAATCGTTTTGAAAATCCCCCCATTACATAAGCCCCCAAATGCTAGAAAACTGATGTGACGACAAAGTAAAAGAAACCTTCAAAGACCAAAACTAGTGAGGAAGAGAAAGTAGAGCGTGGTAAGCTGGCCTCACGCCGGGCTTCCCTGGGGTATTTGCCAAACACCAGGACTCAGCAGCCTTGGCTCACACAGGTGAAGTGACATCATATGAAGTCTGGCTTTAAAATACCCCAGCAAAACAAGAACAAAAAGGTATGCGTGTTGTGGAGAGATAACGAAACATGAAAATTAATAACTGCCGAAGCTAGGAGTTCATTATACTATTTCTCTGTTTTGTGTATGTTTGAACACTTTCAATTATAAAAAGTTAAATATACAGGTACATATAGTTGTGTGTGTACAAGCACAAAAAGCAAGCCACCAGCCACCCAGACACCCCTCTGAGTATGTGGACTAAGCTATTAGCTTCAACTGGACGGATAGCATTTTTAATGGCTTAGTCCACATACTCAGAGGGGAATCTGGGGAGCTGGCAGGAGCCAGCGGGAACACTTACCTGACATGCTACATGAAAGTCAGTGCTTTCACTACTGACCAGAACTATTAATATTACCTTCCGTTTCTCATCATCTGGATAAGTCCAATAAGAGATACAGTTTCCAGAAAGAATACACCATCTTCGATGCCAGGCACCAAAACCACTGACATCTTCGAATATGGTCTGGAAAAGGCAGTGAAATACTGACTTTAGAAATCTGAGAATCAAATAAATGTTAATTCCATAAGTTAAAAACTTCAGTATGTTGGAATATTTCATACCT
The DNA here is from genome assembly GCF_902729225.1 of Pteropus medius. Classification (NCBI taxonomy): domain Eukaryota; kingdom Metazoa; phylum Chordata; class Mammalia; order Chiroptera; family Pteropodidae; genus Pteropus; species Pteropus medius. The sequence continues at coordinate 20,200,979 of NW_024342467.1, read as the reverse complement.
CGCCATCTACTTGCATGACGTTCATCATGTCTTTTACCTTAGTAATGAAAATCACTAATTGCTCATATCCAGAAATTCACCCAGACTTTCGGGATCATCTGTACGCATATGGCATTTAAGAACTTGCACATATGGACCCCAAATAAATACCTTTATCTAATACTAGACTTTTATAAAGCACGGTGTCCCTAACCAAATGCTCCTTAAACAAAGTGCTTCAACTGTTGGACAGTAACATGATATGAGACTATCATACCTTATCTATTGAAAAAACCAACAATAGCTTAGTAAGTTCGGCTTCTCTTAATACAGGAGACCGGCATTTAATTTTAAGTTTGCATAACGAAACTTTCCATGATAGAATGAAACCTCAAATTTATTTATTAACTTAATAATTAGCTCACGTTAACTAGCTCACACCAACCACGTATCTTCTTACCCCGCAGTTTTTCCTCCTTCCTCCCCAAAGCACGTTTTTCCCAGGCAACACTGGCTCACGGCCACCCGAGGAAGAAAGACAGGAACCTTATTCCAACCTCAAGGGCGACGTTAGTACGAATGACTCACAGCTGTTTTCTGTGTTTGCATTTCACCTCTTACGTCAAAAAGGTAACGGGGAAGGAAAGATTTGATGGGTAAGAACAACACACTTATTCTAACACTGTACTGTAATCAGAGAGGAACAACAAGAGGGCGGCCTTTGCATTTTTAGAGCCGAGGAAACTGAGGGCCAAGGAAATTAAACGGCAGCGCACAATCGGAACGCAGAACCGGAACCTCCTGGCTAATTCAGAACGCCCTTGTCTTGGTGCCCATCGGTCTCGAGAGAGCTGGACCAGGGGCATTTTAGAGCCACCTATCAAGCTTCTGTGGTTGGTAATTTCCTTCCTTCCAGCTGTCGCGGACACATCAGGAAGGAAAAGTGAAGGAAGCAACTTTAACTTCAATTACTATTTTTAATAGAGCGTAGACCTATTTAAAGGCATTGTTTAGATGGGACAGAAGTTATTCTGGAGAGTTCTGAGCAATTTCTTATACTTCTATAAATGAGGATGTGATAAGAACAGGCTATGGGAGTCAAGACAGAGTAAAAATCTGAAGAGATCTGACTCTAAACTAGTTAGAGCCCAGCTCTAAAATCAAACAGCTCGGACATTATATGCAAATGAACTAGCTGCCATAACGGAGTCCATCTGTTGCTAAAGGTGTCTACAGTAAAATATGAAAATATTTACATTAAAAGCAAAGGTCAGTAGGTAAACACTGCCTTCGAATCAGGAATTTATAAAAACACTTTCCCAAGACTATCTAGTGCCACCTGCTGGATTTACGCGACAAGATGCTAACGAGGAAGTCAGATTTACAGGCCCCTCGGCCGCTGGGCTTTCTATTCGATCCAGCTCTTTTCTCTGCACCCTCTGACGGCGATGGCAAACTGATGTGTCTTGTTCAAATTCTTGTTTCAAAAAAAAAAAAACAGAAGCTACTGGATTTTCTCTACTTCTCACACCAGGCCCTCAGTCGTCTGTGTATTCTACACACACGCCTTTCTCCTCCGATAATGGAAAAAGTATGATTCTGTGTAAGATCAACCCCGTGGACAGTGGCTTGGGTCTGATTTCTTCCCACGCTCTTGACCTTGCTCCATACTATCCCTTAACCCCAGTGTGGGTCCCCACTGCCTCTATCCCCAATGTCTCTGGCCCTATTAGAAGCTACCCGCCCATTTGTTTTTAAAGACTCTCATGTCTCTCCAATCCCAATAAAATGTCAACAAAATCCTCTCTTCACCCTACACATCTGGGCTAGTACCACACTATTTAACCCTTTGCAGCCAAACTTTGTTTCGAAGAGTGGCTCACACCCTCATCCCTCCCCTTCGCTCCCTCTACCACCATCTGCAATCAGCTTCTACTCCCAGCAAGACCACAGAGACCAGCTTTCTAGTAAATAAGTCCGACCCCCTCAGGCCTGACCACGTCCTCCTTCAGACTGTCTCTCCCCTAGGCAACCATGACACAAAATTCCCCGCTGCCATAGTCTCCTGTGAGAGCTCCTCCTCCTCCTCCTCCTGGGGTGGAAACCTCAGCGTTCTTCCTGGTTCTGCTGCAGGCAGCTCCCTCTGCCCTCTGGGCACTGCCTCTGCTGCAGGTGGCCCAGTCTTCATCTCAACTAGAATGCCTATCTTAGCTCCACACCCAATCTCTGAAACATGCCTCTGGGCACCTAAAATGCAAACTGTTTAAGACTTAAGGCATTAAAACCTCTGCCTAGGGGAGGGATTGATTGGCAAAGAGCATGAGGGAACTTTCTGGGGTAATGGTCTACATCTTAACAAAAATTTGGGATGCACAGATATATGCATGTGTCAAAACTCAGGGGATATACACCTAAGATTCAGGAGAACGTGCTAAGTCGATGACATTCTTTGAAATCCTCCCAAACTATGGTATTTTCGGCAATGGGCAGAGGGACGGCTACGAGGCTGGCTAGGTAGCAGATGGGCGGTAAAGCCAGGGCAGCAAAACATGGCAAAGGCGGAACCTACATGGCGGATATACACGGGTGCTCACTGTAAAACCGCATCAGCATGGCTACATGTTTACCAGTCTCCGCAAAAAAATCTTTGGGGGAAAAAAAACACTTTCTACTCCAAACATGCACGCACACTCCTCCCTGCCACCCGAAAGCTGTGCGAGGCAGAGGTCTGGATGGCATCCTGACTTCTGCTTGTCCACTCAGAGAGCCCAGCCGCTCGGGTCTGCCCTCCTCCCTCCGCCTCCCTGTGACGGGTCCCTCCACCCCGGCTGCCCGTCCCCATCGCCGCTCACAGAGCAGCTCGGTCTCCTCAGTAGACATCTTCAGGGTCGCCGTCCGATCCACCGTCCACATGTCGGTGAGGACGCCCCCACGTGTGATGTTATTCCTACGCTTAAAATCCTACGAGAACGGCCCCTGGCTTCAGGATGAAGCCCAAATTCTTCAAAAGGCCCCATTTCCCCCAATCGCCCTTTCCTCCCCAAGCACCCTCCTCGCTGCCCGGCCCCGCCACACGCTCGCATTCTCAGCTCCAGCTACCCTGGGAAGCCTGCCACGACCTAAAGATGCCACCCTTTCACTGGCCATTGCGCTTTCTCCTCTCTTTCATCCGAAGCCTCCTCCCTCCTCTTCCCCTCTGGCTGACTGACTCGGCTGGCAGCTTACGAGTTGCTTCTGCCAGCAGCTCTCTTTAAGCCTCCCTGCTCATACTCGAGAGCTGACCTCCCATCAACTTGTTAATACCTGTGTGCTCTCTGCGTCCGCCTATCATGGTTCTGTTCGTACTTACCTGCTCACTCGTATTTCTGCTTCGTACTTACCTGCTCACTTGTATTTCTCCCTACTAAACTCAAAGTGGCTCGGTGGAGGGATTACTTTTGGTGCCCTACTACATTCCAGCGCCAGCACAGAAATCGACATAGAGTAGACATGCAACAAATCTTTACTGAACCAATTAATTTATCGTTTAACCACGTAGACTTTCATTCCTGCAGGAAATCAAGTCTATACCTCACAAAACGGAAAAGAGAAATTACATAGAGATTACTTACTAGAAAACCTCTTTCTTCAACACTTGAATTTACTTGACATTTTATTTTTAAATAAATATGACCTTCCAGGGGAGATAAAAAGGGCACCTGCGAAGAAAAACGGTTGCAAAACAGTTTCAAAGAGTGGTTTTTCTTGATAAAATGTGTCCATCATAAATAGGAAATATTACATCTTAAAAACACACTGTTTTCTAAAGCTAGAATATAAAATAGGTGGCCGACGAGCCACTGGTTCCTTAGCAATAAATGCTTTCAAAGAACACATTTGTTCAAGGTAGGGCTTGATAAAAACAAAGCCCTAAGTCTCGAGTTAACGTGATAAAGGAAACCCAGATTTAAGAAGAGAATACAAGTGCTTATCCACTCTTCATTAACAGAATATATTCCAAAGAAGACTGGATAAACAAACTGAAATATAACACAACAGTACTCAGTAATAAATAACAGTGAATTGCAGAATTAAAGAGTCGATCTTAAAATTTGCATGGGATTGCAAGAGGCCCCAACCAACCAAAACAGTCTTGAAAAAGAAAATCAAAGTTGGAAGAATCACCTTTCCCAATTTCAGAACTTAATCCAAAGCTACAGTAATCAAAATAGTGTGGTAATGGCATTAAGGATAGATGTATAGACCACAGGAATAGACTTGAGTCCATAAATAAACCAACACATCCACGGCCAATTGATTTTCGGCAGGGTACCAAGACCATTCAATGAGGGAAGAGCAATCTTTTCAGCAGATGGTGCTGGGAAACTGAATAATCTCATGCAAAAGAGTGAAGATGAATCCCTACCTCGTAGTATATACAAAAACGAACTCAAAATGGATCAGTGACCTAAATATGAGACCTAAAACCAAAGAACACTTAGAAGAAAACAAGGGTTCGTCTTCGATGATCATGGATTTGACAATGGCTTCAGGATGTACCAAAAGCATGAGCAACGAAACAAAAACAATAGATAAATTAGACTTCATTGAAGTTAAAAACTTTTCAGTGCGTAGGTTCCTCAAAAAATTAAAGATAAAACTACCATATAATTAAACAATCCCACTTCTGGGAATGTATCCAAAAAAACTGAAATCAGATTCTTAAGACATATTTGTACCCCCATGCTCACTGTAGCATTTTTCACAGTAGCCAAGAGGTGAAAACTACCTAAATGTCCATCAATATATGAATGGATAAAGAAAATATGGTATAGTCTCCCTTCTTCCCACTTTTGAATATTAAAACTACCCTGGGCCACCCAGATCCTCTTCTCAGAGTCTGAAGTTTGTCTTTTAGGCTCCGAGGCTCCCCTGTGTACCTCTTCTGTGTGTCCTATCCCACAGCCCCACACTTCTGATCTTCGAGGTCAACTATTGTGTTGTTTTTCATGTCTGTTCCTATATCCTTCTGCCAAATAATAACCAGGGATTTAATAAATGTTTACTTAAAGAACACTGTGTGGCCAAATAAATACCCAGACTTCTCCTATTGAAAAAAAAAAGAATATGTGGTACATACATACAAAAAAAAAATTATTCAGCCATTAAAAAAGGAAGGAAATTTTGTCAAATGCTACAACATGGATAAATGTGAAGGACATGATGCTAAGAGAAATAAGCCGGGTCGCAGAAGAACAATTACTGCATGACTCCACTTATAAGATATATCTAAAGTAGCTAAACTCATAAAAACAGAAGATAGAATGGTGGTTGCCAGGGGCAATTTAAAAAACAAAACAAAACTAAACTAAACTAAACAGGCCATGAGCCAGATTTAACCTGTGGGCTGTAAGTTTGTCTGCTCTTGTGGTACTCTACACCTAACCATATTAATATTGCATTAAATGTAAACGGCCTAAACACTCCAATGAAAAGACGGAGGACTAACAGACTGAATAACAAAATTTGTTTATACACAAATCTGACATATAGGGACACAAACAGATTGAGAATAAAGGATGGAAAAGATATAACATACAAACAGTAATCATAAGAAAGCTGTTGTAGCTATTAATACCAGACAAAATAGACATTAAGATAAAGAAGATTATCAGAAATAAAGTGAACAATTCATCAAGATATAATATGCACCCAATAGCATAATTTTAAAATACATGAAACATAAACAGACAAAACAAAAATAAAGTGCTTAAATTGAGATCCTGCTGGTCTTACTAGTTGAAAGTTTGGGGGATTGATATTTTCTTCCAAATAAAATCATGCCTTCTATCTAGCATCGAAAACATTCACACAACAGAGTACACATTATGAAGTTGTACACCTGAAATTTATACAGTGTTATCAACCAATGTTACCCCAATAAATTTTAAAAATATTTTTAAAAATTAAAAAAATTCATATACTTTTAAATAAATCATTATCAACATATTCATAGTGAAGACACTGCATGTCAAAAGTTATCTTTTAAATTACAAAAGCTGCTTAAGTATATCTGATAATTTTAAATGATTTCAAATTTGAATTAAAGATTACAACAAACAGTAAGAAAAAATTCAGTTGCAGAGGATGCAGCCTTAGAGTAAAATGGCAACAGACATATATTTAAAGTGATGTCCCTTCTCGGTCAAGACAAAAAGAATGACATTACTGTCATTCCTGCTGCCCAGTGAAAAAGAATGATCTTATTTCAGTCTAAATCTAAAAATTTGTACTGTAAAGTCAATTTCCAAAAAATTTAATCTTCCAACACAATAAAGATAAGTTAAAGGAAGAATTCTTGACCAAAAAAATATAGATTTCAATAGACTGATTCCATGATACAAACCTCCAAGTTTCTGAATCTAAGGGGCATCATAATGTAGAATCAAAACATCAGATGCCTGGTTACCATCGTTTATTATAAACTCCCCTGCTTGTCCTCTTCCATACTGTCAGTTTTAAGTTCCTCGGGCTCCCAAGGCTAATTAATAGAATTCACTGTTTAGCTCGAAGAAGGCTGCTAGTACAAAGAATCTCAAAAAGATGAGAAGAAAATGTTCCCTTTTACCCTACAGCTGCGATAGGTAGACAAGATTCTTGGTTGGAAGCTTGTCCTAATAAAATGAATTGAGAATATTCACAAAAGAGGCAATGTTGCTGCCCACTGTTGAATGTGGCTACCTGTGATCCTATTGTTTTCTGTTTAACAAAAGGGTCTTTTAAGATAGCTGCACTTCAAAGATTACTGTTAAGAGCTGTAAAATGTCACCTGTAACCAGGGTGACTATGGAATTTTTTATACACTAGGATATTTCTGAGAGAGGGGGATCCCGTTAATAATTGTGCCAGGCCGACGGGCATAAACCCCTCTCCCTATGACCTCGAAATTCTACAATGCTACTCGTTCCACTTCGTAATTGTTTGCCCTGATACTATTTAAATTGACGTCTCTATTTCCTGGAAGTAGAAATACATGTGAGGTTTCTTTAAGTCAGAAGATGAGCTGTGGGATGCCCTTCTTCCTTTGTCCATAAACACATAGTAAAACCTATGACTACTCTGGATTCTCTATTCAAAGAAAAGATTTGAGAGTCTGCAAACTCATTGTGACTCGATTTAAATTCCAGGATGCCGGTCTTTACATCGGCTCTCTATAAACCTGAAATAACAAGGCAATCTGCTGTCAGTGGTGTCTTAAAATGGCAGAGCAGAGTCTGAGTTAACCTCAAAAGACATTCCATTCTGAAGATCTCAGCGATAATCCTTGCGACTGGTGTATCATTGGTCCAGGCACCAGGAAAATAAGCAAACGCTCCCCTTACCAGTGTTATCCAGTGAGATGGTAAGGTTCGGGAGACTTGTTTACTCTCTCGAAGTTAATTAAGTAGGATTATTATGTGAGTATAAAAAGTCATCCATTTTTACCACCAATTTAAAGGACATCTGAATCTATTTTAAATATTCTTCTTATATCAACTACAAAGTATTGGAACGAATATTTGCTTCCCCCCTGCCCCTCACAAAAGCACATTTGGGACAAATTTTACATCTAAATTGTATTCGACTCAGAAAGAGACTTTAAAGTATTAGATACAACCAATCAAATCTTAATTTGATTTTACACTTAATCATGTGGTTGGCTATGTAAGTTATAATTTCAAAGGAATTATTAAGAGAATAGAAATATCGTAATTTATTTTTAATCTGTGTGACATTTTGAATTAAAATGGCAGCCAAAAAAATTTCAAAAGAGCAAACAATTTATAGTTAACATATGTTAAACATAACTGAAATCTCTTTCATTTTAGAGATTAATGAAATCTCTGACATATGTAGAAGTTGGCTACATGGCAGACAATGAGTAAGGAATACAGTTCACAGAACTACCTACTCCGGTTTCTGTTTATCTAATTTGCAAGTCTCATTTTAATAATTTAAAATAAAATAGTACCATGTAGCATTTTGTAAATTACCATTTCTATATACCCACAAAATGCTTACAACTGATCTCCACAAGGATATTAAAAATCCTTTTAAAAAATCTATAATACATGATTTCATTTAGTACAATTTTAAATGCATTTTAAATTTAAAAATTAACAAAGCATCATCTACATAGCAATATGCTTATTAGACAATTGAGACCAAAAAAGTTTTCTACTTAAAACATCACCAATAGCTCTTTCGATATATGGGAGTTAAACAATTTTGAATAAATTTAAGTTTTAGACATAGTTGTAACTTGGTATTTTAGTACCCAGAAAATCAATGTGCAAGTGACTATAGAATCTTGAAGAATTATAACATGAAAGATGAACATAGGAGAAAAGCCCAAATACCAAACATGCACGAAGATGCCCAACTACAAGTAAAGATGCCCAACTACAAGAGTCTAAAGAAAGAGTAGTTCAAAATGAAGAAGATTTACAAGAGTGGTTAGTGAAACAAAAACATATGGGCCAAAATTTAAGGATAGATTTTTAAGCTCGTTAGTTTTAAGCAAAGAAAATATGGCAACCTTTTCCTGGAACAAATAGCTCAGTAGCTCTCGCTCTTTTACATCATAATTTATCTAAGACAGACAAAATGAAAGACAAAAACAAAAAAAAAACAAACAAAAAAACCCAGCATCACTCAATTTGTTAAACTAGCTGAATCACTTAAAAAAAAAGTACATGAATTTTTCTAAACTAGCATGTTAAAATACATTTGTGCATTAACAATAATCAAAATTTCATATATAATCTGTTTTTTTCTATCAACCAAAAGAAAAAATTCCATGTTCCATGGAATTTTAAAGTTAGATTGTTTTCATGTAACCTAATATTCCATACTCAGAAAACAATATCCCAGAGAAATGAAGTGGCTTTGCTTAATGTTAAAGAGGAAATTACTAGCAAGGCAAACATTAGAAACCAGGCCTCCTAATTTTTATACTTCTTCATCTCTATATTCTGACTACAAAAATCTCGTCATATTTAAATATACCTCTGTCATATAAAGCAAGAGTCAACGCAAGGACTAAAGTTTGCCTCTAATTCTCTCACTCCTTAAAATGGTCTTGTTAGCTATTGAAAATTTAGTCATATCACATTATGGTGAAAAGCCACTCGATAGTGATATTCTGCAGATCTGAATGTTGAAGCTTTAAACGTGGGAAAGTGTGGGAAGGAAATCTCTTAGATTCATGAGTACTTTTCTAAGAAATTAGTTTATCTTTCCCTATCTTGTCAAAACTAAATTTATAAAATACTACTCATTTCAAAATATTGGTTCAAATAGACAAGTGACTATGTTTAAAACTGTAAGCTTAATATCTACATGCAAGAAGTAATACTTCCTCCAGTTATAAAAATAGGCATTGGGATGTAAAGTATAGCATAGGGAATGTAGTCAATATCGTAATAACTCTGTATAGACTTATCAGGGTGACCATTCTATAAGTTTTATAAATGTCTAATCAGCATGTTACACACATGGAATTAATATAACATCGTATGTCAACTGTAACTGAAGAATTTATAAAAAGAAGTAATACTTATGTGGTCAGAAATGACATTTAGAATAAAGCAGCATACACTACTTTGAGGATTTAACTATTAAAATACATGGCAAAAATACCTCCATTAAAAACACATAACCACGTAGGTAAGCCCATGCCTAGTTAAAATGTACGATTCTAAGAACACATTTACAGCCCCAAATTTCAAATCCTTGAAAGTACTACTGGGGTATTTCCTGGAAGTAGAAAATTTCCTGACCTAATTTTTCTAAAAATAAATAAATAGATCTAGATTACCTTGTCCAGAGCAAATTTAGTGTTTCCTACGGATGACAGGGACAGCATGTGAGACCCGACCAGGGCGAAGTTGCTGGTGCGCACGGCGCTGAGCCCTGCCGGGCTGGCCGTACCTGCAGGGTTCGGGGGAGCGGGGAGACACACGAAGCTCAGTTCAGCGTGCTAAGTCCCTTACCTCGCCCCAGCACGAGATCGAGCTGCCACAGAGAAAAGTGCCTCATCCTCCTCCATTTCCAAGTATGGGGAGAAACGTCGAGTTTCTTAATGAAAGAAAACTGTCAAATATTTCATCTTTAACTAAAGTGAAGTACGGGCAGTCCTTAACATTCAGGATGGATAGGTTTTTGAAGGTGCGTAACCTAAACATGTGGACATAGAATGAATGCAATTTTCCTATAAGTGACTTGAGAGGGCGTCATTGCAGTAGTCTACGATGACGTAATGAGCAGCAGACTGTACTACACACAGCTGTTCCTCATTACTCTCCTGCACCAAGAAGAGACCCAGAGTCCAAAGGAGGTGACTAAAACCAGCTCCACACTAATCTCCTTTGGAAAACAGGCCTAAAGCCATTCTACAAAGGGGCCTTCTTGGCACCCCAGTTCCCAGTGAACAGAAAGATGCTTTTCTGACATGTTCCAATGCCAGGTACGCTCAGCAAAGTTAAAAGAAGTCAGCTCCACAGTGTGGCCAGCACAAAACAAACCTACAGAACAACAGACGCTAGGGTGAAGAGTAATGCTATCTGCTGCTGCTGTCAAGTGACGAGGTATCTTACGTGTCACTCCTGCTAGAGCCTGAATGATGTCATGACTGCTAGCCTGCAGTGGTATGGGATGAAGGTGCAACCAGACAGTATGCTAGGCTGGCCAGTAATCTTACATGTTACTAAAAACCATATACAAAATGTCATTCAAAGACGACTAAGCTAAACACTCCTAAATCAAGATGGCTATACGTTTAAGTCTGCAATTGCTTAGTTCTTTTCCTTATTCCAGTGATTCAAATGGTTTCAGATCCACTCACCTGAAGAATGAAGGGCACTTTTCTAAAAGAAGGTGTAAAGAAGAAACACAAGTTATTTCCTTTACTGATACACAGATTTAAATACCAAATACAAAACTCTACTACTGCAAGAACTACATTTCAGAAAACATTATTTTTCCTATGTAAATATCAGAGATTTTCCCTCCATTAGTAAATTTTAAAGATTTCCAAAGTGCTAAGGGTTTAGAAATGGTGAACCAATTTACAATCATATGTGTAAGGTAAAGATCTCTCAAGGAAGCCTAGTTTTTAAAAAATTCTACTTACTGTGGTTATAGATGTGAGAAGTCGCTTTGGAGTAATAGCCTAAAAGAAAAGATAACTTAATATATTTCCTATGAAATATAATCCAGAGCTTAAACTTTGAGATATTCCCACATGGAAAATATATTTCCTATGAAATATAATCCAGAGCTTAAACTTTGAGATATTCCCACATGGAAAATAATTCTTAAAAATGAGTATCATAATTGAGTCCTCAATTAAGGCTTAACCCACGCTGTCATTCCTTTTTTTTTTGTTAAAGCTAAATAAAATTCTTTTAAATAATGACCCAGGGAAAGAACAAAAGAGCAAAGACCAAGAAGGAAGGGGACCGAGCAAGAGGTTCTGATCCTGCTGCCTCACTGCTCCGTGCTGGTTTAGGGGTGCTGGCGAGACGAGAGTTCCAAGGAAAGCCTGGAGAAAAGTCTCAAGAGGTAAGAAAAGTTAGCCGCCCAGACAACGTACAGAAAATAGAATTACCCAGCTTGAGTGTACTCATAGTTTATACTCAGGCTCATGATCACTCAACGGAAGTTTACTTTCTGTATTCGCACCTATTAAATGCAATAACTGAAACTGGGGGCATGAAAATGACCCGAAAACTTGATAATCACTAAATATCGCACATAAATTGAAAATGATATGTTATTTCCGATTATAATGTTTTCACTGAGCTTCTTTCATTCTCACCTTGGATTTGTATGCCTTTTTCTTCTTATCGAGTACTGATGGGTCTTTCTTTTGCACCTATACACAAATCCCAAGCATAATTAGCTTAAAATCAGATATCTTTAAGAAAGGTATGCTAATAGTTATTTTACAAACTTTAACTGCTTACCAAGCTGTAAACTTCAATATTTATTTCAAAGTCATTGGACACATCTTGCCTAGAAAAATAAAGCATTAAAACTAAGAATATATCAAATTTGCCATTAAAAATGATGAACTATTTTTTTATAAAAAATAGTGAACTGTCTATTTTTTCTTATAATACAAGACAAATATTTTCTTCAGTGTTTTACAACTCAAAATCTTTAACTATAAAGGTAATTTTTTTAAACTGGATTTTGATTCATTTCAAAATAAATCTGTGACACTAAATATAAATCTTTTCATTGAGATTGAATATTAAGTACATTAAGATTTAAAGCATATGTAAAGAAATTATGGTCCATATTTTGCATATACATATATTTTTAAACACTTCAGAACATTAAACACCTGTAGTCACATGGAAGAAAGGTGCTACCCAGTGGAAGGAAGTATCAGAAACAAAAGTTAAACCAACAAATTGAAAACTGAGTTTATTTCTCCATATAAAAAGAATGAACATATCGCATTTCAAAGATTAATGCCATCTGCACGCTAAGACTGCATTAACTATTAAAAGAAAAATGCGTCTGAGCCATCAAAAGCCTCCTTTACTTACAGAGTAAATGTAGTAGAGAATGTCAGAGCGTCGCCATTAAGAGAATTTGAAGTACTTGCTAACGGTGTGGCTACCAGATTTTCAACTCCTGCTTTTAGTATAATTAAGAAATAGTAATTTGCTGCATCTGCAAAAAGTAATCACATTACATAATAAGCACAAGCAAAATCAGATTCAGATGATCAGCATTCTGACAGACCAAGGAAATAAATACTACAACTGATTGATATAAAATTTAAAATTTTCTAAAATCACAAAAAGGTAAAACATAAGCGGACAGTCGTAATTCTGGAATAAGAATCATCAAGTTCTTTTCCTTATACGTGAATTAAAATGACTTCACTCCAAATCCTTCAATTGCTGCTGACTTTGAATTTTACCTATTGATAGCTAATTCTTTAGCTAATAGTATATACCTCAAAAGGATAAATTATAGTTTGTTATTTCAAAACTGAGATGAAAAACTATATTTCAGTGAAAATTACCAGATAAATTCTAATGAAAACATCAACTATTTCTTCACTATCTGTCATTAAATAACCACATACCAATAGATTTCTGCCCACTCCTCACCAAAATCGGACAACAGCAAGAATTAGAACTTAGGTTACCTTATTCCTATCATAATGCTCCAACTTTTAAAGATTCCATTCTTTACTTTCCCTGCACCTCAGATTCACTTCTCACCTCCTTTCCCTCAAAGAGAATGTTCCACAGAAAAATTTTAAAAAAGCTTAACAAAAAAAAATTATCCAAAACTTAGTAAAACTTTAATTATATTAAGCTTGCTATAAATACCCTGCCCTGTGTTCAGATCCTGGTGCCTAGTCTCCTTTACCCACTTTGCTTCTATATGATTTTTGCTAGAATACATAGTTTTGTTTTGTTTTTATTATTTATGCCTACAGCACCTGGTCTTCCTAGGTGGTCTCCCATCCAAGTACTAACTAGGCCCTGCTTAGCTTCCGAGATCAGACGGGATCAGGCTTGTTCAGGGTGGCATGGCCGTAGACCATGAACCGTGGCTCCTCTGGGGTGCGAACCCAGGACTTTCTGCATGTAAAGCAGACGTGCTAACCGCTACACTATGGACTATGTCCTAGAATACGTAGTTTAGGAAAATTTATTATTCAATCTAGAGGGGCAAAGAGAATAAAATTTCAATACAAGTATCTCCATTGTGATGCTCTTCACTCCCACAACCAGTAACTCAGGACTTATAGAACAAATTCCTATAATGGGATGAATTCTAAAGAAAGTAAAATAAGTTCTTTTAGCCCAATACTTTCCACGATAAAATTAGAGTCAAATGATCCACTATGTCAGGATAACTCATCTTAGAAAAATATTTTATGTTAAAAATGATGTTTACCCGGCCTGACTTTCAGATAAGAGCCATGTCTGTGATCGTGTGGCTCGTAAGCCCACGTATGCGATTTCCCCTCGGTTATTGTTATACACATATCTCTGCAAAAGGAACTGAAGGCTCAGATAAGAGCTTTGCATCGTTACATGTGTTCTACTCATTGGCATTTGCACAGCTTCAATCTAGGAGATGTTCAGAACTTAGCATGATCTAGAAGTGATACAAACAGAAATCACCATACCTGGTTTCTGAACGGTGCTGCAGACAAAATCTGCTTTTAGAGGCAAGCGGATTTCTGACAAAGTAACTGATCCTTTGGATGGGACAAATTCACTTTGGGCTATGGGACCAGCCTTATTCTTCCTCTGAGGCCCTTCATTCTTCAGCTTATTCAGGTCATCGAGCAAAAGTGTTCTCTTCTCAGCTATATAAAAATATGCAAGTTAATATTTAAAATATTAAGACTGTAACTGTTTCTAAGAGACCAATTCGAGAAAATGTGCTGATGTAACAACTGTACCTAAGACCAAAGACGAAATCAGTCACATTTTTTTTATATAAACAGGTAGTAGGTAGTTGGGGAAAACCTTAATTGCTCATTTGTTCACCAAGTCCTTATAATTCAATGCTTCAACTTTTGGTCAGTTTTCTTGTGTGGTATACTCTCTCCACCCTAATGTGCCCTGTCAACCATCACCACACACACACACACACCAAAATTCACGTACTTTTCAAGCTATATGCAGATAGATAGGTACAGGGATAGTGTGTGTGTGTACGTGTACGTATGTATAAATATATTCATTCTTAGCATACTCTTTACAACTATATTCCTTCAAATGCATTCCAGTTTCTTTCACCTGTTCATGTCAACTCCATCTTATCTGACGTGTAGAATTGTCACGAACCTTGTAAGAAACAAAAAATAGACTAACCGAAACAGATGACTGGAAAAGCCTTTTGCTCTAAAATTAGATTTCTGGATATACTAGATAAAATGAGTTTTTCCTGGTTTAAAATTGTGTTGGAATTATTTCAGGTGTGTCACACATACTCGCAATTAGAAGCAGCCTTTCTGCTTCGGCTTCTTCCAGGGACCCTTTTCCGTGCTCTTCATCAACACAGCAGTTAAGAGCCTGGCTAGTTTGATAGATCACTGTCTGCTGCAAATTTATTTCATTATTGAGTTCCTGGCAAAAACAATGAGAGGAGGAAAAAACGCACTTTTTAATTAACTAATCCAACTGGATACCTTTCAAAATTTCCAGAGAGTAAAGTCAAAATGTTATAATTTCATTGTTCAAGTTTCTAGATTATGCACCAAAAACATTTAATATGCTGTAAAAATTGCACTATAAACATTCTTCCTTATGAAAAGACTTTCAACTCATACTTACTAAAATTATAATTGGGACTATGTCTAACAAAGTAGAGACATAGAAATTATCTGATTCACTTTCTTTAAATTACATGTATGTTGTAATTTTTTAAATGTTTTCCTTAGCATAAAGGAACTTCTAAGAGCAAAATCAATTTCACAGTTTACCATCATGTAATTTATAGTTATACTTTAAAGACATTTATGAGAAACATGTTTAAGAATAAATAACTCAACAATATTAAATAAGTTTCTTCCAACTTTTCTAGTAAAGAGGACCTTTCTCATATTAAACTGAATTCAAGGGCAATTATGGAGCTCCTATGTGTCAGACGCTGCTCCAGTCACTTAGGGCACAGGAACAAATAAAGATGGGCCCTTTTCCTCAAGGAGCTCGGTCCAAATCCTCTTTCCACAGAAGTACACACCTGCATTTTCTGTTTGATGTTAACTTGACGAGGCAAAGCATTCTTCTCTTCGGTATTCTTTTTTCTCTCCAATTTTGAAGAAACGTCTTCCTTCCGAACAATCACCTGCTTTATTGAAGGACGATCTACTTCTTTGATTCTTTGAGATCTATATGCATCGATGCTTCAGGAAACAAGTTATATTCTACTAAAAATCCAGCAATAAGCGATATCCTTTATTGAACATTTCAGCAGAATTCGATACTGATATCAAAAAGTATCAGCAGAACACTTCACCAGAATGGGAAAATGCCATGGGTGAAAGACAGGCTGATAAAAGTTATTCCAAAGTTTTATACAGGTTAATTATTAATTATGCTATAATCGTAAATAACGCATCCATCTACACCGTGACCCTTAAGTGAGTGAATGCCTTCCCAAAACATTCTTACCTGTAAAGAAGATCACGATCTTCAGAACCAATACTGTCACCAGACTCAGCCCGAGGGACACGGGGTCTCTGGAATTTTCCTGGTTTTGGACTCTCATCACTTATGCCAGCGTCCTTCAATTCCAGTCTAGGTGAGGAAACTAAACTCTGCAGGGAAGCATGTCAGACGTTAGTAGGTTTTATGGATTACACTGATCCTCAATCAAAATTCTGAGGAATTGAAGGAATTCTTCTCTATTATTTGGAAAAAAATAAAGAATAAGTTCACTGACTCATCAGAAAAACAAGACAAACTAAAATAAGTTCCCAAAAAGTAAATGAATAAGTAAAAGTCGAAAGCTAAAACCTACACTTGTAACCCTTTTCAAAAATATTTCTAATTGAATCAATTTCCAAACAAAGCTGCAGTTATCAATTTAGGGTGATAGCTAAGAATATAGCTAGCTCTCATAAATGTTAGTTATTTGTCTGGTGCTAAATACTAATATACTAATATGTTTTAATGGTCATACCAACCCCTTGATGTAGGCACTATTTTAATCTCATTTGACAGACGAGGGATCCATGGAAAAAAAGTTAAACCACCTGACCAATAAACATAAGTAAGTGGCAGAGCCAGGATGCGAACTCAAATGCCTGGCCTTTGAAGCCATGACACAGTTTGGATTTTATCTAAGGTCAACAGGAAGCCACTGAAGAATTTTAAGATTGCTTTTAAGAGAATATCAGGTTTGCAAAACCCCCTGCTAAACAGTGCAAACTTTCCAGGCACCTGATAAAACAAAAGGAGACCCCCGAACCACTTAGCTTCTACGCGTCCTGGGCCCGTTTACGTTGAGTCTTTCCTTACCTCTGGACCTACCACACCAACTGTCTGTGCCAGTGGAGCAAGCAGAGACATGGAGGAGATATTCAGTGCGTCTTCCTGTTCTTCGCTGCTTTCTGCTTCTGCTTGATCCATCTCCTCTTGGCTCCTTTCCACATCTAGTTCACCGGCCTCTAGGACATCACTGAAGATGTCATTAATTACTTTTGAACTATTGATATCATCATCGCCATCCACACTCATCTCAATTTCACGTACCACTTCTGAAAAATATTTCATAAGTAAATACTGTGATTCAAACCTTTAAGAATTAAAGGGATAGCAGAGATCTAACATTCATGTACTCACTAAATAGGAAAAACGGCCGTAAGAAAAAGCACCTCCTAAATATAAATAAATAAATAAAATATACTAATATATAAAAGCAAAATAATTTTCAAAGTTCCAGTAACATTTTCTAAGCAATAAAAGTAAAAATTCTCAAAAGCTGATTCAATGCTTCGGGTATAAGAAAAAATATAAAGTAAAAACTCAAATTGTAGGGTAACAGCCCAAAGCTTCAGACTTACAAAAATATGTTCTTTCAAATAACTTTTCCTATTGTTGGAGCTGCCCTTTCACATGGCAGTCGATAACAGCGACATGCGGGCATCACTTAGCACAGGATTCACAAATAACTTCAAGGGCCACGAATTCCCCCTACAGTATACACAGGGCATGGAAGGGCACAGTTCCTTTCCCCAGGAAGGCTGAGTGACAGCCTTCACAAGAGTCTCACAGGGGTCTGTGACCCTAAGATGACTGTACTATATCTCTGTGGAAGCTAGAGTATTTCTTAGGCAAAGAAAAGAGGGAGAGAGTATTATAAAAGCACAAGCCATTTAGAAATATAGAATGCTGTATATTTGAATATGTGCTTCCACCAATATATTATTTCTCATAAAGTGTCCGGTGTTAATAAAAAATAAAGAAGAAAAACCAACCTGTCTGTTGCTCAATCTTTGGGTCTGATGTTACTTTTAAAGACTTTTCCTCTTCTAAAAACAATGTTATTTTCAAAGGGCTAGACTTCATCATTTCACATTCAGTGAAACCTAAAAAGTTTTTAAGAAAAAACATATTAATATATGTAAGAGCCTAGAATATTTTTAGTTAAGGAAGGATTCTTATGTATCTTTTTTTCTGATTATAAAATTGCATTTCAAACTTAGAAATGTACAGAGAATCCCCCAAAACACCTGCCCTCTCTTATCTTTCCCATCTCTCTCTTTCTCCATACCCAGAGAAAGGGACATCTGTATTACTAGGTTGTTTGTTCTTCCAATTAACCCCATGTGTACACGTGTGCATATCCTTTTATCAGGAGACGATCATACTTACATACTATTCTGAAATCTGTTTTTCACTTTTTAAAAAAAGTGTCAATAAAAACATTTAATAAACTAGCAATAGAAGGAACTACCTCAACATAATAAAGGCCATACAGAAAAAGCCCAAAGCTAACATTATACTCAATGTGAAAAACTAGAAGCTTTTCCTCTAAGATCAGAAATAAGACAAAGATACCCAGTCTCACCACTTGTATTGAACAAAGCTTTGGAAGTCCCAGTCAGAGCAACAGGCAAGAAGAAAAAAAAAAAGGATTCAAATTTTAAAAGAGGTAAAATTACCTTTGTTTACAGACGACATTCCCTTAAATATAGACAACTCTAAATATTACACACACACACACACACACACACACACAAAGTATTAAAATAAACAAATTCAGCAAAGATGCAGGATACAAAATCAACACACAAAAATCAGTTGCCTGTCTATACACTACCAATGAACAATATGAAAAGGAAATTTTAAAAATAATTCTATGTATAATAGCATCAAAAAGAATGAAATATTTAGGAATAAATCTAACCAAAGAGGTGACAGAAATGTACATTGAACACTACAAACATTGATGAAAGACATTAAAAAGACAGGTAGATGGAAACATAACCCATGTTCATGTATTGGAAGACCTAATATTGTTAAGATGTCAGTCCTACCCAAAGCGATCTATAGATTCAGCACAATTCCTATCAAAATCCCAATGGCATTTTTGGAGAAATAGAAAAGCCCATGCTAAAATTCACATGGAACTTCAAGAGACCCTGAATATCCAAAATAATTTTGAAAAAGAATAAAGTTAAAAGACCAACATTTTCTGATTCTAAAACATATAACAAAGGTATAGTAATCAAAACAGTACGGCATTAGCACAAACACAGACATATAGAGAAATGGAATTGAATAGAGAGCCCAGAAATAAAACCTCACACATATGGTCAAATGATCTTTGATAAGGCTGTCAGGATGATTCATAGAGAAAAAACAGTCTCTTTAGCAAATGATGTTAGGAAAACTGGATATCTACGTACAAAAGAATAAAGTTGGACCCTTATCTGACACCTTACACAAAAATCAACTCAAAATGGATTAAAGACCTAAATGTAACACTCAAAACTATAAATCTCCTAGGAAAAAAAAACAAAAAAACAAAAAAAAACAGAGAAAAGGCTTCATGATGATGGATTTGGCAATAATTTCTTGAGTGTGACACCAAAAGCACAGGCAACAAAAGCAAAAATAGACAAAGGGCACTATGTCAACCTTAACAACTTTTGTGTAGCAAAAGGACAACGGGACAATACTTACAAACCATACATCTGTTAAGGGATTAATATTCAGAATATATAAAGAACTCCTAAAATCAACAACAAAAATTTCAAATAACCTGATGAAAAAATGGGTGAAGGACTAATAAACAGAATAGACATTTCTCCAAAGATAATATACAAATAGCCAACAAGCACATGAAAAGATGCTCAATATCACTAATCATAAGAGAAATGCGAATCAGAATCACAATGATCTATCACCTCACACCCATGAGGGTGGCTACTATCAAAAAAATAAAATAACAGGTGTTGGCACGGATGTGGAAAAACTGGAACCCTTGTACACTGTTGGTGAGATTGTAAAATGATGTAACCACTATGGGAAACAGTATGATGGTTCCTTAAAACATTAAAAATAGAACTACTATATGATCCAGCAATCCCACTTCCGGGTTGATATCCAAAAGAAAAAAAAAAATTGAAAGCAGGGTCTCAGAGACATATTCGTACATCCACGTTCATTGCAGCACTATTCACAATAGGCAAGAGGTGGAAAGAACCCATATGTCCAATGACAGGTATCGAATAAATAAAATGTGGCCTATATACATAATGGAGCATCATTTGGTCTTAAAGAAGAAGGAAATTCTGTTGCATGCTACAACATGGATGAACCTTGGGGACATTATGCTAAATTCATCAAGTTGGTCTTGAAAAGATAAATGCTGCATGTTGCACTTATATGAGGTACCAAAATAATCGAATTCACAGAAACAGAAAGCAGAGTGGTGATTACCAGGGCCGAGGAGAGGGGGATGGAAAGTTGTTGTTTCATGAGTATAGAGTTTCAGTTTTGCAGGTCGAAAAAGCTCTGAAATCTGTTCCACAACAATGTGAATGTACTTAACACTATTGAACTGTGCACTTAAAAATTAAGACGGTTAAGCTTTAGTAATATGCTTTTTACCACAATTTTAAAATAATTTTTTAAGTGTCTATGATATACTAAATATCATTACAAACAGTTATCTTATTCATTTAAGTAGTTACATAATATTTGATTACATGAATTTAGCACAATTTATTTAAATAGTTTTGTACTGATGGACATTTAAGTCATTTAAATCTTATTATTATTAAAACGGTGCCTTTATAACCTCTGTACAGAGTACATCTTTGCACACTAGTTCTAGTAATTCGACTTACGAACACTTGCAAAAGAGCTGAATTAAAGAGCATGCACACATTCAAACTGTAGTAATTTACACTCTCATCAAAGGATGAAATCTCACTCTGGAAAGAGAACTAAGAAGCATACTGGATGGCCAGAAATGAATTAGTGATTGGAAATGAAGAAATGATTCTGTCTTTTTACACTTTTACACAGAGCAGCATTTCTGACTTCTAATCCAATTCCCAAAATGACAGTAGACTGAAATCTCTGTGTTTAAGTGAAGTAGAAACAAAACGCTCACCTGTGGATTCTGTGCTGGAAGGTTTTGCTGGTGTCTGATTTTCCGGCACCTTTTCCGTTACTGGAAGCAATGGCGTGTTTGAAACAACTTTGTGTTCTTTGAGGGGAGTGCTCTGACAGCGAATTTCCTGCAAAAAGCAAATGAAGAGAGAAATTTTAAGTCTCAAAACTATAGACTGTCTTTTTACACGTTATTAAATGAAACGAGGGTCATTATTCTATATGAGCTTCCTCAGAACAAAAGAGAGAGCGTGTGTGAAATGGCCCAGCCGTGTTTGGAACACAAGCCCTCCGGGCTAGTTCACCGTCTTGGTGATTTCAGTGTGTAAAACCATCGAGAGAACAGGAGGCAAGAGAGGAGGAGATTTTGCTTTAGATCAACCAACTCAAGTGAAAGTGCTCAAAACGAAAAACAATCCCCCATGTCACCTACCACATCCCACACCCAGAAAATCTAGTGACAGTTCATGCCTCAGGATTCCACTGAACAGATGTGCAAAATGCCAAAAACAAACAAACCAAAAAAAAAAACAAAAAAGACAATGAAGGACAAAACCAGGTCAGAAGGATAAAAAAATCCCGTATCTGAGTCTTTTTAAATAACTGACAAGGTTATGGAAGAGAAATATTCATTGTTTTGTTTCTTTTTGAAAAGGCTTTATGATTAAAGCAGAAGTAGAAATAAACAAATGAGAGTAAGAATAGGAGTAACAGCAGCTAATACTTACACACAGCGGGTAACTGGCTCCACCAGTTTACAAGCCAGGCATTCCTGTTCCAGAGCTAGGTCCAGACCGCATTGCCTCTCATGTTAGAAGCCGCTTTTGACGCACAAAGGCCAGGCAAACTGGCAAAAGCTGCGCTGCAGGCCGTTTTAGGGTTGGGCCAGCAGTTTGAGAAGCGGCAGAAAGCAGGGCAAGTGCATTTCAGAAGTGAGAAGAAGGGGCTGAGCACACCTTGAGAGTAAAAAGCTTTTGTGCTTTGTATGCGACAGGCACTTGCACGTTTGATGGGTGAATGAAATGACTGGCAAGGCAAATAAACTCACCGAGCCCCACGCCCTCGTACTGCGGACCGCGCCCAGGAATAGCACAGCGGCCGAAGGAGAAGGCCCTGCGGTCAGCAGGCCTGGTTAGAACCCCTGGCTCCCCACTCACCAGCTGTGCCACCCTAGGACAAGGGATTTCCCTCCGAGTCTCAGTCTCTGACCCAGGAGAAGGGGGGTTATTACCTACTTACAGAGCTAGCGTGGGGAGCGAATGACATGACGTATTTAAAAGGTGCCCGCCAGAGGCCCTGAGTGGAAAACACCATCTCCCTTCCTCCTTATCACACCGGAAACTGTCCGAATCTGTCCTCGTCAGGGTGCTCTGGAATCAGCCACTCTTACCCCTCCAAAGACTGACCCCGCCCCGTCCATCTTCACCTCCTTCCCATCAACTAGCTCCTTCTCATCAACACTGAAATTCCCTTAAGTCTCTCAGAACAAACAAAACAAATACAAACCGACTCTCACGTCCTCAGCCCTTCCCGGCCACGGCCCCCTGCCTCCCTCCTCCTTAGACACTAACTTCCCAGGGCCGCCCAGGCCCCGGCTCTGCTTCTCCCACAACTGTCCACACCTCACCCTCATCCCACCAACACCCCTCTGGCCACATCACGACAGGCTCGCTTCAAAGCCGGTGGCCTCGGTCCAGTCCGGTCCTCAGTGGACACAGACACTTGACAGTACCGACTGCTCCCTCCTCCTGAAGGCTCTTTCTTCCTTCACCTTTAGTGACACCACTCAACCGTCCGTCTCTTCCTGCCACCTCTTTGGCGGCTCCCTTTGGGGGTACCACAGATGAGATCTGAGACAGGGAGACCCGTGCTCTCCCTGTTATCACGTTCAGAATTTTGTGCACGTGCACATGTGCAGCTACCTGGGGCGGAATTCCACGGGTGTATCGGGAATTATTTAGCACAAAGTTCAGAGCTGCTGCACTACAGAGACGTGGAGGGAAACCACGAGACTGTGACACACCGGCGACCAAGTGAAGAAGGTGCTTCAAACAGAAGAGGCTGACACGCCGTGTCGAGACTGCTGATAGGTCAAGGTAAACGCCTAAAAGTCAGTTCCTGAAGACCACTGGTGCATCCGATAAGGGCAGTGGTCCATGGGACAGGTGACAGCCTGAGTGGATCAAGAGGAGAAAAATTGGAAGCAGCAAGTAGGGACTAGTCTTCTGGTAGAGTCTGCATGAAAAGGAGGCAAAGAAAGAGAGGAGAGTCGATTTCGTTTTAGGATGACAGGCAAGACCTTGCACGCTGATGGAAAGGTGAGCTCTTCAATTCCTTCCTTCAAAGACAAATGCACGGAGCTCCCCTGTGCGCCAAGTGCTCAGAACACAGAGACTGATAGGCTCTCAGAGGCCGTGGCGAAAAGCAAAGTTAAAACTATGACAGGAAGATAGATATTCCAGTGTGGGTAAATATAGGATGACGTGGATAAAAAAAAAGAAGGGCTCCTTGGGAAAAAGGCCAAGTAAGGATTCCAGCAGATTAAACTTTGACCTATTCGAAGTGAAGCAGGAGGTCACCACGCAGAGATATTCCATGCCGAGGATACTCCATGCAGAGGAGATACTCCATGCAGAGGAGCATCTCTGCAACGAGATCTGAAAGCACGGGTACGGTTGAGAAACTGCGAATAGTCCACACGGCAGGCCTGAAGCACAGGTGTGGAGGGGCAGTGGGGATGAGCCAGATTCTGAACGATTTTAGACGTCAAGCCAAGCGCTGCAGCCAGTTTTCTGATGACGGCTATGGGAAGCTCTCCAGGATTTTAAGCAAGCGAATATTCGCTTTTTAAAACTACTTCTTTGGCAGCAGTGGGTGAGATAGGCTAGAGAGGAGCCAGACGAGAAGCAGAGTGTCCAATACATACAAAGCTATGTTAGCGATTAAGGTAATAGCAGAGGAGAAGGCAGCCTGGTGACATTTAGAAAATGTATCGCCGGATACGAGTGTGTTTATGTGAGGGGGTGTGTGTAGGAAGACACAGTAATAACAAGAAGGAGCCAAGGGAGCACTCCCAGATTGTTTTAGATGACGAGCAGAGCAAAGCCCTACGTGAAGACAGACTTCATGGGAAAAATGCTTCAGCAAAGCGCAGAGGGCTCGACCAGCCAACCAGGCCCGGAGCTCAGGAGAGAGATGAGCACAGCATAGCTGAGCATCGTTAGCCTTTCCGTGCTTGGCTGAAGCTAGATATGAGGATGAGAAAGAGATGTCCCAGAGCAAGTAAGAAAGAAAAAGAGTTGAGATGAGAACGCTGGGAAACATGGTTTGTTAAGCAAGAGAACTGATTAAAACACACACACACGCACACACGCACACACGCACGCACGCACGCACACACGCGCGCACACACACACGCACAATAAATGCAACCAAGTAGGTATTTCTCAAAGCATACTGTTGTTCTTTTTCTACTGGTACCCACCTTAAATATAATTCTATTATTTTTAGCTTAACAAGATATCCTAACACAGGACTTTGTACACAGTAGGTGTGTAAATGAAGCAGGACATAGTTTACATTTACAAGTAGGGATTTTGCTCAAGGCTGATTAATGAAATCTGACAGGAAGCAATATAGAAGAAAGAGAAATTTGGGAGGTATTTAGTCATTGAAAGGGTTACAGATAGTTTAAAAGAATGGTATTTGGGGAAAGGTATGCAATTACTCATGAGAAAAGTCGATTCTGAGAAACATTTTAGAACCAGCATCTAAGTAGAATGTTAAACGGAATCAGAAATCAATTAAATGGTGAGAATAATTGTTTAAGTTTGATTTTAAGGAGATCATCAGTGAATTTGGTAAAAAGTTCCACCAAATGGGAAAATATCCCAAGAGAAAGAAGAGCTAGTATGAACGTCTAAGGAATTTATGAATGGAAAGTGATATAGTTAACTGGAACAAGAAAGGCTATCAATAATTATTTTACAAAATAGAACCACAAATCAGTTCCCAGCATGACTTTGGGACCAAGCTCGCTTTTGCGTTTCTCGTTTGTGTTACCTGTTTGTATTCCAGCTGTCTGCTTCTCGAGTTGCCGTCTTTTTCTGCACTCCATAAACTGCCCTTGTCAAATCGGCCACGAAGACATGCTAGTTCTTTCTCACGTTCCTAAAACCATCAAAAGCTCTATTTCACACAAGAGCCAAGTTTAAGAATGATATGCAAACACTACTGTTTGTCTTCAGTTTTAAGATTAAAAAAATCACAATGTACCTGGAACGCAGGACAAATAACATTTCTAATTTGAAATAAGGGATACGAAGAATCGAGGAGCTATTTATCTCAGTCAAAAAGACCAGTATGAGAACACACGATTTGATTTCTGTAGGTTCTTTGCTGAGACCACGTAATGGATAATGGTAAAAAGCAGGGAGCCATACCTGCTTGAGGCGTTGGGCTACATGGGTAGTAGATGAAGATGCGTTTTGCTTGAACAGTCTCTCTTGGATGGCCTTTGTGTTTGGAGTGATAATGGGGGTTTTCGGAGGTGTGCTACGAGCTGGACTTTCTTTGCTGTGTTCTTGACAACGCTCTCCAAAGCGTTCCAGGAAAGACTTAATTCCTGCTCCTCCTACAGAAAACACACACATTTTTGGAGGCTATTCAGAGTAAGTAACAATTACGATTTCTATGGAGAGAGTTCTGAAATCCAGTACAGCTCCAAAATACTTTTTGATTCTACTAGAAATATTCATCCAGAAAGTGAACAATATGAAAATAGTTGAAAATTTTTAAAAAATTACCATACTATTTAATTCCATGCCTATAATTTAACTATAGAATTTAGTTCTTTAAAAGAAAATTGTTTTTAAGGTAGAATAAAAGGATGACAGGGATTAGAAAACCCTTAAACTAAATAATCAGAACCTAAATGACTGGAAATTGTATTAATAATATATCCTACCCACCAAGTATCCTGGCCATGATAACTCAACTACTTATATTTCTACAGTCCGACTTATTTTAACTTGCTTTCAAGAACTCCAACATATGAAAATCCAGGAATTCTTTTTCTCTCAAAAATAAAAATTAGAGATTATTCACTTTACCAAAGGATGTCTTGATTATACGGTCTTCAAACATTACTCATTTAAAATAGCAGGCAGTACATTTAAAGTAGAACAAACAGGATAAATATCACCTCCATCATGGGGATGCTGGAACTGTACTATGTAAAAGGAGGTTATCTCTATCAGAAATTGGCAAACATTTTCCTAATAGGAGCCAACAAATAAATATTCGGGGCTTTGCAGGCTACATGGCCATTGTCACAGCTACTACACTCGGCATGAGGCATGCAGCAGCCACAGACAATAAGTGGGCATGGCTGTGTTCTGGTACAAACTCCTTTGCAAAAACAGGTAAAGGGCAAAATCTGACCCATGGCTATAGTTTGAAGACTCCACATGTCACTCATTACCACTTCATCCCATAACTCAAACTAGAGTCCATTATAAATACAAAGAAACATGTAAATTAAGTATCTCTGAGGCCCTGTTAATGTATTCTGGGAATACACATTAGCCAAGAATAATAAGAATGTTTTTCTATCTATGCTGTTCTTATCTATGCCCTCAGTCTTTAGAAATTTTGGAGTGACTAACCCTACTTCATGTTAGGATTTTGCTATTGTTCCCAGTTCTCATTTTGGCTCTTCTGGAAACTGACTGCTGGTTCCTACTCACCCCATAACTAATGGATCCCCCACTCTTATCTGTCTACTTCTCTATTATGATGAACCATAGTTTCTGGAGAGAGTGTGTTTTCAAGAAGTTAAAAATTTAGATTAAAACAGTCTCTCCAAAAGTAACTCTAATGAAAAAGAACATAGTTCAAAGTAAACAATATTACTATAGATTTGAATGATATTTTTTAGTCCTGTGTCTCTCAATCAACAGCATGTGGGGCATGCCAGTAGGTATAAGGCGCCACAAGATAATTATGGACTTCCAGGAGCATCAGTTTACTTTAGTAATTTTGAACTTTCACATGTCCACACATACAGCATACACACAAATCAATGTAACTAGGAGTGGAATCATTTGTATACGCATTGACCTCCCTTTGCTAAAGGTGCTTTCATAATGAAAGTCTGAGAAGCACTACTCTGCAAACACACTTGGTTACAGACTATTTCTCCATTATGCCCTTAAAATGTGACTTCCAAGCAGACATGCTTTGTCTGCATCAAAAAGTACAGAAGACAATATCTAGCACAGTCATTCTAGAAAACATGCACGTATAAACAGTTCGAATGTAACAGGTGAAATGCTTTGACCAGTAACTGGGTTAGTCTACACTAATGAATATTCATTCAATCAATTAAAGCTGAATTCGAAAAACGTCTCCTTTGATAATTCAGGCATTTGCTCTGGCAAACCCACGCTGTACCATCACAACTGGATATTTAAAATGCTGAGAACAGACACTCTGAAAGTTGTCATTACTAACTTCAGATTTTTTAAAAAATACATCACCCGGTGTTGTAGATTTGTCTTTAGGTTGAGACTGCAGACAAATTTCTCTGCTTAATTCTTCTTTGGGCTGAACTGTCTGGGGTACAGTCGACTTGCCAATGGGTTTCGATACCTCTGTTTTCAAAGGACTCACAGAAGTTTTTTGAAGTACCTCAGGATTTTGTACCCCACAATTTTTAGCATCGGTGATGGATACAGATTTCACTGGAGAAGCAGCAGCTTTCTGAAACATGATAATACTTAGGGTAAATAACATCCACAGGGTCTAAAGGTAGTCCTATAACAAAACTCAAATCCTATTTGCTTGGTGGCCCTTACATAAACTACGGAAAAAGATTTTCTTGCTGTCTAATAGATCAAACCAATGTGAAAGCTTTGAAAAAAAAAATCAATTTTGAAAATGTGATTATTCAAATTATAATATTTGATTTAGTCTGCATAATAAACTGATGGATAATTTGGGATGAGGGTCAATCACTATTTAAAAAAAACAATTTCTTTCATATAATTGCACTAGAACTGTGTTAGACCAAATTACATATTTTTTGTTTTAATTCAGTATTAATTTAACAAAATCAAATCATGTACCTGATGCTTATCATAATAAGGTATTTAGTAGTTACTATGTGCCAAGCACTACGCTAAGTGTTTTATGTACATTATCCCATTTCGTCCTCCCCATAATCCTTTCTCTCTCATTTTACGAATGGAAAAACAAGGTTTTGCAAGATGAAGTAACTCGTCCAAAGCCACGCTTCTAATCGTGTGGCGAGGCTGGGATGGAATGCAGGTCTAATTTCCAAACCCAGCTCTACACTTAAAGACACTGCTCAGGAACACAACCTTTTTCCGTTTTGGTTTCTAAAGATTGTTTTTAAAAACCGTTGAGGCAGGACACATGAAAGGTAAGCTTTCAAGCATTTCGAAAGGCAGGTGACTACAACTACAAGTGCAGGTGACTACAGCTACGAGTTTTCAGAAATATTTGATGCACTTATACACATACCTAAAACACTCTAATGGAGAGTGCAAGTTTTCAGAGCTCTCCCTGATGACTAAGAAGAGACTCTGCCATTCCATATTAACATACTTTAGAATTGCACTAAATTAGTGTTAATTTAGTTAACCGCCAATTTATCTCGGGACAGAGTACCAAATTTAAGGTATGTACTTTTTCTATGAAACAAATATTCTAAAAATACCTATAAACACTAGGAACATGTTATAAAATACACAGCTACACGCAAACATACAACATCACTCATAACAGAAAAGGTTTCCAAAACTGTACTTACCGTAGAGCTGGAAACGGCGCCCTTAGCCACAGGGGCACGCTCAGGACTCGGGGTCTGGCCTTTACTCAGCGAGGCCTCGCCACCCCTGTGGGAACAGCATGCAGCTTCCTGCTTAACACTGCTGCTATTGATCCTGGCAGATGCTCCGCTTGCAGAGGAAAATTTGGATAAACAAGCGGTACCAGGCTGTCCTTGTGCACTGTTCTGCTTTGCAGATGAGCAGTTGACGTCATCTTCCCAGGAGGAAATAGTTGCAGCGAGGTCGGCCAGACGACCCCTCCTCCCAACTGGGGGTGCTGAGGCTTTGGACGGTTTGGGAGGGGAGGCCGCCTTTTCCTCCGGTGGCCTTACGGAGATGAGTGAGCTCTCGGGGATATCATCTGAAAATGTTTTCAGAAAAACAGTAACAGCCATGTTCAAGAGATGTATGTTTGTGTAAATACCAGGATCGCTCCATTCAGAATTTTAAATGAGGTTAACAGGTTTAGCTGGTAAAAAGCTCTCCCAGGCGTGAAGCTAAGTGGCTTAAATTTGACAACATCTTTTCAAATCAGATAATACTTAATCCGAACTTTTTAAAAAATAACTTTGTTATAGCTATGCCATAAGATACCATACATTTAGGTTATATTTTTAGAGTTAATTCACAGTGCTATAATACTGCACAATTTAAGATTATGTATTCCACAGGAACTTTTTGTTTTAAAAATGGATTGGACCAGTGCTGTATAACAGAACTTTCTGCAATAATGGAAATGTTCTAAAGCCATGCTGTCCAGTACAGTAACCACCAGCCACACGTGGCTAGTGAGCATCTGAAATGAGCTTAGGGTAACTAGAAACTTACTTTCGTTTTAATTAATTCAAAATGTGAAAGCTACATATGGCTAGTGGATACGGTACTGGTGAGCACAAGGTTAGACTGAAATGTTTTCCTGCAGTTACCTCATTTGGAGATAAATCTCAAAGAGGTGACCCTTCGCTAGTGAGGGATCTAGGCCTGATGCGCGAAAGCATACAGCGAAGTCAAGGCCACGGCATTTTCCCGTCCACAAATTCAGTCGATGGGAGAGGGACTCCTCCCACTGTCCTAGGCTTAGACCTCTGCCTGAAGTTTCAATTCTGCTCTCCCCAAATCCTCAGAGACCTTGCTCCCAATAACCCCTCTTCCTCTCTGCAAACTTTCTTCTCTGCACATCATACGCTCAAGTCCCTCTCACCTTAAAAGAAACGAACATTCTCTCATCACAGGGACCCCCTTTTGAGCTACTGTGCCTCATTCTCCACACGATATTCACTCACCGCTCAACTCACTTCAACCGCCTTCTGCCTACACTGCTTCCCAGAAGTTCCTTCTGCTATTGTCACTAGATGCCAGTACGCACTTTGCAGGCACTTTGTAGGCCGTGTGTTTCCATTCGTGACATCCTGCGCTAGTTCTATCTTTGCATCCACTTCTATCCTTCCTGGTCTCCTAGCAACTACTTCCTTTTGGCTACTCCCCAGGCACTGAAGATAACATACCTGAAGTTGAAATCACGACCAACTTCCTTCTCATCATGGCCTCTTCCTCTTTTCCCCCCTTATCCTCCACCATCTAGTCATCATGTCCTACAGATGCTTTCTCCCAAATCTCTCAAATCCAGCCTCTCCTCTTCGCTTCCACAGGCCTTCGTCAGGGTGTTTCTGGATTACACCACCAGCCTCCTAACTGGTCTTTCTGCTTCGAATCTCTACACTCTTCCATACTTCCTCAATTCTGATGCCAGGGTGAGCTTTCGCAAACATCTGCCAGCTAACCTCTCCCAGCACCTCCCTATCAGCCTTTGGAATTTGGGTTAAATTCCAAAGGCTCTGGCCCTTGCTGCTTTCTTCAAATTTATCTCGTTTTTCTACCACAGTGCAGTCCGCCGAGCTGTCCGCCTGCACTGTGCTGGTGCGCTTTGGAACTGCTTTTACTGATCTGAGCTTGGAGCAGGGCTACCTGCGTATCTTGAGAAACCTTATATGTTTCCCAGCCTGCCCAAAGTCATCTTTGAGGACATAGGGAAGAAAGTTCTCTAGGGTCTTACTGCCAGTGATGGTTCCGCTTTATCTTACAAACATTAGTCATGTAACTCAGCGGTCCCCAACATTTTTGGCACCAGGGACTGGTGCTCCTATGAGAATCTAATGCCTGATGATCTGAGGTGGAGCTGAGGTGGTGATGCTAGCACTGGGGAGCGGCTGCAAACACAGATGAAGCTTCATTGCCTACCAGCCGTTCACCTCCTGCTGTGTGGCACGTTCCTAACAGGCCACAGACCGGGGATTGGGGACCCCTGAAGTAACTGATAATGTTTCCCTCTTCCCATTGGCTGCTAGGAAGCTCAGAGCCATCTCTAGCAAGTGTAGGGGACCTAAAGGCCTTACTTAATAAACTAACCTTAACCTTCGCTGTTTTTCCTTCCCTTCAGGCTGATCTCCTTATTTTTCTTGTTTTCTAATATAGGTATTTTTGTAAGTCATCTCAAGGCTTTTTTTTTTTTTTTTTTAAACAGGGCAAGAGATAAACTATATCACAGAAGAACCCTGAACCCTGTCACATGACTGTTGATCTACTCTCAGGCCCTCCATCTATTTGTGGGCCCATGAAAGGCAGAGGCCAGGTCCCCTCGTCTGCCTCCAGCACCTCAGCACAGGAAGGCGCTTTGCAGGTGCTCAGCGAGCGTTCTCTCCCGCAGAAGAGCACTGCTTTCCTCAGTCACTCTAGTTCATTTAGTTACCGGATCCACGAAATAGTTCCTGAACATATTGCTGAAGGTCAGCCGCACTAATAGTATAGTTTGTTCTCTGCTGTTTTACATTGCAAATATAAGATAATTCTGTTACAAAATCGGGCTTTGGAGAACTAGTCTAAGAAGCTCATCATCGCCTACTTCAATGAGAACAACCAACAGATCAAAGTACTACTGACTTGCAAACCATCTGTTAGTGACCAAGACTCGAGATATGGGCACAATAAAACCATTCACCTTTCAGGTGTCAACTGATAAATAAAAGTTTCAACAAACCAAGCCGAATCTTAGGGAAACGGAGAGGAGGCCCACACCCCACCCATCCGTTTGATACCTGTCGTACCATTCTCCCAGTGACGCCGCTGGGCGGCCAGCTTCTGCATCCGCGCTTTAACCGACGAGGCTGCGGCTGCTCCCGGTTTTGAATTTGGCCCTTCGCTCGCCGGCGCCGGCACCGACTGGGCCGGGGGGTCGCTGGCCGGAGCGGGTGCCTGCTGCCGCGCCCGAGGACACGGCTTCGGAGAAGGAGGTTTTGCAGAAGCTGACTGAACCGGCTGTTCGTTTTCCCAGTTCGAAACGTCTGCTTCAGTGTTGTCGGAACAGCGTTTTTTTGATGGTGATGGTTTTGTACAAGATTTCTCTACATTAAAAAGGAAAAAGACATGGATGGACCTCAGGATAATCACGCTAAGCGAAATAAGCCAGACAGAAAAAGTTGAAAACAACATGATATCACTTGTATGTGGGATAGAAACCTAAAAGCCACAAATGAACAGGACAAACGAACAGAGACTCCTGGACATGGACTATAGACTAGTGGTGACCAGAGGGGAGGAGGCAGAAGGAGAAGGGGAGAGGTAAAGGCGTCAAATATGTCGTGACAGAAAGAAATCTAACTATGGGAGGTAAACACACAGTGTAAATATATATATGCCTTACTGGTAAAGTGTACAGCTGAAACTTATTGGATTTTGTTAACCAACATCACCATAAAAAAATAATTAATCTTTTAAACAAAAAAAAAAAAAACAAGAGGACAAAAATTCAAAATTCCCTAATTTCTCACAGCATGAAAACTTGCCTTAGGTACTTAAATTAATAAAACATCATGTTTCTCAAATCCTTTAAATGATTTTACCTACAACAAGAAATGTGTAAAATTCTACTTTTTTTCAGCAACTTAGAAATCTGATTTGAGAGATTTCTTTTTGAGAAAACATAATTTACGGTTTAAAAAATCTGAATGAAAAAAATTCATATAATGTTCGCAAGATATGTGCATAGTACTTTATGTAGTCTTAAGACACAGGAAATTAAAAGTGACACATGTGGAATAAGCAAATGTTCCAGGAGGCATTAAAGACCATACGGCCTGACCACCTCCTTTTTAGGTAAAAAAAAGGCAAGCCTGGAAAAATTCAGTGACCTGCCTAAAGTGACACAACCGAACTAAGAGTAGAAACCAAGCTTTCCATATTTCGAACAAGCTTTCATGGAGCCATAATAAACAAGAGTAGAAGGGCACCTGGCTTAAGGTATAGGAGAGAGGCAGGGCACCAGAAAAGTGACCGAATCACCTGGTAAATACCAAACGAATTTATCAGCACAAGTGTTTAACAACATTTCCCATTTTAAACTTCCATGAACACTTATAAATTAAATTTTAAAATCCTAAAATAAAAAGGAGCTATCCAAACACAAGGCATATTATTTCTACCTAGGAATGAATTTTAATACATCTCCTGGAAAAATAATAATTTCCGAAAGTAAGCACGTAAATGCCGTAAGAGATGTTTCATTGGTGGTCTAACCAAGTGATCTTGCTCCGGGAGTGACCACAGTCGTGTTCGTGAGAAGCCACGACTGCCCTCATTGACGTCGATCTAATTAAATATGCATCACAAAATTTTCTAATTTTCTGTAATTCATTTACTTATTTAATCATTTTTGGAAAGTGTTTCTATTTTAACATGCAATACCACCTCAAAATACAGAATTCTTTAAGTTTACCGTCCTAATGTAAAACCATAAATAATGCCTTCATTTAAGCATTGAAATGCAGTTCCAACCACTAGTTTTCAAGTGCGCAGTACTATTTAGTTGTATAAACTCATGTCGCAGTGGAAACAGAAGACCCTGGACTGGGGCCAGGCCTCTATCTTCCTGGCTGAATATCATATGTGTGTATTTCTCTCCCTCCCTTCAAAATATATAAATACACAAAAACAAATTCTCATTTTATGGTTTGCTTCCAAAATAACTGTTGCCAGCCCCACGCCCTCATCTCTGCTTCTGCCTTATATAATACTCTTTTTCTACCTGCATTTTAAAGTTATACTAAGGAAAAGTATGACCTCCAGACTATTCCGCACTCTAGGAAAAGCCTGAGGCAGGTGGCAGGGGACGCCAGGATTTAGGAAAGAATAAGATAGGTTTCCGAGTATGTGTGAGCGTGTGTTTCATTTCACCAGTTCTGCGCCTAGCCCTCAAGAGTTGGCTCAGCAGGTGATGAAAAGGCTCATGACATTTCAAGCAGGTGCAAGGAGGTCTGCCTTTCATTGCCCTGCTCATGCCAGAGACACCACTGAACGTGGTCCAGCGGTTCTAGCATCGTTGGAGCAAATACACTCCACAGCACTGCCCATGTAAGCATTCTTCTGCTCCTTTCTTCTTCTTTCTTCCATTGGGGGGCTTTAAGAATAATTTTGGATGGAGAAAAATAAAGTTCAACCAATCGATTTAAAATATTTGTTAAAAGAAACTCCGCTATGGCCCTATAGGTCCTAGGGTTGATATAATAACCTTGAAATAGAACAGAAGCCAATCTTTCCCCGAGAGGCTGTTACATTAGCCCCCCCGAGACCTTGGCTCTTCTGCATGCATGATGAAATGTCTGGGGCTTCTCTCCTTTATGACATGCAGGTTTTGCTTTTCCTCGGGCTTACCTCCACTGGCAGACAGGGGCTGCTGGTTACTTGCTTCTGAAAGCGGCTCTCTGGCTCGCTTGGCGTGAGCCGCAGACCGGGCTGCGGCCGTGGGCCTCTCAGCCATCTTTTTCTGAAGGTTCTCTCGCCTGGCACGGGTTCGTTCAAGCAGTTTCTACATATGGGACATTGAAAACACAGTTTAGTCGAAGGTTCACAAAACTTCAGTTGTCTTCTAAAATCACCAATTGCCATGTAGGATAAAAGTGAAATTTTAAGAGTGAAATCCTATGTAACTTAAGATTCACCAAATGAGCATCCCAATGTCAAAATTATTACAGATGTAATATGAACAGTAATGGGGGGGGTGGATAAAATGCGGATAGAGCAAGTTAGCTGCGTAAGATTTTAAATGGCCACGGATTTTTTTTCTGTTTCCATCAAAAGGTAGAATCTATTTCCATATCCTTGAATTGTGCGGGCTTTATGATTTACTTTGACCAATAAAATGTGGCAGAAGTGACACTGGGTGACTTCCAATCCCAGGCCTCAAGAGGCCTTGCAGTGTCCACTCCTTCTCTCTTGGAACACTATACCATACGAAGAAGCCCAGGTCAAGCCTGCGAGAGACACGTGGTCCAGCTGACAGTCAGCATCAACCACGAGACATGAGAGGAAGGCCATTTCAGGCCCTCCGGTCCCAGATAATTTGCCAGATCATAGCAGACACCTGCACGACCCCTGGGGAGAGCAACAGAAACACAGCCCAGATGAGTTTAGTTTAAGCACTAGTTTTAAGTACTTGTTTAAGAGCTTAGTTTTAAGCACTAAGATAAATGAGCAGAATAATGGTCCCCCAAGGATATTCATATCCGAATGCCCTGAACCCACGAATATGTTGCCTTACATGGCAAAAGGAAGTTTGCTGGTGTGATTCAGTTAAGGACCTTGAGGTGGAGAGGTCATCCTGGATTATCTGGACCAGTGTAACCACAATGGCCCCAATAAGGAAAGAGAGGCAGGAAAGTCAGAGTCAGAAAAGCTGAGACGATGGGAGCAGCAGAGGTCAGAGTGGTATTATCGGTGGCTGTGAAGACAGATGAAGGGGCCACGAGCCAAAGAATGCAGGTGGCCTCTAGAAGCTGGAAAAGGCTAAGATATAGATTCGCTCCAAGGGCCTCCAGAAGAAACACGATCCTGAGGGAAAAAAAGCCCTACACAATCTTATGTTTTATTTAATTAAATATCAATATAAAATAAAAGTTTAAGTTGAAATCTCAGCCATCCCATAAACTCTTAAGTCATGAATACTTTTTTTACCCTGAACTGAAACTCCTATTTGAATCGGTGTGGTAAAAACAAACACACGACCTGTAAAACCATTTACTTCCTTCCAAATATGCACAACTACAGGAGGGGTATAGGTTACTGGGCAGACATTACAGACTGCTGGGCAAACATAGATACAGTGCTTAGCAGACCAAGAAATTAAACTCTCAGCTTTTTAATTCCTTAATTAAAATAGAATAACAATTTTTAAAAATTCCTCCGAGTATACAAAAGAAGCAGGAGCTAAATGGGGAAGAAGACACAATTCTCTTCTCAGGGATGATTTCTAATTTAAAGCTCATTGAAAGAAGTGACACTAAATCTAAATGTTATGTCACTGAAAAGGTAAGTTATGACCCAAATGCCTTCTAAAATACAAGACTTTCACTCTTTATTTTTATTTTTTTAACGCCTACAGCACCTGGTCGTCCTAGGTGGTCTCCCATCCAAGTACTAACCAGGCCCAACCCTGCTTAGCTTCTGAGATCAGAAGGACCGTCACCCTTTAAATAAAAGTCTTCGACAACCTCAAAAGATATATTGTTACACAAATTCATATGTGTCTGACAATCTTCCCTATGATAAAATGTGTCACTCCCCAGATGCAAAACGGGCCTCGTTACATGCCTTTATGGACATGCCCACATTCCACTCCAGTCTGTTAGAACACTGTGACTCAGTGCATCTTCAGTTACTAGGAGCAACGGTCACAACAAAGGAATGTGGTTTTGTCATTCAAACGTATGCAAAGGTTCTATTGTCTATATTAGATTCAAAAATTGCAAAATCAAAAAAATTAAAGTAGATAAGCAGACAAAGTTCCTTACTCTGTAAAATAAAACTAATAAGCACCAAAGATTAATTTAAAAGAAAGGATATATGCAAAGTACAAACTCAACAGCTCAGTAAATTTAAGTCATTCTTCCTTACAATAGTGCATCAAGAATTTCAGGGTTCTTTGTAAGAGACAAACAAAATACCCTTCAAATATCACACCTCCTTCTTCCAATAGTAGAGGCATTAAAAAACAATAACTAATATAATTGAGAAATAAGATATCCTACACGGATGAATCTAAGGTAACTGACATTTATCTAAGCAATTGCTGCCACACACACCTCCGATCATATCTGACAGACATTTCTCTAGGAAGTGTTACTTATTTCCCTGTCTTCTTAAACAAAGTACACTCGATATAAATTACTTACTTTCAAAGTGCTCAAGGTCATTCTTTCCTAGGTTAATATAGAGATTTTTACTTAATTTTGGAAAATAAGAGAAACTCCATTCCAAACAGTAACAGCATGTTTGTTTATTTATAGCGCAAGAAAAGATGCTTTACAAAATATTTTAACTGTAGCCTTTTCTAAGATTCCTACACAGAAAGTTCTGACTTGGCACACCTGGTCTGTGGTTCCCTGTGCTAGCCTTGAACGGGGGTGACCATCACCTGTGAGCAGGGCTTCAAACTAAGAGGCTAACACCAATGTTATGAATAGTCAAGTTTACGGCTTTAAACTCCCCTAAAAAGTACAACAGCAATCACTAACTCTTATATAGGATTTAGTATAAAGTACTTTCAGCGTCTCATTTCATTTTCAAAACCTTATTTGGTAGGCTGTTTTCACTGCTGTGTTACAGCTGAAGAAATCCAGGCACAGTTTAAATAACAAGCCGTAGGTCTCATAGCTAAGAGGTGGCAAGTCGGAATTCAAACCCAGGTTCCAAAGCCTGGGCTCTTAAACACTTCACTATAAACTGTCTTTTGACTAAATCTAAATGCTCTTTTTAAGAATTTATTGTCACAGAACTAACTTCACATCATCAACATAACTTTTTTAATGCTATAGCTCATATCAGATCATCATAAACATTTACCTAAACTATTCATTCGTCCATGAATCAAGGTGGATTCATTATTTCTAGTTGGTCCATGAAGAACTTCAGAAAGATATCGCCCTGTGGACCCCCTCCAGATCCCGATTCAAACAAACTGCAAAAGCATGAGGCATGGAGAGAAATAGGAACAGCGACAGAAACTGCTGTTCATTTTTTTGGTGTGATAATGGCATTAAGATTATGGGTTTTTTTTTTTAAATCCTTAGCATTTAGTGATAAATACTGAAGTATTTATGAATGAAATTAGATGATCTCTAGCATTTGCTTCCAAATAATTCAGTGGGATCAGAGTGGGGATACAGTGAAACGATATGGCCTTGTGTTGCTGGGGAATGGACGCATGAGCGGTTATTATACTTACAGTCATTTGAAATTTTCTACAGTTAAAAAAACTGTGATATTGTTCGAACAATTAGTGTTATGTGTAATTATTATTTTTCTGTAAAATACTTTGCACCGAATGGTTCTCTTCTCTATTAATGAAGCAGAATGTTGCTGGATGTGCCTGATGTCAGGGAAACATCTCTGAATGGAACAGTGCTACCTTCATGACGTCCACATTCTGTCAGGAAACACGATCAAGAGGTAAATCAAGTGAGCTGAGCAGTGAGAAGGGTGATCTCCCCTCCGAAGAAGAGAGCTCAAACTGTGAGCAAGAGCTTACATCAGAGGCTGCCGGGCAGAGGAGGCAGGAGACAAACAGTATGCCTGCGGCACCAATGACAGCAGGGAGGAGAGCCAGTGAACACACCCTTGTGTGAGAAGAGTTTAAGATGGTTGTCGCCTTTCTCAACCAGAGTCACCTAGAGAATTAAGCCCTGGTGCCCTGACATTAAGACAACAAATTAAAATCTCTCCTTTGCTTGTTGGATGGCATGGGAAAATTGAGAAAACTGCTTCTCAGTCTCCTGTGTTCTATGGTTCTGATAAGAATCTCTGGCTGAGAAAGTCATTTTAACTGACTTTCAGTTCTTTTCAGAGAAGGAACTGCGCCAGTTCATTTCACTGTGCAAAAATGTTAAGAATGCTATAATTAAGCACCAAATGGTTGAAATCAATTCAAATAGTTCACTCATTACCAATTAAGGAAAAGACGTCAAAGCTGTTTATTCCCACCGCAACTGACCTAACTTTTCATAATATAATCCATACATATTAAACCATAGATATTTCTGAGCACACTCTAAAATGAAGTGTCTTTCCAATAAAGTTTCTTTTAATTGAGATTTGTACTAGCCTCAGAATGACATTTTAAAGTAAAGTGAAGTACAATTTTCAGCCAACTTTTTCAAAATACTTTGATGCTGTTATTCAGGAGAATAAAAAGATTATTAAGAACACATAGGGCCAATGTTTTAAGGAATCCTAATCTAAGTAACATAAAAATCCTTTTAAATTTCAATGTAAGTGAAAATATTTGGGGCATGACCAGCTCTATTCTTTAAAGCTAATATAAAAACGTGTTCTGGATTTTTCTGTCCAAATCTTTAAAAGTAAGGTGAACAAATGAATGTGTTTTCCCCCAAGATGATTGAGAATTTGAAACAAATAAATACTGCTGTGTTTGAATACAAGTAAACTCTTAATTGTTGAAACTTTTACTAACTTAGACTTAAGAAATTGTAAGCATATTCCGCCCCCCCCCAAAAAAGTATGACTACTCTCCATAGCATTTAAGTTTTTAAATCTAGTGTAGAGATATATTTAGGTCCACTTCGCAAAACCTCAAAAAATAACCGTTTGAAACTTGCACAACCTAAAGAAAGAGGAACTGGCCTGCAAGAAAGGGGAGCGGACTGGCAACCCAAAAGTCCAGAAAATGTCACTGCACGGTCTCAACGAGAAGTCAAAGTGAGAGAAATGATGGATACAATAACTACGTCATTACTCCATATTCGATTTCCCAAGAGCAAAATATGAGTTAACTATTGCTGTAATGTTATGTTCCATAAACACACACACAGAAAAAGGTTTACTTCTTTACTCAAGCTTTTTTTAAATCGCAGGCCAGTAACTTTGGTTTGTACATAAGCAGCCAGCACTGCTTCCTTTCGATTAGTGCCGATCTCGGGTGTGAAACTTCTGTCCCAGTCATCTGAGCAATGGAATCTTAAGGAACTGTTGACTCTATAGGATCGGAAGCAATAGTTTCAGACACCGGCTTATTCTAAGGTGTGGATGTCATTTCGTTAACAGCATCCTTAAGTGCTCGGCTCCTCGGCCGGCTACACGAAGCCCTCAAATCACATTCCATTCCATCTCCAAGCGGCGGTTGCACACGCAGCAGTGAGTCACTCGGGCACCGACTCCACCCTGTGAGTTACCCACGCTTTTACGTCCAGCAGGACCCGTCCCGCGGGGCCCAGCCGCACTCTCGGGGGGACAGGGCCCCGCTCCAGGGGGGCGTTCTAATAACCCGGCCGAAGGGAGGTTTCTCACTGCCGCCTTTTAAGACGGACTCCAAACCTTCCCCCCCTCCCCCGCGCCCCCGGAGATTCACGT
This sequence comes from Pteropus medius, assembly GCF_902729225.1. NCBI lineage: Eukaryota > Metazoa > Chordata > Mammalia > Chiroptera > Pteropodidae > Pteropus > Pteropus medius. The sequence continues at coordinate 20,160,598 of NW_024342467.1, read as the reverse complement.
GCGGAAAACCGCAGACGAGCCGCAGGATCAAGGGCGCCCGCGGGCGTCGCCGCGGGACCCCCGCCCGCGCGCTCTGCGCACGCGCTGCCCGCCCGGGGGACCCAGGGGTTGACAGGTGGGTCGGGGAGGGTGGGGGCCGAGAGGGGTCATGGTCGGCTGCGTCCGCAGGTTCCCTCACCTCCGTGAACGGGTCCATCGCTCCGGACTTCGCCTGTCGATTGCAAGACGACGAAAACGGTGGTTCAAATCCGGAAAGAAAAAAGAAGTGAGTCCCGGCTCAGCGCGTCACTTGGAGAAGACCCGGAGCCCGGGGCAGGGAAACGCTCCCGACTTTCCCTCGCGTTCCCCTCGGCCTCCAGTGTCGGACTCGGCCCCCGGCGAACGTTCAAATTTGAATTTCAGCGCCGGGAGCCGCGCGCATGCGCGCGAGGCGGGGCGCGCCTCGCCCCGCCCCCGCTGCGTCACGCGGCCTGGCCGGGCCGGGAGGTTCCCACGGGCGGCCCCGCCTCCTCCTCTAGGCCACCGCCTCGCCTGAGACCTGGCGGGAGGCGAGGTGCTCGCGGCCCGAAGCCCCACCCAATCCTGCGTCTCCCCACCCGGTGTAAGCCGATCCCCTCGCCAGGGTGGTGCCAGGCACCCCGCGCTCCCTTCCCGGGGATAGGATTGAGAGAGCCCTGTGTTTGAAATTGCACTAGCCCCTTGTCAGCTGTAGCATTATTCGTCCCCCCTCCCTTTACTCCACCCTAAGGGGGACTGCAGGTTTGGTCCTTATCATAAGAGGCCGGTTTGGCAAGTCCCTAGACACTGGGGGCTAATGACCAGTAACCTGCCTTAGGCGCTGGAGGCTTTCTCCTTGGGAAAATAAGGCCAGCATCAACAGACGTTGTGAGGAGTTTATACCCAAAATTCGTGTCGTGCTTCCTATTTTAAATCCTGTTCAACTGCAAACAACGATAGAGCTGGAAAGATTTGAAAAGTGATCCACTTTAATCCTTTTTACATCTGAGAGAAGGGAGACCCTGAGACCTTAGGTAACAGGTCCAGAAGAAATGAAAATCCCATTCTCTGTACTTGTTCGCCTGAAAAGTAAAACCGTTTAGAGAGTGACTGCCCAACAGCTCAACAAACTCACAATTTTCCTCCCAGGTAAGATGTTGCGGTATATTTAATAACGGTTCCATCTTAGCAGTCGGTAAACATTACAGAAAGTATTTCACCAACGATATCTCTAATTGGAATTTTGATGCTTTAGGTTGTAATGAAAAGAATTCTGAGTGTGGGTTTGGAAGAAATTGCTTGGGGTTTCGGTTGCCCCAGGACCCCGTGACCTTTAGGCAAATCATGTAACCCACTATTTTTTAAACCTTTTTGAGGAGTTATGAACGCCTTTGAAAATAAAGCTGACCCTCTATCTAAAAAAATGCCCATTCAATCATAAACTATTTAACATAGGATTTCATGAAGTTCATGGTCACGAGGTTAAAAATCTCTGATTTAGCCTCTTTGGATTTTAGTTTACTAAAAGAGAAATAATCAACAGCCTCGCCATCCAGAGTCATTAGGAGGGTCAGATGAAACACTGAGACAGATCTCAAAGCATTCTGTAATAAGAAATAAGGCGCTATCCAAGTATTTGGTGTATCAAGCTATTAAATTTAATTCAAAATATGCTACTTATGAACCAACGAGAAAAGATGCTTGAGTCTTTTCCAAGAGCTAGACAGGAAAAGGATGTGTATATTGGTGGGAGAGGGTGTGTGTTTTAAACAACATTGAAAAATGAGTCATTAGAAATTTATGTAGCCTTGTACCTTCTGGCTTTGGCTTCTGTGAGACTTAGATTCTTTATAACTAGATTCTAGTCAAGACGGAAAGAGATAAAACACGGACAGTTCCCCCATGATTTTAGTCTTTACACTGATGATGATGGTGATAGCAACCAGCACAGCAATAGCTACAAACACCTACTATGTGCCAGAAACTGTGCCAGATACTCTGCTCTCCAGGAGTACTGCAGTTGTCTCCTACTGTGTCTCTTTATTTCTATTCTATAAGCTAGAATTACTTTTCTTTTAAAAGTTGTGTTATAAAACATTTCCAGTTTACAAAAAATGTAGTAAATAAAACAACCATGTACCCACCCCCCCTCAAAAATATATGTAATTTTATTATTGAAGTCTCCTGTGTGTCTCTCCTTAATCCCATTCACCTTCCACTCCCAGGAGTAAAACTGTCCTGATCTTCATGTTTATCGTTCCATGACATGTGTACTTTATTACATCTACTTATATATCCATAACAATATACAGTGTTTTACATAAATTTTATTTTCTCTGTATGTATCTGCAATTATTTTGCTCAATATTCTCTTTATGATTCATCCTCACTAGTAGCTATAGCTGCATTTCATTCATTTTCACTGTTGTATTCTATTGTATAAAGATACTTGTAAATTATGTATCCATTAATGGACATTTAGCTCATTTCCAGTTCTTTCCAAAGATCCTATGATGCCATGAATAATTTCATGTCTCCTTTATACAACTTTCTCTAAAGTAATATACCTAGAGGGTCATTTCAATAAATGTATTTCAATGTTTTTGCCAGATAGTAAAAATAAATTGCTCTTTAAAATGATTATAATAATTTATACTCCATTCAGCAGTATATGAACATGTCTGCTACTCCAGTGCCTCCTGATTTCTTGGATAGTTTCTGGATGTTGCCATTCTTGTTCATGTACATTTTTCCTGTTGCTCATAAAAGTGAACATTATTTCATGTTTATTGGCCTTTCAGTTTTTCTTTTTCTGTGAATTCCAACTTCATATACTTCACCCATTTTTCCATGCAGTTATTTGTCTTTTTCTTACTGTTTCCTAGACTTTTTGTTTGCTTACTATTTTCTGGGAAAATAACCCTTTTTTTGGTTTGGGGGCTTGCAAATATCTTTTCCTAGTTTATAGTTTGTCTTGCTTTAGGATATCTTGTATGTACAGAAACATTTAATATTTATGTAATTAAATATACGTGTATTTTCCTTTAAGGTTTCTGCTTTTTATGTCTCAAGAAATCCTTCCTTGCACTGAGGTTTTAAACGTGTTTTCCTGTATTGTCTTCTAAATATTTTAAAGTATGGGTATTGTCTTTAAATTATCTGGATTGATTTTGTTTTCTATGTGGATAACCAAATGTCTTAGCAGCAGTTATTTAACTGTCCATCCTTTCCCCACTGACCTGAAATGCCACTTTTGTAATATATCAACTTTTCATGTATGTGTAGGTCTATTTTGGAGCCATTTATTCTATTCGACTGGTGCATTTTGGAGCCATTTATTCTATTCGATTCCTCTTCTAATAATCAAATAGTCATAATTATACGTTGATATATGATAGGGAAAATTAAAAATTGGCTTGGCTAATTTTGTCCCCTTGTCCTTCCAGATAAATTTTAGAATTAGATTGTCAAGCTCCATAATGGAAAAAAATCCTCTCGAGATTTTAATTGAAATTATATTGAATTTGTCACATCATTTGGAGAAAATTGACAAATCGTGACACCGAGACTTTCCATTCATGAACATGGTATATCTTCATTAATTTAGGCCTACTTTAATATCTTCCAAAAATGTTTATACTGTACTTTCATATAGATCTTTAAACTCTTTAATTCTTATGTATCTTTTTTGTTTTCATTGTTACTTTTATAAATGTATCTTTTTAATTATGTTTTAAAACGATTTATTACTGTTATATAAGAATATAATTGATTATTGTGAACCTATAAACTATCTCATTAGTTTTAATAATTTATTTATTAAATTACCTAGAAAGAGATCTTTATAAAATGTAAATTATGCAGTGTCCATTCTTTGTTTAGAGCCAGTTTCTGTCTTCCATTGCAATTAAATAATATCCAAATTCTCTATCATATCTACAAGGCCCTATATGATCTGGGCCCCTCCTGTCTTTCCCAATGTCCTCTGAATATTGTAATACTCTCCCTTTGTTTTTCACTAGGCTCCAGCCTCATAGGCCTAGGCCTTTTTTTCTTTTTGTCATAAAAAATGCTAAATTCCTTCCTGTCTCAAAAACTTTCCACTGCTTGGACTCTCCTCCTCTAGATCTGCCATGTCTGTATCCTCATTAGTTGGGTCTAAGCTCAGATTTGCTACCTCTTCAAAGAAGACTTCTCTGATTGGGTGGCCACACCCCTCTCTGTCCTTCTATCACTTTTCATCCTATTATTCTGATATATTTTCTTTATTGCATTTACCACTTATATGGAATTATTTTAGTTATGTTTGTTTTTATTATCTATCTTTCCTATTAGAGTATAGACTATGGAATGACAGGGACTTGTCTTTTTATACCTGTAACTCAGCACCTTCTGGGCACATGAGTTCAATAGATATTTGTTGAATGAATGAATGAATGAATGAATGTAAGGCAGCTATTGTTCCTGTTTTAGAGATGGGGAAACTGAGATACAAAGAGGCTAAATGATTGGCCTAAGACCATCACCTAATAATTTGAACCAGATCTGCTTAAGTTCCTTCCAATCCTAGACTGTTTCTACGCTTGACATTTCAGTTAATTTATTTATTTTGATCACCAAAACACAATGGTGATGTAAATGTGCCCTTGAGCTATATCTACAGTGCTAAATAAATAGCAACCATGTTTTTCTCTTGGAATTGCTTTTTTAAAATAAAACTTTTTAAACTATTATTAGGAAAGAGCATAAGGGTATGCTATATTCGCATGATCACTAGCAGTTAGGCTATGCAATTTGACCTAAATGATGTTAATATTCCAAAAGTATCTTCCCTGGTTATTTAAATAAAAACCACAAACTCCCAAATTATTTAGGTAAAGACCACAATTTATTACAGTAATTTATGAATAGAATCAAGGCTGAGAAGCAGATATAACTAGAGATTAAAGGTGGCCCTAATAAACGAGTATTTGATCCTTTTTCAACGAAGGAAATAGTAATCACGTCTTTCTCAGATAAAATTGATGGAGGTCTAAAACACACAAAATTTGAAAGCATTACTGTAATAAAGACACTCCAAATCTCATATATTTACAGTTAATGTTTTAAAATAGATTCACACATATTCTCATTTTATTCACAAAATAATACAATGATATAAATATTTTTATTTTTACAGAGTGAAATGGCCAAGATCTAACAAGAAGACAGTGCCAAAAAGGATTAAAGTCAAGTTCTCAACCACAAGTTATCTGGCTAAAGGGCCACTTCTTTTATGCATTTATTATAATGAAGAAATAAGAACTATCAAAGGATGTTAGATACATGTCACCGAAAAGGACTATTTTATTGCAATCTCTGCAATTCATGGTCCTTAGCATCAGATTTCTTTTCTAATTTAATCAATGAATTAAAGTTTCATCTTCCAAAGTGAGGGAAAACAGATTGTGCTTTTCTGAACATACTGTTTCCAAAACCAACGCAACTACAGGCATATTTCCTTTATTCAAAGACTAATCGAAATTTTATGCAGCTTTAATCTCCTTTTTACTTTCTCAAGTAGTTGATAAGTAAATTAAGGGAATTCATATTTAAAGGGCCACAGTAAATCTTTTCATAAAGAGGAAGAATTCTTTTATGTACTTATCACATTGTAATTCGTGTACTGATTACTTTTCCATGTGTAGATTTCTTAAAGCTGTATTCACAGAACCTATATTTAAATTTTTTAGTGACCCTATATTAAAGTAGCTCTTAAATATTACAAAATAGCAGAAGCAAGTGTTTCTCAAACATCAGATTCTCTTTATTGAGCATCAAAAATAAAATCTTAAATTTGATACGAGAACTTTTGTTGTACTCCACCGATGTCTGTCGTGTCTGTCATGAACGTCTTTATTTTCCAAACACTTCAAAAGTTTCTCCTCTTTCAGACCTGGTTCTTCTGCCTTCTCATTAACCCTTCCAAATTTTGGTGTTCATGACATTCAGTTTCATTCTCCTCTCCCTGCTTCTCACAGTGTGACAGACACTATCCCAGTCTTCCTCAGAATGATGTATGCCTGGCATGCAATAGGCCCTCAAAATAGGTTTGCTGATGAATTCTCAGTGACCAGCCTCCTACACCCTGACCTCGCCATGCCTGAAACCTTCCAACTGCACTGACCTCTTCCTGTCATCGCCAAATGTGTAGCCACACTTGGACACTAATCAACACTTGGAAGTGCTCCATCACCCAGATTTCAAACCCCAAACCTGGCCTCCTGGTTGTAATCTCAGATTCTTATCTCTTGTCCACTGTTGCTCACTTGTACTAAACCTGCAAGCCCCTAACCCTAATCTGCAGACTATTCTCCTTTCCCAAATTTGGTTGAATTAAAATCGTTGTAGTTCCTGCCCTGAAGCCATGCCACGCATTAGCCCTAACTTCTCACCTTTTCCTTTTCGTGAGGCCACGTGCTGAGTAGTTCTATTCTAAAAAGGCCAAGAGAAAAGGGAGTTTTTAAAAAAAAAAATTAAGAGCTGCAGGGATCACCTAGTTCAGCCACTTAAAATAGTAGATAAGAAAATAAGAAGATTGTGACTAATCTGAGTATTGCAGAACCTGTCACTGGCCCTTTCCGGACACTGCCCAGCCTCCTTTCTGCCTCACTTGCTCCCTACCCAGCCAGACCCCGAGGGAATCTATCTCACTACCATTCTCCTTGGTCCCTTGTCCAGCTTGCTGAGTTTAACTAGCCAATCCCTAACCTACGTGTTGTTTTTCTTGGCTTGCTGCGAGCATTGAGCCAATTCCATTTCAAATTTATCCCCCTCAAAATGGCCCTTGAATGTTGTTTAGAATCCTTGCATTCTTATCTGCTTAAATCCCTATCAGATTCTCTATCAACTTCCCATTCCACCCCTTCTCTCTCTCTGCAGATGACTTTATGACCCACTTTGCTTAGTGTTCCATGCCAAGGAAAGTGTTCCAAGGACAGAACTCGGTCAATTGCTATTCCCTGCCCCTACCCTACTCTGCTGCATGGGTGGCTTTCTCACCCGACCCCACTGCCAGAGTGGGCTACCAACACCTTTGGATATCTAAATATGAGTCCAGCTGAATAACATGTCTTATAAGATTACCCACCTAGTCCACAGGGAGGTCATTTTCTACCTTAGTACTCAATTGGCACCACTTTAATATGATTTAAAACTTAAAGAAAAGTTGTAAAAATTATATGCACATAGAGCAAGAGAAAAAGTAGAACAAAGAATTCCAGGATGCCCTTCAACCAGATTCCCAATATGTTAAATTTGCTTTATTCTATGTACATGCTATGAAGTATTTAGGAGTAAAGGGGCATCAGAAAAATATTCCTCCTCCCCCACTCATTTACAACAAAACATCCTATTAAAAAACTCAGTGTTTCCCAGGATTTTTGTGCTGTTCTGGCCACATTCATAGAAGTGAAAAAGCAGAGGCGGCTTTATAAAGCATCCTTTATTGGGCTTCCCCTTAATGCTTTTCATTCTCCTGGAAAAGACATACCGAAAACATTCCATTCTTTCAGTACAGACATCCTAAAAGTTCTCCAAGCTTCACTGAAAAAAAAAATTTTTTTTTTTAAGCCACGGAACCAACTATTCCTGAATTTTTTTTTTTTCTTTTGTAAGTCAAGGAGCATCGTTTTCAGCTTGCCCAGAGCCGTCTATTAATGCTCGTTAGAGTCTGGCATCTTGCAGCTGGAGCTGCTCTGTCCTTTTTCTAGCAGCAGCTGCAGGTTAACTTTCCTCGATTCATGTATTTCCAATAACACAGAATGTTAAAAACTGCTTCCAATAGCACAAGAAAGAAAGTCAAAATATTTTCTGGAAGCTTCTTTTCCCCTCATTCTTTTAAGCTCTCATCTGAAATTTAAAAGTAAATAAATATTTTACTGTTCTAATTCTTTTTTAGTTACCAAGATAACTTCTCCTTAAGAAGTTAAACTTTTTCTTAGTTTCAAGCATAATATACGCTTCACCTGTTCTCAACAAAATAAACCCTTGCTGTAGAAAGTGAAATATTATAGTTGTTTGTCTTTCCACCAGCACTAACGATACTTATGAGCAGCCTTCACCATTGAAGGTAAATGATCAAAGTGTGTTCTAGATCTTTAAAAAGGAGGATGTTGATCTTTTTTCTAAAAAAAAAAATCCTCTTTTATTACAGAGATGTTTGGATTGACTTTTTTTTATCCCAAAACTCCATCAGCTATGAATACTTTGCCATGTAGCATGTACGTGAAATAGATTAATGTATGAGTTAAGTAAACAAAACTTACTGATAAAAAAAGAAGTTACTGATGATAAAGTTCTTTATTCATAACAAAAATCTCACCACACAAAAAGAACAATATTTCTATTAAAATTCCTATTTTCCTATGACTTTTGAATCTGAGATTTAATATTTAGATATCAAAATGACCCACAATGTAATGTAGGTAATGCACGTAAAAATGACCATAAAGGTAAACTGTCATGCTGAAGTGGGGTGACTGCCACAGCAGTCTTGGCTATTTTTAGAAAACTTAAGTTTCGCAAAACTTTAGAAAGGAGAAAAGGTATGTCGTTATAAATAAACATAAATTAGTAAAGTTAGTTTTAATACATTTTCAACTTTATTTTGGAAGTGGGGTAGTAACTAATAATCCCATTCCTTCTTTTGTCTCAGTAGTAATGGTTTATATAGAAACAGGTATACAGAAAAATTTCTCAGACAGATGGAATTGTTCATTGTTCTGGCCAATATGTAAAAACAATGTTGACTCAAAAGCAGCCAAATGGACAGCTGCAGATGCTGTACCCAGTGGAAATACTAAGCAGGCACAGCACGAATCAATAATCAACAAAGCAGATGCACAAAGCCTGATGAGGATGAATAATTGCATAGGCGGGGATGATAAAAGGAGCTGGTAACAGTACTAGTTTTGTCTGAAATTAGACTCTTTGTATTCACAGATTTCTTAGCAAGAGTACTTCAGCGCCTAATAACACATGAATAATATCTTTTAAAAATGCTTGGATTAAATTGATGTGCAACTTTAGATAATACTTATCAGTAAAGATATTTGAAAATCAGAGTGATCCACAAGAAAATATTGGTAGGGTGAACATAAAAATAATTTTGAAAGTAAAGAATGAAATAATATTCTAGGTGGGTTAACTACAGGGACATCAGATTATTTTTGGAATTCTTAAGTTTAATAAAATGTTGAAGAGGGAGGTAAACCTTTAGTGCACTTGTGTGTTTTTGAACGTGTGTGTGTGGGTTTAAAACCTTCCCTACTAGTCAATAAGTTTCTTGAAGTATAGTGTCTTTTATGTATGCTAAAAGTACTAAGCTATTTTGTATATAAATAAATACCCATGGAAAGAATAAAATAATACATCTTGTTTTCTTCAAAATATAATGAAAATGGACAATCTGGTTAAGCACACTTTAGTAAAAGCATTCAGAGTAAATTGTTTACATAGCTGCTGATATATGACTCGGAAAAATCTTTTAGAATTTTTTTTTTTTTTTGAGAAATAGTGACTTTAAAAACTAGAAATTGGAGGAGTAATAGATGCATTCATAGCAAACCTGAAAAGCGGGTTTCAGAGTTTTAGGTATATAGGGAAACTAAAGAAGGCATACAAGGAAGCTAGGTATGTAAGGTTCATTTATAGCCTTTTTCCTTAGGACATATGTTGCAAGTGCTCTTATGAATACAAAGCATTCATTGCCCAGTACTATATCAAATGCTTTAACCTGAAGATTTTTTTATCTACATGCCCATTTTGTATCATTCTATTTTCTCTGAGTTATCATCGAAAATGCATACTTTCTATCGTCTACTTGTTCATTAACTTACAAATAATTTATTGAGCACCTACTGTGTGCCAGGCAGTATTCTAGATGCTGGGAACATAGCAATGAACAAACAGAAATCACTGAACTTGTAGAAATTTTATTCTAGGGATGGAGACAGACAAGAAGACAAATCAGTAAAATATATAATAAATTAGAAAATATTAAGGAAAAAAAGTAAAGCAGAGAAGGAGGGTAGGGACTCTGAGAAAGGAGTGCAATTTTAAAGTGAGTGGCCAGGAAGGGCCTCACTGAGAAGTGGCGTTTGGATTAAGTCCTGAAAGAAATGAAGGAGCCGGTCCAGTCGGGAAGAGTGTTCCAGACGGGAAATCCCAGATTGCAAAGGCCAGGAGGGGAAATCGTGCTCGGCATAGTTGAGGAGTGTCAAAGGGATCAGTATGTTTGGAGGAGACCAAGGAGGGAAGGGCCACGGGAGATGAGATCAGAGATGACAGGAGGCTAGGTCACAAAGGACCTCATAGGTAAGAAAGGAAGCCACTTAAGTGTTGTTTTGTTTGTTTGTTTTTTTCCTCAGAGGAGTGATATTATTTGACTGTTTAACAGGATCACGCTGCCCAAGCTGAGTTTTGAGAATGTGAAGAGGGCAAGGTGGAAATACAGAGCTCATTTAGGAGGCTCTAGCTATAATACAAACAAAAGATGGTGGTAGGGTGAACCAGAATGGGGACAGTGGTGAAAGTTAGAAGTGGCTGGATTCTGGATATATTTTGAAGATAATATTCCCAGGATTTTCTTACAGAATAGGATGTGGGGTTATCCAGTATTTGTGGTAGTTAAATTTCCACTGTTCCCTTCTAATTGATGATATTGCTGACATAACTTTTTGTTCCCGAGTCCGAAAACACATCCCAACTATTTGTGTCCTGTTGCCACCTGAGGAAGGGTAAAGCGAAAACGTGGCTCTGAAAACGACAGTATCAACACCGCCTTCTGAACTCCTTCTAGACTGTAAACTGCATGAGATTTATTTCCCTTAGTCGTCAAGGCCTGTGTCAGAACCTTGCACATAGGACTCTCCAAAACTGAATGGCATAGCCTCTACATTTCCCACGGAATAATAAACGGAAGAACAACATTGAGCTCTATCAGTTGCACAATCGTATTTTACAATTTGTATTTTATTATTAAGGGCATTATGCTGTGATAATTAAATAGTAAATGTATTTGAGCTTCCTCAACGACAGAGCTCGTTACCAGCTCACCCTAAGGTTGTTTAAGCGTTTCCGCACCTTTCAAATGAACTAAACGGCGGAGGAGACTGGCTGGCTTCGCAGTTCGCAGCTGAGGCTGAACTTCAGGTTACGTCACCGCTCTCTTGGGAAGCTACAGCCGTGAATCCCTGCGGAGCGGTGCGCAAACATCTGTGCAGACGACCAGCCAAAGCGCGCGCAGCTCACTGGCCCGGCGGGGCGTGTGTTCCCGGGTTCAGCCCGGCAGCCCCCGAGGCGCGCGCCTGCGCTGTGCACGCCGGGAGTTGTAGTCCCGCTTCTGCCCTACGCACCTGGCCGCCGACGCGCGGGCGCCCGGAGCGGCGCACGGGCTCTGTGGAGCGCGGCGCATGCGGACGCGGAGAGCGTTTCCTAGCAACGGGGGAGCGGTAACGTCACAGCGACCGGTTCGAAACGCGGCTGCCCGCGGGAGGGCCGGGTGTGCACCTGCCAGCACTCGCGGGCCCGAGCAAGCGCAGCCCTCGGCCCTCGTCTGTGCGTCTCCCGCGGCCCTTCTCCGCCTTGTCCCGCCCCGGGTCGCCGAGAGCCGCCCGCCCTGCGACCTCGATTCTGAGGCCCGGCCCGAGGCTAGAGGCTGCCCGCCCGGCTCTCCCCCCTGCCCGGCGCGCGCGGTGCCCACCGTCCGCGGTCTCGGCTGGACGATGCTGGAGTCCATTCGCGTGACGGGTGAGTGCGGGGCAGAGCGGGCGCCCGGGCTGGAGGGGCGACCGGGGTCCGCCCGGCCGTTGGCTGCGCGCGTGGGGCGGGTCGTGGCCTCGACAGCCCCGAGGCCGAGGTAACGGAGATGCGGGCGCGGCGCGGGCGCTCGACCCGGCGCCCGGAACGGTGCGGGGCGTGCTGCGGGGCTCAGGGAAATGTACTGCGGGAGAGAAAACGGCCCGTTTCCTTTTGTCATTTAGTAAGCATGAGTTGTGGAGTCTAGAGAAGTAAGTTGTAATAGATTACTGGCCCTACAAATGTACCGTCCTAATACATATCGTTCAGTCCTGTTTCAAAGCATAGTAGGTATGTAATTCGGCATTATTTGTACTGGGGTCCCCTTTTCTAGAATGTTTAGGAAAATCAGAGCTAACCGAAAGAACGCATGGCTGTATATCAGCGTTTATGCTGCTTATTTCTATGCGTGCTTTTATTCTTAAATCAGGGAGAACATTTTGAGTTGGTATTATTAATAGGTCGCTTTATAGTATGCATTATAGTAAAAAATGGGTGTTCAGACCCTAGATCAGAAAGTTTACTTTTCCTTATTAGTTTGAAAAATAACTATGGATTTTAACCATTTAAAAGTTATCTGACATAATAGTAGAATAATTTTCTAGATTGCATTCCTGGCATTTCATTCTGTATAATATTTCTGCAAGACAGTCGTGGTAGTCCAGTATTATGACAAAGAACAACGAAGAACAGAGTAAAAGGAAATGCCTAACTTAACCTGGCAGGAGAGATACCTTGATCACGTAGGTGGTTTTCCCAGGGCGAGGCTTATCCTTGACTCTCCAGATGTGCTGACCGCTGCGATTTCTCCAAATGTGGGAAACTCGACTGCATAATTTGTGGTAGTGGGGGACTGCGTTGGCGCTCTCCCCTGAAAAAAGTAAATAAAAATAAATAAAAAAATAAATAAAAGGATAGGCCCGATTCTAAAACTAGTGTCAAAATAAGTCTAGAGTTCTTTTTACCCTAAGGCGTTGCAGTACCTGATAGACCATTTTTCTGTGAAATTTTTAATGGTAAAACTAAATTCCTTTCCAGTGAAAATATTATGGCTTTAATTTTATTGTTTTATTTCATGTTCCATATTATAAACTGTGGAGCTGATTTTATGCAATCATGACATTGCTGTGATTGATCCCATTGTTATTTATGTTGAGGAAGCATAGATAGTTAACAGCATCTAAGATCTAAAGGGCAACATAAATTGTCATTAGATTTTTTAAAATGTGATTCGATGTGGATGTTAGTCTTTCATCTTAAAATACAATGGAAATGTTGGAAGTTACTAAAAAATACCATACCTTCCATGTGTCTTGGAGCAGGTCTCTCAGACTTGGCACTGTTATCATTAACTTAGTAGATAAGTGTTTGTTGTGGGGACTGTCCTTTGCATTGTAGAATATTTAGCAGCATCCATGACCTCTATCCACCAGATGCCAGTAGCAACACTCTCCTTACCCCCAGTTGTGACAACCAAAAATGCCCTGAAGGAGCAAATTCCACCACATTTAAGAACCACTGCCTTATATAGTTAGAGCCCGTCCAAGTGAAGGTTATTAGATAATGATTTAGAAGTAAAACCAATTAAATAATATCCCCAAAGCATAACAATCATTGTAGAGAGAGAATGCGATTATGATAGTATTAGAAAGTGGGTATTCTGACCAGCTAGTCAGCAATATAAAGTGGATTTCCTGTTTTTAGATATACAGATTTGGAAATTTGAAGAAAGATTCTTTATAAAATAGTAGACACACACCTCTTGCCTCAACTTCTTTCTCATAATTTAATGGATATCCATATATTAATCTACCTGCACGTTAAATACCTTGAGATAGGTAAGTCGGCAGTGAATTTCTGTACAAATTCATATAGCCTTTTGGAACAGTTCAAGCCTCAAATTTGAAACCTCTTTCAAAATAATTCACCAGGTTGTTTTTCAAAATAGTTTCTCCATTTCTTTTATATAGTACTTGACTTGTTAAAATGATAATTCTAGAACCCTATGCCCAGCATTCCTCTGCCATATCAGAAAGCCCAATATAAATGGCCAGAAACTCTATGAAGAGAATTTAGCTGAAAACATGCCCCCTTTTCTCTTGCTGTCTCCTCACTATTTGTTGGTATCTAAGACGTCTGTGTTGTTTTGGTTAGCAGAAGAACTTGGCTATTTATGGTGAGGGTATCTATGGAAATGCATTGTTGGGTTTTTTTTTTCAGCTTTAAAATAGCTATAAATATAGAGCAGATTGTTTTTTACTTAAGGACTGAAGCAATTAACTGTTTCTGAAATCACTTCCTATGTAATACCTTACCCACTTTGACTTATTAGTCACGAATGAATGTAATCTAAATATAACATCCTGGTAGAACTGCTGATTGGAAGATTAAAATAAAATAAGAAAGGTGTTTATTATATATATGCTGTTTAAAATGAAATCAAATCAGAAAAGGTTTCTGTGCCTTTTCATAGCTTTTTAAAGGAGTTAGTTTATTATAGTAAAGCCACTAAAATATTGGTTCTAGAATGAAGAATTAATTACTTCATGTTAAATTTACATTGAAATCCAAATTCTAATCATTCTAAACTTTCGCATAAATATTATCCCATGGGGCGTTTCTATTGGAGCTGAATATAATGTCGCATATAGTAATGATAACGGATCCTGAACACAGGCTGCTTGCTAGAAGCGAGGACTGTTCTCAGCACTTAACATACATTAACTTTTTTGTTCTTTGCTCCAAAACTATGATGAATTTAGTTTGTTATCCCATTTTACAGATAAGGATATTACATCACAAAGAAGTTCAGTAACTTGGTCAAGGTCACAGCTGTTGATGAATAGCCAAGACTCCCAGGCCCATGTTCTCAACTACTAGGAAAGTCACAGCACTGTTAAAATGACTATATAAGGATTTAAGCCACAAAATTCAACACGAAGGTCCCATTTAACCTCAGTGGTACCTTATCTGACAGTTTATTTAAGGTATTTTCGAAGTTTTGTCATAGGCAAGTCTGTAAATTTTTGCTTGGAAAGATCATTTTTACTTAGTTATAAAATCATTGTTTTCAAAATAGAGAAGATAATATAGTTCATTCGATGAGTAGCAAAATTTTCTAAGAAGCCATATAAGATTATGTTAATTTATGATTTTCTAGTGCCCGTATTTGGTGTGTGGTATAAGAAGTGATTAACGAGTCATCTGGAAATGAAGCTCCTTTGTAACAAAAGTGTTCAGAAATACTGGAGACAAGTTTTCTTAAGGCCAGTGTTTGGCCTTATAGGATGAGTGCACTTAGGCACATGGCCCCTGTTCGTCCTACAGCAGTAGTAGGCACCTGCCATTAAAACTTGTCTTCAACATTGCAAATTGTTTCCTTTGTTTATGTGGCCCTGGTGTGACTTTTTTCTCAACCTTCAGGCATTCAAATTCTGTATCCTTTCTCTCCTCTGCAATATTCTCCTCCCTCGGCTACTGCTCCAGCCGTCCTTTCATAATCAAGGCAAAGAGTGAGGGGAAACAAACCCAGACGTCTGCCGTAATGGGCCTTAGAATTTCAGTGTTGTGGAGGCCATCGTATGAACCAATGTCAAACTGCCAACATGACAAGCGCTTTAGAGAACCTCCCAGGGAGTTTTCCCGAACAAGTGATATTTGTGCTCAGGGATGAGTAGAAGCTAATCTAACAGAGAGGGGAGGGCGGGACTCAGTGTGGAGAGGTGTGTCCGGAGAGAGAGGGTTGAGTGTGAGGGGTGACAGAATGAAGGGACGCCAGAGTGGACTGATGAAGGCGGAGCGTTGTGTGGGCCGGGGCCGGAGAGGCAGAGTGGCCTGTCCACGAGTGACCTCGTATGCCATGGCTCGGAGCTTTGCTTTCATCCTAAATGGACAGCCATGAGGAATTTTGTTCTGTGACACGTTCACTGTTATTTCAGTGCTTTTTTTTTAATCTTTTTTTTACCATAATCATCATTTCCTGCCATTATAGAATACCGTATGTATTTCTAACTGTAACACACACACACACACACACTAGTTTCTGACCAAAAAACAACAGCATCACATTATAAAGAATCGTCGTTACCCATATAGTAACACTGAGTACTCTATTAAGTAAGTACTCCTAGCTGGGATGGAGAATTTTAGGAATCTTGAAGTACAGTTGAGTTTCTCAGTTCCTGAATTACAATACCTTTCCATCTCTTTTTTTTTTTTTTTTTACTTACAGTCGAGTAACTATATTGGGTACTGTTGAATCTAGAGATGATATAATTTAATAGCTTATTTTTTATAATGCAGACAGTGGGCAATAAATGTTTTCCGAGATACTTATTTTTATAGACCATTTGAAAAATTAAGGTGCAACTTATATTCAGCAAAGTACATAGGTCTTAAATGCTTGATGAATTTGTACATCTGCCCAGAACAGGATATAGAACATTTCTAGAACCCAATACCTTGGTACCTCATCCAAGGTTATAATCCCTCCCTCTTACATAACCACTGTTCTGACTTCTAATGCCATGTTAGTTTTGCCTGTTTTTGAACTACATACAGATGGAATTGTACAGTATGTACTCTTTTGCTCTGGCTTCAGTTTGCTCAGTATTGTCTGTGAGATACGTCTAGATTGTTGCTTGCAACCTCAGTTTGTCCTTTTTCATCTCAATATACTATCCTATGTGAATACACCACAGTTTAGTCATCCTTTCTACTGCTGGTAGAGATTACATCATTGGAGTTTTAAGTGATGATGAACTACTTGATAAAAGTGTTTATCTTATTGGGAGATTGTTTTGTTTTGTTTTTGCCTTTTCTTCTGTGTAATCAAGCGACCTGTTGTTTTGTAGTGTAAAATTATAGCAGGTTCTCAGGTTTCATAAGTATTAGTGAACCATATAAAATTGCCATCAGATGGTAGAATGGTATTCTCCACCAGGCTTTGTTTCTGGTGATCTAATCTTCCTTTCAGCCAGAGACCTCATAATTACTGTGAAACCTCACCTATTCTTAGCGAAACACCCAGAGTTTAGTGAGCAGTGCTCCCCTCTGTCCCCCATTCCTTTAGCTGAGGAACGTGGAGCACTGATGGGTTTAGTGATTAGGCTAATATTACAGAGAGGTAATTGAGAGAGCTGGGAATGGAAGCCAGGGATTGTGGTGTTTTTCTCTCCTGTTCTAGATACAAATGAAGCTTTCATTGTGTTTGTAATTTCAGTATATTCACCTACTTCTGAGTATACTGAGCATCAATTTTAATGTAATGTTTTTCTTTTTTTCCTGTTTCGGTAATCAAGTTGGGGTTTTTTTCCTGTTTCGGTAATCAGGTTGGGGTGAATGATTTTTTGATCAACAAATTTTTTTAATTTACTCCAAGGTTCTAGTGAAGCAGTTGCTGATGGCTAAAATGTCACATTATATAGTGACTTTTAATATAAGAAGGTGACTGTGAGAAATTTACATCCATCTTATATGAGTGTTTGAAGGACCATCTGCCCTACTTTATGAACTCCATGGCATATCAAGGTTTGGCAGGATTGACGTTTCTTAAATAAATACACCTTTGGCACTCCCAAACTTACTCATCAGCAGATGGAGCTTAAAAAGGATGAGGCTAAGCCTCTCAGGTAGATAATTAACAGGTAAACTGAAATGCCCAGATTCCTGGGGGAGAGGGGTTTTGTCGTACACACACTGGCACCTCTCTCCCAGCCCCCACTCCTCCTTGAGTGTTTTGGCAGATGGTTTAGGACTTATTAAAAAAGTATCCTGAAGTGTATAGGTTGTTTGAGATGGGACAAAATTATGAATTTAGACATCACTGTTGCTTTGTGACAAAAGAACTCAATGAGCTTAGCTCTTTGGTCATAAAACTACTGAGACTTAGGACCCGAAGAAAGCATTTTTACACTGAATATTCATTTTTTAAAAAATCAACACAAAATAAATGTAATAAACCATCAGTATTAGGAATTCTTCAGAGTAGTTTTATTAATTAATTTTTAATTTAGTGTAACTTTCCTCCTCTTTATTATGAAGACCAAACGAGAAAACCTGATTTCCTCCTTTGACCTCCTGGCTGGCCTCGTCCTTACCTGGCTTTTCTAGGTTCGTGATACCCTTATTCTTACCTCAGTTTTCTGGTTCTTTTCCTGTTAGTGTCCATTTCAGTCTTCCTTTCGTTATCACTTCTTATGTCCTGAACTTGTGGTGTCCTTTTAGGGAAACTGACAATATTCGGGGCCATTTGGGCTGCAGCCTGTGTCCTGGTATTCTTTAGCCTCTCTTTGCCCAGCCTGCCCAGTTGTGACTATCAGTTGGCACCTTAAGTCCGAAACCCCTGAGGAACTGGGACCTGCCAGTCTGTGATGAAAGTTTTGTTTGTTCTGTTTGTTTTTGGCTGATCGTGAACATTTATTGAGTGGCTTCTTTGTGTAATCAACCTTCAACATGACCCTGTGCAATCTAGCTCCTACCTCTGCCTCTCAACTTGTATGTGTAGTAGACATTTTATTTAGCCCCTGCAAGTTCATACTGCTTTGTTATCTTTTAGACACAGAATTCAAATTTCACATGTTGGCCTAGAAAATGTTAAGTAGAGGACTTAAATACCTCAAGTATTTGGTTATTATCCACTTTTGACCTGGAATTATTTCTTTACTCTAAACCTTATAACCTCTGGAGCTTTAAAAGGTTATATTTAGAGCAGGGTATCTCTAAGTTGGCACTATTTTAGAATGAATATTTTTGTTGTCAGAAGCTGTCCTATGCATTACAGGATGTTTGGCATCATCCCTGGCCTCTGCCCACTGATGTTTAGCATCCACTGGCCACTACCCAAGGTGCCAGTAGCAGGTCTTCTCCCCTACTGGTAATACCTAGTGTCTCCAGACATTGCCAGTGTTCCTGCGGGGTGGGGGGAGTGGGGGCCAAATTGCCTCTGGTTGAGAACCACTGGTTTAGGGGCTTCCCTGTTATTTTTCCACTTCTGCAATGATCTCCTCATGGACATATAGAATGGTCCCAGAACTGCTAATACCTATTTATCTAAAATGGCTGCAGAATGGCATGTTTAAGGTCATGCCATTCATTCATTCATTCATTCATCCGTTTCTTCAACGTACATTTATCGAATGTCTACCAGATACCATGTTAAATGTGGGAAAGAAACAAATGAATAGAATGTGGTCCTGGTGCCTGTCTTAGTACATAAATTATTCACATTACCATGTCTTACTGGGGTGCCGTGTTCTGTGCAGAGGAAGAAAGGGTGCAGTGCTGTGCATGTAGCTGGCTTAATACTGAGTATCTGTTGCTAATTGAATGAGTGACCAGACGTCATAGAACGAACATGGACTCTAATCAGACACACCTGCATTCAAATCATGGTTTACTGTTTATTACTTTCTTGTCATCTAACTTTGAGCTAATTGCTTAACATCCCTGAGGCTTAAGTGATATAACATGTATTTTTTGTGAAACCCCAAACTCATATAAATGTATCATGGTGGCTGCTATTATTATTGTTACTTATTACTACTTATAGAAAGGATCTAATATCTAATCTTGAATGAGTAACAGATATATGTGGATAAACAGTTTTTTAAAAAATGAAATAAATTGTCTCTAATTTCAAGATTGTATTTGCTTTGAAAATGCCTTAGATTTTGTTCTTTCTATGAAATCCACATTCTTTGGTAGAGTTGAGTATTATTTATGTGTTTATTATCTCATATCTATGTTAAACTTTGATCATCTAAATGGTTTGAAGCTTTGGATTTTTATAGATAATTTAGCGCGCATACACATAGAAATATATCTTTTTAATTCTTAAATTGTCTTTTCTAAAGATTGGTACAAATTTTAAAGTTTACATAACCTTCAGAATACTTTTCATGTAATAAACACTTTGCTTCATCTAGTATCTTTGTTATTTCTTTTGTTTTGATTTTGTTTCTTAACACAGAAAAGCTTCACTGGCCTGAGCAGGAACTTGCTAAGAAGTCTATTCTAAGTGCAGAAGAGTCATTGGTCATTGACGACGACAGGAGCATTTCACATTTGTCTCCTGGAGTCCTGAAGGACATTTTCACAACCGGAACCAGTAGTTACAATGTCCTCCTACAGAGTAAAGAGGAGAAAAAGCATCAGTCGCAAAAGCAGTCTTCCTCCACATACTCCAAAAGATGCAGAAAACCCAGCAAATCTCCTAGCTCTTCTCGTAGTAAGGACCTTCGCAAGATGAAAGCCCCAGTGCCGGTGATGAGCGCTGGTCCTTGGTACTGCCTAGAAAGGCAGCCTGCTGTCTTTGTCACTAGTTCAGGGTCAAATCCTGTGAAGTTTACACCTGGTATCTCTGTTACAGGGAACAGCATAGTACTGCCACCTAAACCCAAAAACAAGGTCAAGCGATGCCATTTCTCCACTCTTCCAAAGCCAAAGCCACAGCCTCAGCTGTCTAGAAGTTTTGAGAAAGGAGATGACTCCTCTGGAAAGAAATTTTGTATACTGACTGCTATAAAGCCCACCAACTTGGAGAAAGAAAAACTGAGATTCTTCAAGTCTGACTATACCTACAATCCACAGTTTGAATATGCTAATTCTTCTCTGCCAGGTGTGTTAGCCAAGCACAGCAGCGCATCTGATCGCTTTCTTAAGCAGGTAAAATGCCGCTTCACTACTGGTATTTTCATTTTATGTAGCTAAAACAGTTATTTGCAATCTTGTAAAAAGAAAAAAAAAAGACTTGAAAAATATTCCATTTATTTATATGTCATAGTTAACTCCTACCCAGAACATGTATGTATGTGACAGGGACTTTCTAGGTAAGTGGCATGGCCTTCATGCAAACTGCTTTGCACTAATCAAAATCTATAAAGAATCCGTTGTATAGACTTTGTGGCAGGAAGACACTGTACTAGGAAAAAAGCTTCAGATTCTGGTTCCAAGCGTTCATTTGGGAGTTACCAACATGTGGCCCGTTAGGCAGCCCACAGACACGTGTGGCCGGCCGCACTGCATTTTCTGTTTGACACTGAATGCTGTAGAGGGAGCGGGCAACCTCCGGTTCTCCCTGTCCTGTTACAGTCCCAGCTTGCTTAGACTCCCAGAGGCGCTTGGAGACCTACCCTCGATACTTGCCCACGAACATTTTAGTGCTTTACCAAAATTGTTAATCATCACATAAATATTTAGAAACTCATTTAAAGAAGAAAACAATGAAGTTTTAAAAATGATCTTCAAGACTAGCAAATCATGATGTGAATGATGTAAGCAGCAATTTCTGGATTGCTCAGTTTAGACACACAACACACAGTTCTGTGTGCTTTGGGGCCTGATAAACTTCAGAATTCACTGACGTGTTTGAGGAGAAATTGGCCGATGCTCACCTGCCCGGCATGGTGTTGAGGTCATAAAGGCAGACTGCATTTGGCTAAGTTAACTTTGTACGGGCATTCATAACGCATCGGGTTCGGCCTGGCTCTGTCACAGAGGAACGTCTGCTGGGAGGCTGGGCAGCACTGCGTGGTTCCACTGGCCTGTGGTGCGTGCCCTATTTTAGCATTTTTACTACAACCCAGTTCTTTGGATTTGTGGCCAGAAGATTTTGTTGTTATAAATGTCATGGAATCTGACCAGTCTTTTGAAGCCATTACGTAAAGTTTATTTTTAAGATTAAAGTAATTTTAATATAGCTATTTCTTTTCCTTTGTTAGGAGAAACCTTTTCTGCTGTGTCTGTTTTCTAATGAGCAATCACTTTTTATTTAAATGTATTGAGATTGTGCTAAGCGTTAATTTAAAAGTCGGCTATTGTTTTTCTTCCTATTTTGGCAGTCATTTTGTGATTTTGTTGTTGTTGTGGAAATTGCAGTTGATCAAACAGGGCTTTCATTTATAAGTTAGGATAATTATAAAAATGCTGTTTGCCCCTCCCCGCAAGATGGCTGAGATTTATTCACGGATATTCTTTAATTTGGAGTCCTACACCAAGTCCGACCATTAGATTAACGAATGTCTCATTTACCTGAGGCAGTTAGGAAGCATCAGCAGCCCCTCAGGTCGAGCATTGACACTGCTTTGCCTGTGGCTGTACAATCTGTATTTTAGCCCAGTTCTAACTTGAGATAAAAACCTATATTTGGGTTGCTCGAGACTTCTAAATCGCACCAGCAGTCCTAGCCGGCTTGTACTTCAGATGCCACCACTTGAGTGAATGCTCTCAGCAAATGCCAAATATACTGTTCAGACCACTTTGATCAAATAAAGGAGATTTATCAGAACAAAGGCCTCCATAAAATATGCTTAAATTCCTATTCAGCATCTCAGTGGATTGTGTCATGATGTCACATCCACCCCTTCTCCAGCTGTGACGCTAAAGCAGCAGCTCCAGGGCCAGTCTCAGGATTCAGGAACGCACTGCAGAAAGGGGCCAGGATGTCCAGGGAGCCCCTGGTCTGTAGCCTCCATCAAGGCCTTGCCATCCGCCCCCAGCCTTCAGTCTCCAAGCCATGGCATCCCGACCCGTCTGAGGCCGGCGGTCCCTCCAGTGCACAGACAGGCACAATGTGCTGAGCTCCCCAGGCACAGATCAGTCTACCCCAGTGAGACCCAGGCAGCGCCCAGGCTCTGGTGTCCCCCATTGGTTACCCTGTCTCTTCAGGCAGCTCCAAGACAATTTTCCTGGTCAGGCAAGAGGTTCCGCAGGAGGCACTCAGCCTTTGAGGTGGCTCATGGCATCTCGCCTGGGCCGCAGGGCCCGAATATATCTCCTGAGAGAGCCTGCCAAACCCTGCTCGGCCTCTTGCCGGCCACTGTGGTGGCCCTCAGCTCCGCCACCCCGGGTGTGCTTAAACGTGACAGAGTTTGAAAGTGTCTCTTTTCTGCGGCTGTGGGCCTCTGCAGGAAAGAGCTCAGTGCCCCTGGTGCTGAG
Source organism: Pteropus medius (assembly GCF_902729225.1). Lineage (NCBI taxonomy): Eukaryota > Metazoa > Chordata > Mammalia > Chiroptera > Pteropodidae > Pteropus > Pteropus medius. Next base: position 20,137,828 of record NW_024342467.1, on the reverse strand, counting down.
GAGAAGGGACCTGGATGAGAGGTAGTAAGAGCCGCTGGGGTCAGGGAGTCAGAAGTGGGGCCTCGGTGGTGCCCTTGAGCAGCAAACTGGCCGTCAGGGCACTTTCGGTCCCCGCTGCCAGGTGGCTGAGCATCCCCGGGGAACCCAGATATCAGCTCCAGGTGGCCTTAGACCCAGCACATTGCTGAACAGATTGGAAGTGAGAGGTGAGAAGCGTCTTCAGGTCAGTCATGGGAGCCCTTGAACTTCAGTGTCTCCAGCAGTCACATGGAAATTATATATTAACGTGGTGAAGCCAGTGGACAGCTTCTGTGGCCGGTTTTCAGCCTCTGGCTGAACTCATACCTCAGTGTCGATCCTGGCTAGCTCCTGCTAACTGGGAGTTCCGATTGGTGGAGCGACATTTAATAACATTAGGAAAATAAGTCAGCTTTTGTTTGGCTAGATAAGATAAAGCTTGAATTATTTTCTTATTTAATAAAACTGGAGCAATGGGGATCCTTAGTGGTTGGTAAATGGGGAGCTTTTGTATGAGAGGAGGCAGGCTTTGGGGTGTTGGGTACCCTCTGGCAAAAGGAATTTTAACAGAGAGGCCTGAGCTGCTGTCCTTGGAAAGCCCAGCTTGCAAGATTAACCCTTGCCTGGCATCTGGAACTCGACTGGTGCACAGTTCCCTACACTGAAATAAAACTTTCCCTCAGTGATGAGAGTAGCTCGCTTTGCCTAAACTGCAAACAGCACGTTTGATGTTGGATACCTCTTTTTCTTTTGAGAGTCTGGAGTTTTGGAGTCTGCTAGGTATAGTAGGGGTGCGCATGTGGCTAGGCCCCAGTAATCACCCTGGGCGCTGGGTCTGTAACAAGGCTCCTTGGCAGACAACTCGTTTTACAGCTCAGTTGCTGGGTAAGTGACTTGTGTGCCGTGTGACTTCACTGGGAAAAGACTCTTGGAAGCTCGTTTCTGGTTTTCTCCATACTTTACTGGAGATAAGAATTGGGGAGTGATGGGTTTAAGTTGATCCCTTAAAGGCATTTACATTCAGGTTTCAGAAAAAGAAGAAAAACTCTGCACTGTCCAAATAAAACATCCCCGTGGGCTGTATACACTGTCAGTTTGAGATTCCTGATCAGAGATAGGTCTGGCTTCACATAGCTCCCTAGAGGGCCGTTGTTGGGGTGCCTCTGACAAATCGAGCCTGGGTTCTATGTTGACAGAATGGATTAGGTTTACCATGAACATGAGATTCTTCTTTGGCATCCTAATACTTCTAACACTTTTTAGTTGCATGATATTTGTATAGAAGGTCGAGTAAATTAAGTGTATGCCAAGTTAGTAGAAATTTTTCATTGAGAGTAGCTGGGAAAGCTTGAAGAAAAAAATTATACTTGTTTTCCATATACTTCTATTTGTTATGAAGTTGTTGACACTTTTTTTGTAAGACCCTTGCTGCTCTGTTATTCCATTAAAATTGCTTTAAAATGTAAGGACAAAGTCATATCAGTGTGTGACAAATCACTGCTAGCATCGATATTTGCTCATTACTCCGTGTGCCGAGTGCTTCACACCTGTCGTCATCTTTGGTCCCTCGCGTGAGGAGCAGTGGTTGCGGTATGACCAGTTGAAAAAACTGACCTAGACAGGTGAAGTAACTTTGCTGAGGTCACTATGTGTACAGTAGGTTACAGAGCCAGGAGTCTGTCCCAAACACCCCGTTTCTTCCACACCATGGTCTGGCAGCAAACCAGCCCTCAGTTTCCATGATGTCAATGTGAATACTTCCACCGTGACCAGTTCCAAGCACTGTAGCCTCTCCTGGCTTGCAAGTCATACACATTCAGCGAGCTCTCGCAAGTCGGCATGCCCGGGCCCCAGCATCCCACTGCTTCCCGAGGGCTTTTGACCTGGCTTTCCTGACCCTAGTGCCACTCTCCACCTGAAAAGCACTAGACCAAAAGATCCTCTCACTTTGCTAGTGAGGAGTCAGTCACAGGGACTCAGAAGACTGTTTTTGTCTTTCTGTAAGACACCTATGAAATAGTGACTATTAGTTACAGTTTTTTGGAAGCTTTAAGACAACAGTATTAACCTTCTTCCTGTCACGGCACCCATCTTTTTCAGTTATAGTTTTGATCTCAACTCATAGTACAATGTTAATTAGTGCCTTAGGAAGAGTACAAGGTGAAAGTTGAACTCCTTGTCTATGAACTAAATATTTGAAAAAAGCAAAAATGGGGCTCCCCAAAAGACCTAACCGCAATGTTATAGCTGGCTGATTTTTCTCTTCATGCCCCTCTGACTGTGCCAGTGAACCAGGCAGAAACATCCCTTTCATTACAGCTCCCACAATATGTACCTCTTCTCTGTTTACCACTGTCCTCACCATTGCATTTCACCTGTTTCCTGTTTCACATAATCCAGAATTGACAAGAGAGTTAAAATTAAGTATCTTCAAATGAAACAAAATAGCTGAAAATAGCTTTGAAAAATTCCTTCTACAATAAAGTAGTATATAATATCCAGTGTTATCCTAGTCCTAAGACTTTATATTTTTCAAAATAATTGTTATTTGCAAATATACTCCAGTTTTGATCACTCATATTAATGGAAGGAAACATTTATATGGATTAGGTACAATGGAAAGTTTATTCCCTGCTCCCTCCCTATTGAATAGTTGTCATCAAGGCAGCCACCTTGCTCTCCTGCTGTGACAATGCCACATCAGCCATGAGTAATCCACTAGGGTCAGCAGTAAGTAGTAAATGCAGTAATAGAAAAGGCCACACATAGTGGCATGAAAAGGAGATTGTAGAAGGAAGGATGTTTAAATCAAACATCTAAGTGGAAATAAGCCACTGAATTGATTAGTGCCTTAGGAAGAGTACAAGGTCAAAGTTGAACTCCTTGTCTGTGAACTAAATATTTGAAAAAAGCAAAAATGGGGCTCCCCAAAAGACCTAACCACAATGTGGACTCCTGGCTCTGTAAGAAGAAAGCTTTCTGAACCTTTGCTTTGGTTCCAGGCATCTGGCATCGGAACCTCTGGGGGAATAGGTGCAGTTAGGAAGGATGGCGGATTGAGCGCTGAGCAGTGTTCGTATGGACTTGCACACTGTGGTGCAGAATGAGTATATTTTTATTTTTGCAACGATTCTATATGCTTATGTAAATATTGTACTGTCGGCTTCATTGTTCTTATGTATGGATGGAGATATATATAGATATATACAGATATAGATATATATCTATATCTGTATCTATATCTGTATATATCTATACACGCACACACACACACACACACACAATACATGTATCTTGAGGGAATTAGACTGAATGATCTTTGTAGGATCACACACATCTCAAGTTTCTGGCCCCAAAATATTGTGGCTAATCAAGATTCTGCTTCATGTCACATTATATCTGGTTGTATCATTTGTTTTATGAAACGTTTAGCTCTTCCAAACGTCAAGCACAGAAAAGCTCAGTTTCTGCCAGCCGTGTCAACTGAAAATTCTTTTACTTCAGATAACAGTGCTTTATTAAGGCAGCATAAGTGGCAAATAGTTTGGTTTGTTAAAATTAATTTTCCAAATAAGTGAAATTTGTTTCTCTAAGCACAAAAACCTAATGAACAATTTCACCATCACAGCGCAGTTCTTTATCTTGACAGCTCAGGACAGTGCTTTTCACAGGTAGGGGGAGCAGATCTGTTTATCTTAAAATCATGTGAATTCTACATCATGCTTCATAATGAATCTTTATTCTAATTTAGAAAAATGTAAATTGCTTATGTTCAAGTAAAATGGATACTTTCCAAATAGATGGGGAGGGGCATCTCGTCTTCTCACAGCTATGGCACCCTGTCTGCTGTCCCCAGTCTAACAAACTGACACTTAGTACGAAGGTGTTATCAGCAAAAAGCAGCTGCTTACGTGAACAGCTCTCTCAGGAGATTACATGTTAACATCATTCATTTCTAAAACTGGCTGCTGTCAGGGAGGGCCCTGCAGCATCTTGAGGGGAAAAGCATCGACGAGGAACCTTCTGGGATGCAGAGTAGTCATGGCTGAAAGGCGAGGGTTCCGACCGGTCGGAGACTGAGAGCACAAAGTCATAATTTTACAGAATACCAGCTTATCGTCTTAATAAAACATTAAGAGTGACATATTCTTGATTTTTCATCAAAAGATCTGTCCATAAGCAAAACAGAAGAGTTGTGGGAGTTGAGAAAGAAAGCTGCAGGAAACAGTTCATTTTCTAAAAGGTGTTCGATGTCTCTCAAAAAAGCCATTTCTATCACAACATATTATTTAAGAATTAGAATATTACTTGATATTAATATATTCTATGTCTGCTTGACGGGAGTGAAACTGTTCTGCTTGTGTAAGTATAGCATCCTAAAATTTTCGTTATTAACGTTAATGCAAGTTCACGCTCCCATACTATCGGGAGTGACTCAGTCGGGTTATTGTAAAATCTCAGAGGCGCTTGGGTAGAGAAAGGGAAAGGCCTCTGACTTGGACAGCAGCTTTCCTTCCTGCCCCGGGCGACATAACACACAGCAGCCTGTGGCACAGCACTGCGTCACTGATAGCATTCACGTAGTCAAAGTGAGGACCGAGGTGGACTGATTTCACGATGTTAGGAAATAAATTCTGATTTTTGTTTTCCTAGTCGGTAAACTATATAGTTAGAGTGTCTCAAGGGCCACAAACTCCGATGCCTAAAGGGACCTGGGCAGGGATCGTAAGGCACTACAGAGAGCTGGCTGAGCACGGTAGCAGACCAGAAACCAGACAGCAGTTATTTTATGTGAGCTATAATTGGGGTCTAGCGTTATATCTTCATGATTTTCAAGAGAAAGGTGGATACTGAATTCTATATGAAGTCTTCCAGTTTGTAAATGTTGATGGCTAACTCAGTTAAACAAACAAAGCCTGTCTAGACCAATGAAAACCTGTTTGTGGGCCACGTTCACCCCATGGGTTTACCAGTTTGCCGCCTCTGACTCACCAGATCTGTTACAAATAAACTGGTTTTTGGGGGATCAATGATTAGCATAACATAAAGACTTTTAAATATGGTCCTCTGAAAATAGTGCCTTGCTTTTAGAGTTTATAATAGAAATGGAATAGGTGATTCATTGTTGTATTAAATATTAAAACGTAATAAATACATAAAAATCACATATTTTAAAGCAAGACCATTCATTTTTTTGTTTTTGATAGAAACAACTTAATTGGAAATCAGATTCCTTCACTAATAGCAGGGTGTCGTGACATAGAATTTCTTTGAGGCTAAGTTTTAGGTGTGCTAGCATTTGAAGGTGTTTTATCTTGGTAGACCTCAGGTTGTCCAAACAGTAAAGGGCAGGAAAAGCAAGCCTTCTTTAAATTACATCTTTTTCCAGGTAACACAATTTTGTTTAGCAAACTGCAAAACTTTCACAGATACCATAAAGTAGTAAGATTTTTTAAAAGAGATTTCGAGTTTAGTATGTTCCAGAGTCATTTCGTATATTAGATTGGAGAAGTGGGGTCGTTTCCCAACCTAATAGCAAGGAAGATTTTCTTACAGTCAGTTGGAAACGCCCCATCAGATTGTGTGTCCTTGGAAGAAGGTATGACCTTGATGACTCATTGAAACAGCACTTCTGTTGACTTGCCTTTGAAAACTTGCCTAAGCATCTTCTCAGGTTCTTATCTTCACAGGGTCTCTCTTACAAAATAGCTTGAATATCTGTTTTTTTCTTGTAGGTGATGCAGGAAGACTCTGCAGTACTAAGCCGTTTTTAAATGCTTGTCCTGGTAGCAGTTACCCTCTCGTTTCCCACTCACCATTGTGTACATCCAGACTGTCCCCCAGCCTGAGGACACAAACATGCAGAAGGGGCGAAGGGTGTGTGTGGATGGGGGCGAGAAGGCTGAAGGTGACATCTTTACTTGTCCTACTGTGTGTTTCACTCACTTGTTCCTTCACTGAAGGCAGACTCGGTGTCTCAGGTCTATTTCCTCAGTTCTGCATATGTGTAATATAATTTTTTGAAATACTTTCCCTTTTATTATAATCTAGTCATAGTCTGCAGTCTGTTGTATAGAAAAATGAATTACTGGCAAAAGCATTTTTGCTTCAGTCTCCCCTGCTCTCCACACTGCTGTGTCTTTCTAAGATAAAAATCTGATCACGTCACTTCCCTTCCTGAAAAACTTAAGGGCTCCTCATAATTCAGGATAAACCCAAAATCTTTAGCATGGCTGACAGGCTTTCACTTTCCACCATCCAGCTCTCGCTTGCACTGCCAGAGTCAAGTCTATACACCTGCAGCGTCTTGTGCAAACAGCCTACCATAGCATTTATCATGCTGCTGTCCTGCTTATTTTTCTTTTTGTGTCTTCATTGCTAGTCTGACCTCTTTGATAAAGTGTATTTTATTTACTTCAGCTGTCCCCAGAATTTTGCACAGCTCCTGGCACTAAATAAATGAGTCTCCTGGTGTCTGTCCAGCCAGGAACTCTGGTTTTCACTTGCTTTGCTTTGTATGTGCTTCTGACGATACATGTCTTGTCAGCCACTTTGCCATAAGAAAGAGTTTGGAAAACGCTGGCTTAAAGAAAATGACTGTGTGATCTCCTAGGGGTTATTCAGTATTTTGGGGGAGGAGGGAGTTACAGATATTATAATTCACTAAAAAGGGGAGGAATGAAGGAAGGGTTGTGATTGGATGGAGGTCAAACCAGTTACCTTAAATTCTGTAATTAAAACCCAGCATTCTTCTGCTAAAATTTAAATACTGTACACAGTTATCTGGGAAATAGATTACACAGCCCATTCACAGTCTCTCTCCCCCTCCCTCCTCTTTTTCTCTCTGTCTCTATATCTAATTTTGTCCTGAAAACAACCCCGTAAGGTAAGTAGGACAAAGATTTTCATCTCCATTTTGCCAGTGAAGAAACTAAGTCCGAGAAAGGTAAAATGACATGCTTAAGACCTCGCAGTCACTGACTTACATCATATCAGTGTCCCTGCTGGATACAGTTTTTCACTGATTGAAAGCTGCAGTTGAGAAGGAAGATAGTTTTTAGCACATGACTGTGGAAGTGGCTCGTGATCGATGGTCAGATTTCCACAATGCTAAACAGTGAACAGAACCAGCGAGTAAAACAGCAGCAGATCATTCAACACAATGTTGAGATTTTACGGAAAGTTTGTTTTATCATCCAAGACGATGCTGAATGTTTTGTATAGAGATTTTTTCATTTTCTGGATTAGTGGTTTAAATGTTACATAGTGCTATATTACTATTTCTTTTTTTAATAACAGCTTTACTAAGATAATTCACACACCATACAGTTCACCCATCTAAAGTGTACAGTTCAGTGATTTGTAATATATTTGGAATTACTCAGCCATCACCACTGTCAAATTCAAGGACATTTCATCACCCCCTCAAAAACCCTAGACCCATTAGAAATGACTCACCATTTCCCACCATCCTCCCAGCCCTAGGGTCTACTTTTTCTTTTTCTATGGATTTGCCTATTCTAGACATTTCAGATAAATGGATCATACATTTATGTGGTCCTTTGTGACTAGCTTCTTTTACTTAGCATAGGTTTCAAGATTCATCCATGTTATCTATGTCATGCCATGTATCAGTACTTTTTATTATTGAATGATACTCAGTGTGTGGATATATTACACATATTCTTCAGTTGAGAGACATTTGGGTTGGCCGTTGTGAATAATGCTGTGAGCATGGGTATACAAATTTTTGTGTGGACATATATTTTCAATTATCTTGGGTATACACCTAGTAGTGGGCCATATGGTAGATCTTCGAGCAGTGGGTCATGTGGGAACTCTGTATGTTTAACCTTTCGAGGGGGACTTTTCCAAAGTGACCATACCGTCTCACATTCCCACTGGCAGTGCGTGAGGGTTCCAGGTTCTCCATGTCCTCCTCAGCTCTCGTTTTATTTTTGTGCTTATAGCTGTCCTAGTGATGTGAAGTGTTATCTTACTGTGGTTTTGATTTGCATTTCACTGATGACAGATGATGTCGAGCATCTTTTCATGTGCTTTTTGGCCATTTGTCTGTCTTATTTGGAGAACTACTTATTCAGATCTTTTGCCCATTTTTTAATTGGGTTATTTGCGTTTTTATTCTTGAGGTGTAGATGTTCTTGATATATTCTAGATATAAGTCCTTTACCAGATATGAAATTTGCAAACATTTTCTCCCATTCTGTGGGTTATCTTTTTACTTTCTTGATGGTATCCTTTGAAACACAAAAATTTTTAATTTTGATGAAGTCCATCTTAACCTATTTTGTTGTTGTTTGCACTTTTGGTGTCATATCTAAGAAACCATTGCCCAGTCAAAGGTCATGAAGACTTATGCCTGTGCTTTCTTTTAAGTGTTTTGTAGCTTTAGCTTTTATATTTAGATCTTTGATCCATTTTGCGTTAATTTTTGAATATGATATAGGGGTCCAACTTTATTCTTTTATATGTGGCTATCTAATTGTCCCAGCACCATTTGTTGAAGAGAATTTGATTACGTGTCTGGTTTTAACAGAGGAGAATAAGAATGCTTTAGGATCGTGGGGTGGCAATGCTGTGACGCTGGTCTGTGTAGCGTTAGAAATGGCATCCAGATCGGAAGAGAGGACCAGTTCCTTCGTGCACAGCAGTTGTTCATTTTGCATTTGTTTCCTCTTTGCTCTAGGTTTGAGCTCTCTGAAAATCAATTTGTTTTGATGCCTGTAAGATATGTAAAACTTTAAAATATCCTTTTTTAAAGAGGAAGGATTCAGAAATGACTATGAGCGGAGAGAATGTATTAATTCACAATGTAGTAAAAAAATCTGTGTGGCAGGGCAAACATCTAATTACTGAACATCTGCTCTTCTTATCATTCTGCAAATGACCCTCTTCCCCTCTAAATCTCCAGGATGAATTACCTCATCCCTCAGCTTAAGATGTTGCGTGTACCGCATTTTCCTCTTCTGTCTCCGAACCTCGTGTGCGGGGGCTCATACATGTGGTGTTCCTGTATGTACATAAGTAATTAAATTCGGTTATGTTCTCTTGTTAATCTGTCTCATGTCAATTTAATTAGTAGACCAGCCGAGAGAACCTAGAAGGGTAGAGTACAGTTTCCTCTCCTGTGCTCTTGAAGCTTGAACTTCCTGACCCATCCAGCTACTGTCTCTCTCTGTACTGGGGGCTGTTTTAGTGCAGATGGTTGGGAAGTTATTTCTTGAGGTCAGTGAAGGATCCTAGAGAGCACTGTGATCACTGGCAAGTCTGTCATGGTTGGACCAGCCGAAAACCTGGTAAGAACCCAGTAGAGATGACAACAGGATACACATGTTAAAGAAGATTGAGCATGACGTAATATTAAGATAAGCTTTTGGGAACGTTGATGTAGCTCCCCGGTAGTGTTGCATCATGATGGAGCCTCGTCAAATCAAGATGAATTGAAGGAAGTGATAGCTATTATATCTGATTACGTATATTGTGTGCATAATTTTTACGAAAAATTATACCCCCTTAAAAACACCCACTACTTTTATTCATTTTTTTGGTGGATCTAATAATTAGTTCATTAGGTATAAATTTTTCCTAAATGTTGATAAACTGTCAAGGTAAGCATTCTTACATGTATAGGGTACTTTTTCAGTATAAATTTCTAAATTATTATTTCCTATTATGAGTATGAGTACTTATGAATACTTAATAACCTTCTACCATTTATTGATGATAACAAGGAACACCTGTATTTACATTTTTCTTAATTAAGAAAATTAAGAATTAAGAAAAACTAATTGTCACGTGCTACATTAACAACGTTTCAGTCAACAACGGAGCACATGTCAGACGGCGTCCCATAAAATTATAGTGAGAACTTCCCATCATCGGGTGACATCATAGCCATCTAGTGGTGTAGCCATCGTCATGAGCACATCACACTAACGAGTGTTTGCAGTGATGCTGGTGTAAACAGCTGTACTGTCACAACAGGAAACAAACTGCCAGTCGTATGAAAGTGTAGCAGCAGGCTGTGCCACCCGGGTTTGCGTGTCTCTATCCTAGTCTCTCAGAGATATCCCCATCCTTAGGCAGCGCGTGACTGTCCTGACCTGATAGCCACGTCTTCCCACTGAGTAAGCATGTGCTAGAAGAGTTAATTTTATCTGAGATTAAGTACATCCTTCTAAAAACCTAGAAGCACAGGTTATAATAAAAAATTTCTTTAACTTTTTTTAGGTCTAAATATCAGTCCGATATAGAGGGTACCAATTCTGTTTCTTCTGGAAGAAGATTTCTCACGTTCTTTTCGCTCTGATATATTGATGACTAGTGACTATTAGATTGGTGTATGCAAAACACCTTTGCTAATCTGATAAAATGGGTTTTTAATTATGTGCTCATTTGTTCTTTTAATTATTCTATTTGTCATATAAATAAATTGGTCTCTGGGGTATTTGTGCTCTATTCCCATTCCCAGAGACCCTTCTCACTCCACTGTGCACATGAGTCACCTGGTGATCTTGTTAAAATGCAGATTTTGATTCAGTAGGCATGGGGGAGTTAAATTTCTGTAGCTTCACGAGATGCCGGCGCCTTTGGACTGCACTTTGAATAGCAAAGTTTTCAATAACATTTTTGGGAACTGAAGCCAGGAAAGCCTTTTGAAGCCATTTCTTGTTATGATAACTTTAAAATATATGCCTAGTGTACTGATAATATATATTTTTCCAAAAGAGATATATATGTTGAATTATAACTTGTAATATGTGAGCTTTTCTTTAGTTTTGGTGTTGGACATGTTATCTACAGTGATGGTATTTATAGAGTGATAACATGATGATATAATAATTGTATACTGACTGTTATGTCTCGGACTATGCTTTACAAAGGTCGACTAAATTTTCTCAACAAAAACATGAAGTAGACATTATTTTTTTACTCATTTACAAATAAGAAGGCTTAGTAACAAATCCGGTGACTTGCACATGGTCACACAACTAGAAGGTGGCAGAACTAGGATGTCACCTCAGGCAGTCTGATTTAGAGCTCGTACTTTCAATCTCTATCCATCTGACAGCATTTCAGGAACTGTAAATTTACATAACGTATATCCGAACTTTCTAGCTTATTTCACAATTCATATAAGATATATTCGAATTTTCTAGTTTCTTCCCCAAAAGACCTTTGGAGAACATTTTTCTTCCTTTTGTTTTTATTTCTTGTGGTTTTCTCATAGATACTGATCATCTGTGATTCATTATCAGTTTTTTGTTTTTTTTTTTAGTTTTCTGCATATTTGTGTTTAGAGAAAAAGATCTCCACTTTCATATTCTTTTTATGCGAAAATTTACGAAGAAGGAAAAATAGATGGTGCCCTGCCCCGGCCGTCATTAGTAATGTTGAGATGATGTTTTCTACCACAGAGTGGCCCAGGGCAACGTCACACTTTGTCGGACTGTCACAGAAGAACGGTCGATGCTTGTGTGTGTCCTAAAAAATTGGTGGTGGGGGAGGGAGTATGGTTTTCTTTATCCAGATGGTAATTACGGTCTTGTGACGTACCTTCCACTGCTAGTCCTGCTAAACCATCGAAGGGTCTTAGAGAAGCCGGGGTGCCTCTGCCTTAACTGCTCTGCCAGTCAGATGTCTTCGGCATACGCAGTCCTTAGCCCTGCTTGTGTTAGAAACGCAGGAAGGAGAACGGTACCTGTGACCACGCAAGTTTTGTGCACACTTGTGAAAACGAGTGACCGCTGTTGAGGATTAGGAAGATGTGGCGCCTCGGTTGCAGTGTCCTTCGGAAACCAGTAACCACAAACAGGTCCCGATGAGCAAGGACGCAGCGGGCTTCGCTCTCGCCTCCAAGTACCTGGAAGCTGTTCACTTTCATTATCTGTTTCTTTTACAGTCCATCAATATTATGGAACTGACTTTACAGAAATATGGAAGTTATGAAAAATTCGAACAGGCCACCGGGGGCAGCCTGCTATCTAAAACGCGCATCTGGAGTCACGTCAGGAGGTACATGGTGAAAGAAGGCTGCATGGGTGAGGTACGGATCGTGAGCGAGCCCGGGCGGCTGATCTCGGCGTTTTAGCCCAGTCAGTGCCACGCGGTTTTTGCTACAGGTTTTGTTTTCCCATCCGTATTTAGCTCATTAGTCATTCCAGATGTCTCACTAAATACCAGTAGTTTTCTGTTGCATCGTTGTTTTTTCCTTACTACCATTTCTGCATGCCTTGTGGTGTTATATGAATTATTGTACGAAAATTGTTCACGAAGAGATTTACCCTAGTATTCAGTCTCGAAATGAGAACCGGCCCAGTAGTGAATGGGCTCTGGCTCCTGCGTGTCCCTTTGCATCATTTTGGCCCGGAGACTGTATGTGCGAGCGCAGCGGAGGCGCAGCTCCCGTCCTCCGTGTCTCCCTCAGCGTCGGCTCCTTTCCTTCCATTACCGTAAAGCTTCTAAGTTCCCAAAGGCTCAAAATTGGAAGGGTCAGCAGAGACTGGCCCTGCATTTCATCTGCTTGGTTTCTAGGAGATTCACGGTGGTGTAAATGAAAGAAAAGGTGTTCATTACGGATCCATTGTTTTCTGTGAAAGCCTTTTCCCCTCTGCCTTTGCATTTTGTTTTACCTGTGCGTGGTTTCTCCTGTTGCTCTGTAGATTGTCGTTCACCTCACGGAGGACCTCCTTTCCCGAGCTTCGATGACGGTAGTTAATGGCTGCCCGACGCTGACCATCAACGTCTCCACTGCACGGGAGCACTGGCTGGAGGGGATGCTGAGGCACGAAATAGGTAGGGCCAGCCCCTCCCCATCTGTTCGTTCCTCACCTCAGAGGTTAGCGTCAAAGAAACGTCCTTTTATAAGGGGAGTTTTCTTAGAGTATCTGGCAAAAAGTAACGAAGTTGTTAGGTTTCACTTAAACTAAAGCTTGGATGATTAATGTCTTGTTTCAAGTTATATTTTAGGGCAATGTGTAGCTGTGTTAAGCTTAGAAAGTCATTTACCCCTGGGGATTTGAGTTTCCTGGCCTTAAACTGAAGGAATTGAATCAAGTGATCTCTGAGATTCTTTTCAGATATCAAGTCTTTGATTCTATTTAAAAAAATAAATTGCAATAAAAGTTATACCTCCCCTGCTGAGACCTGTGTGCCTCCTGCAGGCAGGTGCGCCTTCACACCGAAAGGCTTCAGAGTCAGGTCAGCTCCTGCTTTGTTTCGCTCTGTAGGAGTGCATCGATTTGGTTTTGGAACTGTCGGCAGGCTCTTTTGGGAGAATGGCATTTCTTGTTTTCCACGTGCCCTTCTTCTCCTTAGGCACTCATTATTTTCGTGGTATTAACAACCTTCAGCAGCCGTGGAACAGCTGGACTGGCCGTAAAAAGCACGAGCTGAAGCCAAACAATCCCACAGAGGAAGGGCTGGCAAGTCTTCACAGCGTCCTGTTTCGAAAAGACCCTTTTTTGTGGAGGGCTGCCCTCCTCTACTACACTGTCTATCGAGCCAGCCAGATGTCTTTCTGCGAACTCTTCAGAGACATTGGAAAGTTCGTCAAGGACCCCGGTACCAGATGGGATTACTGCGTACGCGCCAAGAGAGGATGGACCGACACCTCCCAGCCAGGTGGGCGTCTCTCGGCTGCAAGTTTTCTGGCCCACTGGGTGGGTTACGTCCTAATCCACCAATCAGAGAATTCACTCACCTATGAGAAAGTAAACCTTTGTTACTTGAGGTCAGCGTTGCTTTTCCCAAGCCACGTTCATTAGCTTTATTTTTTTCCTATCTCATTTTGAAAAATGTTAAACCCACAGAAATATGGGAATAATGATGGAATGAACACTCATACGCCCTTCCTATAGATTCGCCAGTTGTTAACATTTTGCCATTTTTTTCTTTCTCTCTCTGAGTTTAAAAATACCTTTATTGTGCTCTAATTCACGTGACATAGAATTCACCCATTTACAATGAACAGGTTTGTGGAGTATTCATAGTTGTGCACCCATCACTGCTACCTAATTCTAGAATGTTTTCATCACACCAAAAAAAAAACTGGTACCCAAACTGTTTTCCAAAGTGACTGCAGCGTTTCACATTCCCACCGGCAGCGTGTGAGGGTTCCGGTTGCTCATCTTTCTCAACTCTTGTTTTGTTTTTCATTTTGAGTTGTAAGAATTCTTTGTACATTCTAGATGCAGATCTAGATATATCATTTACAAATATTTTCTCTACTTCTGTCGGTTGTCTTTTCACTTCCTGTGGCTTTTAGAAAGTAATTTGTACACTTGACATTTCATTTCTGAAAATTTGAGCATGCATCTACCTAATACAGTATCATTGTCACACTTAAGAAAGTGAGCTTTAGTTCAGCAATGTCAGCTAATACACACATAGTATTTCGATTTCCCCAGCCGTTCCAAAAATTTCCTTTATACCTGTGTAAAAAAATCTAGATCCAGTCAGGGTTTATGCACTACTTTTGGTGGCTGTGTTTCTTTAGCCTCTTTTAATATGGAGCAGTCTTCTTCACCTTTTTTGTCAGGATACTGTTTTTTTTGTTTGTTTGTTTTTTAAATTATTTTTTAGGTGAGGCAACCCTTGGTTGACCTCACAGATTGCAAGGACCTTGTCAGCTTACAATCCCCCTTTTTTTTTTCCCAACACCTACAGTACCTGGTCTTCCCAGGTGGTCTCCCATCCAAGTACTAACCAGGCACGACCCTGCTTAGCTTCCGAGATCAGACGGGATCAGGCTTGTTCAGAGTGGCATGGCCATAGAGTAGATACTGACTTTTTTAAAAAGTCCAGGCCACTGCTCTTGTAGAATGTCTACAATCTGGATGTGTTTGTTCCCTCATGATTAGATTCAGGGAAATGTTTTTAACAAGGACATTACATAAGTGATATTGTACGAGCCTTCTCACCACAGGAGATGCTAACTTCCATCCTTTTAAGGTGGGGATTGTGAGCACCGTCCCTTGTCAAAGGACATTTTCCTTTTCCCCATTGTAATTAAGTGATCTGTGAGGTGATAGATACTGTGCAGATATCCTGTTTCCCAGCATTTCATCTGATGGTTTTAGAATCCATCTGTGATCCTCGCCTGAATCTATTAATTTCACTAGGGATTTCTGGCCCTTTTTTATTATCGTTTTTATGATTTGTCTAAAGAAAACGGAGGTAAGGAGTACAGGCACACCGCATGCTGATCTTCACAAGCAGTCCGTCTCTAAGTTCACATGCTGTTCTGATAGAAACGGTAAAAGCTGTTGTCAGCAGCTTTAATACTTCAGATTGCCCCCAAAGTTTTTGTTTTTTTTGTTTTTACAAAATAAGTAGATTATATCAGGCAATACAAAAATGCCTTTGAAAAAGGCTAGGAATTAGGGGATGCTCATTTAAGAATCACTTGTCTTTAAGAGTAATTCAATATATTAACAAATTTTCTTCTAAATGTATTTAAACCTATTTATGTAGAGCTTCGAAATACCTGCCCCAGTCTGTGAGGGTTATGTCGCCCGCCCAGCGCCCTGTAACAGTTTATCCCTGTGGTGGAGGTGTCTGGGAGCACGTGCCTGGGAGCCAGGACCAGGCGAGACAGGGAGCAGGGAGGAGGAACACGTGTCCCCATCTTTCCTGTGTGCAGCCCCCCTCCAGGCTGCTTCAGGTCACGAGTGCGTCTGCCCCGCCCCTTCTCTTCACATCTGCTCGTCTGTGTTCTAGATGCACGGAGCTTCCGTGCTGCCCTTGACACCCATGGACACACGTCATTTTTAGACTAGTCCTTTTTTTTTTTTTTCACATACTTTAAAAAAAATTTTATTGCTGAAAATTTCAAATGTATAAAAAGAAGAGTGATTAATGTGCTGAACCCTCATTAAGTATTACTCAGCCTCAGTAATTACCGGCATTTCTAACTGGCTCATCTGTTCTTCCAAGTTGTTTTCCTCTAGTATCTTAAAGCCAATCCCAGACACCACGTCCTTTTACCCGTAAGTACTTCAGTATGCGTCTCTGATAAGGACCACTTCTTTTCACAATCCCCGTGCTATTAACAAAACTAACAGTTTCCTAATATAGGACTCTCCATATGGTAGAATTTTAGTCTATTTAATAGAATAAACTTTTTTTTAATTGCAGAAGTTGTGTCGTGACAGGAGAAAGGTTCTCTTTGTAAATGTAACACTTTTTTTTAAAGTAGGCTCAGCTCTCACAAGCCCTTTCTACTTACCATGTCTGCGTCCATATTGTTTTCTATTTATAAACCTCCTTACTCTTTAAAATCTAGTTCTAACTCATGTTTTCGTAGGGAGGAATGGTATCAAAATCAGTTATTTTTAATGGGGTAAGTGGTGTTCGTTTTTTAAAAAACCAGAGGCTTCTGGAATCCCGTGTCTGCACGTTGCCCCCTGAAAACCCAGCTGCTCTGTTACTGCCCTCCCCCAGCCTCCCCTCCACTGCATCATGGGAGTTAAAGTTATGATCAGAGGGTTGGGGGGGAGAGTGGGATAATTATTTATAAGAGTCATATATTTAAATTACTGGTGTTTCTTCATAATTAGGAAAAATGCTATCTTAATTGTGGGGAGTGGGGTCTGGGAGGAGAGTCTAACAGGGGAGCTTCTAGTCCCCACGTTACCCCGGCCCTTCCCGAAATCTGACATTTTACGTTACAAGTCTATAGCAGTTAAATAAAAACAGACATGGCAAGTGCCAGTCTTTTTAATACAGACGAGACTCTTGCGGTAAAGGGAGTATTCAGGTTAGACTCTAATTACTTGGTAATTTTTTTAAACATCAGAAAGTAAACTTCTTCTGGTTCCTCCAGGGTGCTTCAGTAAAGACCAGGTGTACTTGGATGGCATCCTGCAAATCCTCCGATACAGAGACACCATCGACTTCCACCTGCTGACCGCCCTGGGGAAGGCGAGTGAAGCCCGTGGCACAGGCCCCACGCCCCCCGGGCGCCGTGTCCTCCAGCTCAGCTCTCTGATTCAATATGACTTGGGGTCAAACCGTTTTTACTTCATTGTGGGAATAAGTTTCCTGTGTATGATAACGGGAGGGAAGAAATGTGGTTCTGTCATGGAAACAAATGTCTTTGAGGACAGTAAGAGATAAAGAAGGAAATAGGAAATCTGGGAATATATTATGTAGTTTTATTTTCATTTTTACATCTTTTTTTCTAAAGCATTTTAAAGTACGTTGTAGATACTTCCCCCCTTAGCACATCAGCATGTGTCTCCCAAGAACAAGGGTATTCTCTGACATGACCATATGAGTTTCTCATTTTTTGGTCCAGTTCCACTTTATTTTAAATTGTTTTTTAAATTAAATTTATTGGGTAACATTGGCTAATAACATACAAATTTCAGGCGCACAACTTCACAGTGTACCATCTGCGTACTCCGTCGTGGGCTCACCACCCGAAGTCAGGTCCCCTTCCGTCGCCATATATGGCCCGTGACCCTCTCCATCCTCCCCTAAACACCCTTCCCCTCTGGTAACCGCCCTTCTGCTGTCTGTGAGTTTGTTTTGTTTGTCGCGTTGTTATATATCCCACCCAGGAGTGAAATCGTACGGTTCTCGTCCTTTTCCATCTGGCTTATTTCACTTAGCACCTTTCTCTAAGGCTGAGTAAATTCCATTGTATATATGTACATTTTCTTTATCCAGTCATCTGTCAAAGGAGACTTAGGTTGTTTCCATATCTTGGCTATTGCGAATAATATTGCATTGGATATAGGGATACATGTATCTTTTTGAATAAGTGTTTTTAAATGTTGGGGGTAGATACCCAGAAAGGGGATTGCTGGGCATATGATAGCTCTATTAATTTTGTGAGGAACCTTCAGACGTTTCCATAATGGCTGCACCAGTTTACATTCCCACCAGCAGTGTATGCGGGTTCCTCCCCAACACTTGTTATTTCTTGTCTTATTGATAATACTCGTTCTGTCAGGTGGGAGGTGCTGTCTCATTGTGGTTCTGATTTGCATTTCCCTTAGAACTAGGGATGTTGAGCATCTTTTCGTATATCTCTTGGCCACCCTTATGTCTTCCTTAGAAAAGTGTCTTTTCAGGTCTTCTGCCTATTTTTTAATCAAAGTGTTCTTTTTTGTTGTTGTTGAGTCATATGAGTTCTTTATATATTTTGGATATTAGCCCTTTATTGGAGGTATTGTTTGCAAATATCTTCTCCCATTCGGTTGATCACCTTTTTTTTTTGTTTGTTTCTTTTGCTGTGCAGAAACTTTTTAGTCTGATGCAGCCCCATTCATTTATTTTTGCTTTTAGTTTCCTTACCTTTGGAGTCAAGTCTACAAAAACCGCTCTGAGACCAAGGTCCATAAGTTTAGTGCCTATGTTTTCTTCTATGCATTTTATTGTTTTAGGTCTTATATTCAAATCTTTAATCTCTTTTAAAGTATAATAACCCTGCCCCCGCAATCTCAGTTTTTGTTTTTCATGACATTTTTAAGAATCCAGGACAGTTTTCTTAAGAATTCCTACAATCTAGATGAGCGGATTGTTTCCTTGTAATTAGTTTCAGGTTAAACATTTTTGCCAGGAATTCGACTTAAGTGAGTTGTGTATGTCCCATTGCATCACATTGGGAAACACTTAATGTCATTTTTATTATTGGTAACGTGTGTTCAATCACCTGGGTGAATTAGTTACTGCCAGGCCTCTCCATTGTGGGGTGCCTGCCTGTCCCCCGTTGAATAGTAAGTAATCCATGGGTCAGGCCCGTGACTGCTCTGGTCCTCACCAGCGGTTTGAGGAGTGGTTTAACATCCACTGGTGATCGCTGCCCAGATCCGTTACTGATCTGGCGGTGGCAAAATAGAGAACACTGAAGTCTGTGACATCCGTTACATCGCACTTCCCTTTTTCCTAGTACTTTTACGTCCTTATCCTTTTTCATTCACCCCTTCCAGTGGCTGCTCCTGTGTTTTTTGGACGTCTCCATGTTTTCTGGCCAAGTACAGTGTTCTGAACTCATACTTTTCCTACCCAAATCTGAGTGTAGATATTTTTCCAGGGAAGCCTTGATTTCTTTCAGTGGGAAATGGTATTTATAAAACAAGGTCTAAGCACCAGAAGTGCTCACTGCTCCTGGCCGATGGTGCTTTTAGATCTTTTTAGTGAGCAAATCGCGTGTGTCCTTTCTAAATTGTAAGGGCATTCTCTGCAGATGAGTACCACAGGCTCTCCTGCAGCTTTGTTCCTGTTCTGTGTATCTCCCTTCTCGTAAAACGAGAACATTAATATATTTACTCATTCTCTCCTACAATAAACTTAAGAATGGTGTAAGAATTACTAAGCCATAACAATAATAACACTTTCATTATACTTAATGGTGTAAATACTCAATAAAATAAATAATTTTAGTAACTAAAAAATAAATAAAACAATGAAAAACATATAATAAAAAACAGATATAATATGAACATGATTTTTGATTTAATGTCTTCTTACTGAGCCAAGACGCATATTGATCAGAAAACAGTACCATTTAAAGTCAGCCATGTTTTGGAATTTAAAGTTGCAAAGATAATTTATGGAACTTAAAAAGTTTCACCCCTAAACTTAATATAACTACCTGTGAGAGATTGGGTTCTTACACAAGCAAATGAAAAGATGGGAAATTTTAAATACTACTTACAAAACTTCAAAATAAAAGTGAGACTTTAACACAAAACGAATCATTATATTTCTCAAATTAAAATATAAATAAAAAATAGAAATATAGAAAATGCAACATATAATTATGATTTTCCTAATTTAATAATATATTTATATTTTAGCTATTTTCTTGAATCTTTGATTTGTTTAGGCTTAGAGTCTCACACACATTTTTTAAATTTACTTGTATAATTTCTAGACAAACTGAGTAGGTGCAAGATAGATTGTTAAATCAAATATTGACTTTTAAATTTTTTAGTATGGTTAATGGAATAAGTGGGCAGATACATTCTTATTTAACACAGTAAAGAAGTAGAAGCCACTGATTTTTGTTATTTTGCAGGTATTAAAGTAATTAGTAAAACAAGCCACATAAGTTTTACTTAAGACCCAGAGAGAAGTTGTTCTTCAAAATGTAACTGGTAGTCACATTGAAAATTGACTCAACTTCCTTTTTTAGGTCTCTTATGAAGACGTGGATCGCCTGAAAGGGTTGGCAGTTACTGAAAACACGAGAGTCCCTCACTTCCTGCAGGACCGTGACCGGTACATGGAACACTTAGAGAAGATCATGGAAGTGAATGAGCTGGCCGACAGGGAGCTGAAGGGTCTCATATGTTAACTCGCGTTCTCGCGGACCCAGCTACGCTGGATCTCCATGTATATTCCCACGTAGGTGCACTTAGCACCAGCAGATTTAAAAAAGAAGAATGACTGTTTACATGAGTTTTCTGAAGAATGATCTGCAGTATTCAGCTGAATCTTTAGGTTAAGTGCAAACCTTAAGCTATTTCCCTGAAATGTTTCTACAGGCTACAAGGGAAGGTTACTTGTTTTCATCTGACTCTGTCGAGAGTCATATGAAAATACTGCTGATGCATATTTTTGAAGGATCTTCGTCAAACTGAGCGATGACTTTCCTTCTTCCTGAGCAGTGTGGTCTCAGGGCTGCAGCCTGGGCACCACCATCAGCTTCAACTAGAGGTTGAATCTAGTGCCGTTAGACGCCATGGTGATAGTTTATTTGAATATGGTAATTATTTTCCTTTGAAACATTAGTTTTGTTATGCTTCCCAAAACTAGCTATATCTAAGACTTCGTATTCCTCTTAAGGGTGTAATTGGAAGGCGGAAGCAGTCTATGAGTTTTCATGAGTTCTTTATTTTACATGTTATTATTTCACCTCGCAAATTTATAGGAACTAACTTGGAGAGTTATCTCATTTTGTCCAGTTATCCCTCAACTAAACTCTGTTTCATTTGCTGAAACATACTTCAAAATTTTAATCAAGTTTGAGGGTCTTTCTCTCTCTGTTCCTTTATGTAAATGGTAAGTACAAGTCCCAGAGAGGTTTCTCTGCCTGAAATAGTTGGGTAAGAGAGGAGCTACTCATCTTTTAATTAAATGGAGCAACAGACGAGGGGCGGACTAGCAGCTGGTCTGCTTCACGTAGGAGCCGGATGTTGAGTGGGTGGCATCTGTAGTAAACTTGACCATGCTCTGAAAAATAGAACTTCTGGGCGTTGCCATTTGATAAAACGGCCTATTGATATCAGCCTGGTGTATTTTATCAAAATCTTTGACTTTATCGACCCAATAAGGACAGTTTGAATTTCAAAAATGAGTTTGCTTCATTTCTCCTGCCAAAAGCCTCTACACTTAGCTTTATAATTTATCAGTTTTGACATATACCTGCACATACATAATTGTGATCAAATGGTTGTTCAGACAACTTATTTTAATGATCAGAAAGACTACTGTAAACACCCCGTTCAAAATTGCTACTGTAATTTCTACCCAAAGCTGTTGGAGAGTTTATCTTTACCTCAGTTCAGGCTTAAATATGGTGCTAACACTGGCGGACGTATGTATACTGCAATGATCGGTCCACATTTGTGCTAGGAAATGATGTATTGGAAATCTTTTGCAGGCGAAGTTATGTGATTTTTCTCATTCACATATCTAGAGGGCTTGCCTTAGAGAAGAATGTTGTAGCAAACAGGATGTTCCCTAACTGGTGCCTGGCAGTTCTTGCAAAGCCAGGCATCTTGCCTTTGGCTGGAGTGGGCCAGGCCCGTGGAGCACTGAGGGCGCCCAGACACGTGTCACGCTGCCTGGAGTGTGGCCTGCGCGTCTCTCTGTATGGCACTCGCCAGACACCGGAAGACTGTTCTTGACCTTGACCCCTCAAGCATCATTTCCTTGTAGCGGAGTCATCCAGTTTCAGCTTTGTGTGGTGTTTTCTGACTTCATCTTCAAACTTAACAAAGGTTATTGTGAAACAGTGTCTTATTAACTGGAATTGAAGTATAGACAGAGATGGCAATATTTATGTCCTGTGACTTAAGCCCAAAGCTTGTAAATTCAACATTTGTAGGTAATTATACTGCTGATCTTATGTTATGGTTTAAATATAAAGGAAAATCACAGCAGCCTTAATTTCCTATTGGTAGGGTGATGTGCAGTGGCTATCATCTCCAAATTTTAAAATAGATTTATATTTCTCTCTGGAAAAGGAAAAACTTCCTTGCCTTAATTCTTTGGTATAAAGACAAAAAACATGAGCACTATCTAGACAAAAAAAAAAAAAAGACTCTAAATCACATTGATTGTATTGATATTTTAAAAGTTAGCAATGAACCAAAAAATAGTTTCAGATTAGCAGAGATACTTAAAGAGCTCTAAGCTTTAAAAGTTGGGATTAAAGATTTAATTAATGTTTATTATTCTCTTTCCCGAAACTGCATTAAGGTAGTTTTATTCCCCCCCAAAAAAGTTTTAATAAATAGAAAATTATAGCAGCAGTACTTAGGGAAAGAGTTGAAGATCATATTTATTTTAATAGTCATTTGTTCTCGGCTATTGATGATTAGGATTTCATCAATTTTGTCCTCGTAATTTTAACATACGATTGTATCAAAAAGAAATTCTGACAAACTTCGATTTTCACACCAGAGGTAATTGAAAGTAAAATTGTTTGCAAACATAAATACATAGTGTTCATTTCTTTATAGTTACATCTTTGTAAAAGTGTTTAAAATTTGTATGGTTGGATTTGTAAATCTTTGGGCATTTTGTGTCTAGCTGTAATAGAAATAAATAACCGCAAGGTTCTCACGTGAGCTCTGTGGATATGTGTGCGTGCACACTTCTGTTCTTTGAAAACCTAATTATATTTTTATTGAGGTATTTCTAGTTTTCTTACGTGGTAATTTTTGAAAGGACGATCGATCATGTTTGTCTTTGGGTATCTTTATTTATAGAGAAATATTACATGTGCCACACTCCACCTTCCTAATCAGCTTATAGTCTCACGGGTTGTAGGGAGAAGGGAAAAGGAGAGCTGGGTCATTTTGTCTTGATTTACTACCCTGTTCATTAAAACAGTCATGCAAAACCTGTGGAGCAGGATCTGCGCTGAGCGCCCGCGGGCCTCCGGCGAGGAAGACCAGAACTGCCCATGACCAGGCGAGGGAGGGAGAATGGCCCAGAGCCCGCCGGTCCCGTCCCTGACAAGTGCTACCGGAAGAACAGTGTGTGCAGCACAGGGAGAAAGATCACTTGCAAAGTGGTTAATACCACTCTTCGCAACGCTTGTGTCTGAAACCCGAGCAGCCGTGACCCAGGGGAAGGAGTGGGCCCCGAATGCAGCTGCTGGCTCAGCAAAGGCCTAGAGAAGAGCCCGTGAGACCTCCAGAGGGTAGAGGTCTTTATCCCTAAGGGTCTCGGTCTTTGAACGCAAACCTTTCCTGCACCTGGGGAACCCTTGCCAGCCGGCTGATTTCACCCATTTCCGTTCATCAGTTTCAGTAGCTAAAGGCATTAAAGGCTTGAAGCTGACGCCAGGGGGCGGAACTCCAGCGTTTGTCAGCGGCTGTGGCAGTGCGGTGAGAACGTGCGGGATTTCGCGCACACAGCAGAAAGGCCGTGTAAAGAGGAAGCACAAGGGCAGCCACCTGCAAGCCGGGGAGAGAGGCCTGGGACGTAGCCTTCTCTCACGGCCTGTAGGAGAAACGAAACCTGCCAACACCTTGACCTTGAACTTCTGGCCTTACCTGGGGGAAAGGGCACAGCAGAGAGCACGCAGCACTCTGGCCACTGAGGAGGGACTGGCGGACGTTCATTTCTTCCCCATTGGCCAGGTGTCGTAACTAACGATGGCCGGCTTCGGAAGTGACGTCAGCAACGTGGCCGAATGAGACGTCCGTCATTGTGGGCCCCCCAACAGCAACAGTGTGGCATCTGCCTGTGGACAAACCTGCCTCTGGGAGCTTCGGGATCTGGAGGGACATTGCCCACCTGGACGTCGGGTGACGGTTACCCAGACCGAGGGCCTGGCTTGGACCTTGCAGTGGCCCGTGGGCCAGCTCCGGTCCCTCTGGGCTTCAGCCTAGGAAACCCTGGAGAACACTTTCTTAGGCATCACCCACGGACAAGAGCCTTGGTGGCAGTCTAGGGTTCCAGTGGAGAAGCTTCGGTATGGCCCTGGAGCAGAGCTCCGTGAGGCTGGGCGCTGAAGGGAAGCAGCCTGACTCTGCCCTCAGCGCCCCTGCCCCGGGGCTCAGGGCCAAGGGCGATCTCAGCCCGGACTTTCTCCTGTGGGGAAGTGGGGAGTGAGTGAGCCCCCAGCTTCCACAGCTATGCAGGACGCTGCCCAAGAGGCCTGTTCTCTCTCGCCCCATCCGGAGTACTGAATCGTGCGCTGCCTGATGGGGTGGGAAGAGGCTGTGAAGACAGCAGGTCCAACTGCATCGTGGTCTCCATCAAGGAGCTGGCTCACGAGCTTCTGGGGATGCCTTCCCTGTGGCTGTCCACAGGAGACTGGCCCACAGGAAGCCCCTCCCTCTGTGGCCAGCCCCTGCTGTGCACTCCAAGTAGTGTCGAGAGCAAGCTTTGGCAGATGGCTAGTGAGCACGTACAAAAAGCCAGCCCGAATCTGCCGGCCAGAGACAGACCACGAGTTTGAGCTTTTGCTCCACTCCTGGGAAAACGAAAGAGGCCGTCAGCACCCAGCTTTGGTTACTGCAGAATCAGGAGAAGGCAGGCAAGCAAGCTTAGGGATTCTGCCATGAGAGGGAGCAGGAAGCTGGGCACAATCACCCATAGGCGGCCCATCTCTAGCAGGGCCAAGTGACGGCGTTTCTCTCCCAAAGGCAGTAGTGGCTGGAGGAGGTGGCTGTGACTCCACATACAAAGGCAGCAATGCAGAACGCAAGGAATGTGGAAAATCAAGGAACCATGACACCACCAAAGGATCATAGTCTTCCAAAGACATGGCGATCTGTGATTTACCCCATAAAGAATTCAAAATGGCTGTTTTAAGGAAGCTCAGTGAGCTACAAGAAAAAGACAGTTCAACGAAATCAAGAAAACTACGTGAACAAAAAGCAGTGTAACAAATAAAAAAGCAAATTCTGAGAGGAAGGCTACAATGAATGAAATGAAAATCTCATAAACATCGGAACCGATCAAGCAGAAGGAAGACTCTGAGAAGATGGGAGCTTTGAAATGATCCAGAGTACAGAGGACGAAAGAAGAACAAAGCCTGCGCGATCGGTGGGATGCCAGCCGGAGAAACAGTTCGCAAATCAAATTACTGGGGTCCCAGAAGAGGAGAGTGAGAAGGGGGCGGAAAGCTCATTTAAAGACGGAACGGTGAGAACTTCCTAAATGGGGAGAAATGTGGGTACCCAAGCTCCTGAAGCAGGAGTTCGCCCGCGCATTTCTGAGTGCCACCCCACGGCTGCCCACCGAGCCCTTCTTTTTCCCTCCGACTCTCACTATTTTATTTTAAGCTCGAGGTGCTGGCGATTCTTGCTGGTTGACCCTTATACATTTGTCACCTTAAAGAGCTCAAGAGAAGGTGTCACTGAAGTCTCCTGCAGGCCTAGTCCAAACTCTGTTTCCTCTTGGGTCCGATTTAAATCTCGCTGTCAAGTTTGTCATAAATTTTTTGAGATGAGCTGGGCTGTGAAGCAGTATATAAACTCTGCGTATAAATATACAGAAGATAGTATATGCTGACGTACGTTACGTACTTTCAGTCTTTAGATCGTCAATAATAATCTTAATGTGTCTGACACAAGCAATGTGAATGTGAGACGTGAGCAATTTGAAATTCAGCTGCTGTTTTATCTTCCACCGCTTCCTGACGTGATGACCTAAGACACTTCTCTGTAAAACTTCTCAGTGTTTTCCTTTTAGAGAAAAGGGAGGGAAGGAGGGATGGGGGAGACACCAGAACCCCCGGCCAGAGAGCTTTCTCGTCTCAACAGCTGGCCGCGGCCCCTCACAGAGGCCCCCACTGCATCTGCATCACAGGCGAGGCTAGGGATGCGTGGTTTTTGATGAAGCCCCAACGTTGCTTCGATGCACAAGGTCTCTGTGGCGTATTTAGGTCCTCTGTCCCAGACCCGAGATGCCTGCAGCTTCCAGGCCCGTCTCAGCCGCTGGGCTGCCCTTAAACAAGACCCTGGGAGCCATGCCACGGCCTCTGCCCGCACCTGCAGGCCGGGCGAACCCCTCCCATACACCGGTTCCAAGGGCCTAGGGCAAACGTCGCAGGGCGTGGGGTCAGCCATGTGACTGGATTTGTCAGGGTCGATTCTCCGCCTTGGGAACTGTGCTACATCCTGTATGCTCAGGACGAGAATTGGTCCCTTGCCTCCAGGATCCTTCTGGAAGCTGCCTGTGAAGTCCACAGGTCAAACCCGCCAGGCCGTCCACGGGGCCCGGTTGGCCTCAGCACCCAAACTTCTCAGTGTGACTGGGGCTTGCCCGCAGGCCCGTGAGAGCCCTCTGGGAGAGAAATGTGAGACAACTGCACTTCTAAAATATTCTGTCACTTTGGAGTTAGGTAAGTAAATAATGAAGAACGATGTTCAGGAAAATTCATTGGAAAAGTTCATAAAATTCCTAGAGCTCCCGTCACTTACCAGTTCCATAAACAGTAAGGATTTACTCGACGTCCGTCTGGAGATTGGCCACATGCCTCACCCTCGGAGGCCAAACCAGAACCCTAATAAACCACGTTTCTTCTTGATGCCTCAGCTTCACTGCTGTTCATGGCAGCCTCGGCCACCTTCCTAGGTGCTCTGTGAACAAAGCCCCCTCCACGTGGGGGTGTCTCAAAGCCTGGGCCTCAGGGCACCAGCCTCGGTCCGCCTGGGCCACAGGCAGACCCGAGCAGCATCCCACCATCGGATCCTCTGTGCAAGGGCACAGGACGCTGCGTGCCAGGAAGCTCCAAGGGCGACACCCCCGTGCCCCAGAGGGAAGTTGTCCCCCCAGCGGAAGGAGTCGGAGCGCCTGGGACCCACGTGCCCAGCGTGCCCGCCAGCACCCAGCCGCACAGCCGGCTTCGCCCACCATTTCCTGACTCCCTGTCCTTGGGCCCTGAGAGTCGGCGAATGGGGGGATTTTTATAGCCCATAAATTCACAAGATTCCTTGAAGCACAAGAACGGTGTCCCGCTGGCCACTTGAGGACATCTCAGAACTCAGAGCAAAGAAACCGCCACAGAATACCCGGCAGCCGCCAACTCACACAACGTCACATGTGCTCAGTCACCATCACAGTGAGACCTGAGTCCTTCGTGGTCTCCAGCCCCACAGTAGCCATTTAAGTAAATGATTCATCACGACGGAGAGGCGAGCCCACCTTCCATCACCGACTCCTGGTGGGAACTCCGCTTGCTGAGCGGACACCATTAGGCTCCCCAGAACCCAGAGCGCCATGTGAAGCCTGCCTTATGTGGTTTGGCCCCCAAACTCAGGAAAACGCAAGCAGGTGGGGAACATCTCCTGGGGCCTTTCCTCTATCCCTTCTCCCTCCTGCCCAGGCCACCTGGGACCGACTCCACGCCAGGTCAGGGCTCTCCAGGGGCAAAGCCACACCCTCCTGCCCGCCGTTCTCTCCAGCAGGCCTTTGAACTTCACTGTTCAGGGACCTGAATTTTCCATGTTCCTAAGTGCAACCTAACCACCCAGGCACCCAATCAGAGAGAGAGTGCCCCTCAACCCCGCCCCCCGGGGGCAAAGTGGGAACTGGAGACAACCTGGGAAGCAAGAGCCAGAGGCCCCCGGGTGCCCAGACAGCACCTCACCTCTGCCTTCAGAGTTTGTCCTCGCTGCTCCAGACCAGCAACCTGGCCGCCTGACTCTCTGCCGTCTGCTTTCCTCAGTCTGTATGCTGGCTGCGGGGAGACCAACTCCTAGGTCCCCCACGGAGACACAGCCTCCCAGTCAGTCCCCAGAAAACAGGAAGCCACAGCAAATGACCCCCAGCCTGTCCCTTTTGCATTATCCCTGCCTGCCTTTGTCAAGGCCACCCGTTTTCCACAGCCCTCCTCCTCCGCTTGACATGTCCCAGGCCAAATGCACTCATCAAGGGAAAACCTGAGGCCTTAATGCTCCCCACCCCAAACTAATCAATTTACTAATTCATCGTAATGGATGGACGTCCGCAGGTGAGCTCACCTTCCATCGCTGACTATTGATTGGAACTCGGCTTGCTAAGCAGACACAATTAAGCATCCTCAGAACCCAGAGCACCACGGTCCCCCCATCCTGCTGGTGGCCTCCCTTATGTGCAGCAAACTCCTCGTAACCAGGGCCCTCCCACCTCGGTTTTGAGGCACGCGGTCTGGTTTTCAGTCATGGCTTCAGCCCCCCTGCACTCCAACTCTGTCGGGCCCCGGCATCTGAACCCGTGCCCACCTTTATGGTGCCACTTCACACATAGGGGCCTCCTGGTGCTCGGCTGGGTGCTGCCACTCATGTGCCAGTTTTCAAGGATACAGAGATGATGACGTGAGCTTCCTAAGGCTGCTGTAACAAAGTACCACAAAATCTGGGGGCTTAAAGCAACAAAAATGTATTGTCTCAGCTCTGGAAACTAGAAGTCCAAAATCAAGGTGTCATCGGCGCTCTGCTCCCCCTGAAACCCTTCCTTGCCTCTCCCAACTTCTGCGGTTGCAGGCTTCGGTGCATCGCTCCAGTGTCTGCCTCTGTCATGCCAGGCCATTCTCCCTGTGTCCTTGTCCCCCACTTCTCTTACAAGGACCCCAGTCATATTGGATGAAGGGCCCGCCCTGCTCCGACATGACCTCGCCTTAATGGATTATATCTGCAGTAACCCTATTTCCAAATAAGTCACATTCTGAGGTGCTGGGGGTCAGGACTGAACCATAGGTTTTGGGGACATAATTCAACCCATAACACAAGATACCAGGATCTCTGTCTTCAAAAAACCGTTGTCATCATGATTATCCTCTTTAACAGTGGGCCAGACTTCTCTGGGCTTTTCTAGATGTTTGCAGTCTGGCCAGTAGGCAGGCCCCTGAAACCAGTGTATTCTGAAGCGTGAGTGTCCGTGGAGGGATGTCCCGTTCTTGACGGGAGCACAGAGGACCAGTCATGGAAGGCTCTGGAAGGGCAGGTTCCCCCACCCCTCATCCCAACTGCCTGGATACTTATCCTACAGGCACCTGAGCACAACTTGTCCAGAGTAGAGCTCCGCGTTTTCCCCACACCCGGTCCTTTTCCTGATTTCTTCACGAAGATGAGGTTCTCAGAGGCCATGAAATTGCCTTGGGATGTGTGGGCGAGACCGCGGGAGAAGTCACCGTGTGCCCACAGCCCGCTGGCTCTGCCGCACATCCCAGGTGCTTTAAGACCAACCTCCATGGTGTCTCAGGGCATCCCTGATGTTGATAAAATGATCGCCTTTTACAGATAAGTCAGCACAACGGTTACCCCAGGCAGATGTGGCTCCAGCTCCCACGGAGCTTATTATGGTCCAGCCAGGCACCCCCGGGGCTGCTCCAGCTGGTCAGGCAGAGTCAGCACGGGAACCACGTCCTCCTGCCACTCAGCACGGCCCCGTGGAGCCCACCTCTGCACAGGCTCCCTGCCCCGACCCAGGCGTGGCCACCCCCTGGCTCCACCTGCTCCAGACGAGCATGAAGCAACGCGTGACATTACAAACCCCAGGACCCCGCACTTGCCTTGCCAGGCTCTGCTGTGCACCGCTGCAGCCTCGTCCTCTAGTCGCTCTGCACAAAGCCTGCACGGGGTCCCCCTTTTCTTTAGCCTGCTGCCTTTTGGGATCTGGCCTTTGGCTCCGTTTAGTCTTTCCCCCATAACGCACTATGAGCTTTTGCCACCGTGAACTATACTTGACACTTCCGTTCCCTTCCTCCACGGCCCTGCCTCAGAGAACGCAATCTCCCGCTCAGCCACTGCGTCCCCCAGCCCTGCCCATTCATGTCCCAGGTCAATAGACCCCTTCCCCACAAGGACGCCTCAGATTCGCCCCCAGGCGAGTGCAGCCTCCGATTCACATAGCGTGTCATATTTCCGCCACACAAGACTTAAAACAAGGCCTTTGGAATCACACAGAGCTGAGTTTGAATCCCGACTTTGTCAAATACCGGTTGTGAATCCCATGTAGGTTCCTTGCCTGTAAAATGGGGGCGACAGCCTCAGCCTGGAATCCTTGATGAACGTCCTAAGGTTAGCTGTGTAAGTCACAGGTGTCTGACACTGGCAGGAAGCACCCATTCCCTTCCAGGTCCCTTCCCATCCTCCTCCACCTCCACTCCCCGTGCCTGTCTTCAGCCCTGGCGTACGGGTTCCTGAAGACCTCTCGGGCTAAGCGCGCACACCTGAGGGTGGGGCGGGGCTCTTCCTGGGAGAGACAGACATCCCTGAGAACCATCACCTGGGAAAGGCACCAGGTGTCAGGCAGGAGGCCAGACTTAAGGGACATCCTCAGCCAGGCAGGGGAGCGCATGCTGTCATTCCGTGCTCACTCTGAACTTCCTTCTAGATGTCCAGACCTACCTAAGGGTCTTCCTGAGCCGCAGGGCTGCTGGCCTCTGCCAGGTGAGGCCAGGCAGGGAGACCCGCATCCACCCCACGAGCGGCAGATGAGGAAGCTCTACCTCGTAGCCACAAAAGTCAGCTTTTATGAGCCCCTCGGTGGTTGCTTTGCCCCCGTAAGCCTTTGTCAAGTCCGCCTTCCCTGCCCCAGCCTGGGCTCAGCTGTGGGGCAGGTGGACGTGCCAGCAGCAGGGAGGGCCTGCAGTGTGTGAGCCAGCTGCTCTCGCGACATGCTGGCTCAAGCGCTGTGCCTTCCAGACGCCCCATAGAAAGACCGGACAAGCCAGATGCACTGATGCCCTAGGAGAGCCTGACAGTGCCTCGCCCTGCCATCCACCTGCTGGTCGCTTGTCACTGTGCTTGGAACAAACCAAAGGTGCGCCCTGTGCTGCCCTGGGAGCAGAGTGACCAGGGACAGTGCCAGCGGCCGTGGAGCAGAGTGACCAGGGACAGTGCCAGCGGCCGTCTCTGACCCTCAGGGAGCCTTCGGGCCTTTGTCAGCGCAATGCAGGGCCAGATGGTCAGTATCCATGTGACAGATTCCATCGGGTGGGGTCTTCGACTCCAGGGCCCACTTGACCTAGGGCTGGGACAGGATCACCAACCACTGGGAAACCACAAAGCTCATGTCTGGTTGTGGGGAACAGAGAGGGCCTCAGGGTACAATGTAAACAATAAATAATTACAAGTAATTGTGACAAAGGCTGCTACTTGACTCTCCTGCCGTGTCAGGGCCTTTGAGGCGAATGCAGCCCATGTGACTGGCCCTGTGTGACCGGCCCTGTGGTCAGACGCTGGCGCCAAGAGCTTTACTAAGTTATTTATTCTTCGCAGCCCTGAGGGGGTTTAGCTTCACTTAACAGATAAGGAACCGGGACTCGGCCAGCCAAGCCGGATGCACAGGGCCTGCAGCTCGGACACGCTATCTACAGAGCAGTGAGCCCACGCCTGGGTCCCCAGTGAGAAGTGCCACCACGCCATCCCTGGTGTGAGTGTATGTCCCGCAGGAGCCCCTGGCCAACTCCTGCACAGAGCCTGGGGGCCGAAGGCCTGTGCTGGGGCCAGAGCTCGGCTTCTAGCCTGCACTGTGCTGCTCGTTGAGGTCCCCGTCCCTTACCTTCTCTGAGCCCCAGTTTCCTCGTCTGTAAAAGGAACAGATAACAGTACCAACTTCATTGGACTCTTCTGAAGAATCCAGCAGTTAGGAAGGTACAGTGAGTAGGACAGCAAGGAGCCCATCAGCGTGGTCAGGGAGAACTTGGAAAGGGGGCCATTCAAGGTCAGTGAGCTATGCTGAAGCCTCTCATTCCTTTCCTCTGAAAACAACCCCTGTGTGGCCTCAGGTGGGTTGAGCTTACGTCCCATTCCAGAGATGACGCCGCGCGGGGCGGCGTCGCCGACTCTGACACCCCAGGTGTCTGGGTTCTCGCTCGCTCTGAGATACCTGCACGACGGAGAACTCCAACCACGAGACCCAGAGAAGCACCCAGGAAGCGATATTCCTGTGGCTTTGGAAGGACGCAGCCTCTGCCGAGGGCCGGCTCGCTGGGCTTCCCTCGGCTCCCCCAGGGCAGTGGCGAGGGCGCCACGGCTTGCGCCCAGCTGTCTGAGGCCCGAGGGCTCTGGCCGTCCTCCCAGTCCCCCTACCACGTCTGTGGACGGGAGGGCAGGGCCGGCACGGTGGGACCGAGGGAGGTGGCAGTGGGCCCTGCTGCACGCAGGGGGGACAGGAGCACCCTGATCTCAGGACCTCCAGGGGCAGGAGGATCAGTGGGGCAGGGCAGGGGGGATTTGGTCTCCAGAGGTCCCCCCGTGACCGAGAGACCAGGGAGAATGCTTCAGCTCGGTACTGACGCCTGTCAGAGCTTTCCTAGCACGTGGTTCCGGCACCCACCCCACCCCCTTCCAGAACCCGGTCCAGCTGCAGGACCCTCTGTGGCACCTCCAACAAAGTGGCTTCGCGGTTGGGCCCCTTCCGGACAACCCTGGGGGACCCTGGGCGGCAGGAGGAGGAAGAAAAGAAGCCTTTTCTTCCCGTAGTTTTGATGCAAAAACCAACGTGGCTAAGGGGCTTGGGGGACCCGCCCGGCTGGTGGACGCGAGTGGATGAGGCCCCGAGATGGGCCGCTTGGCGGGAAGCTCCCTTTCCCACCCGCCCTGACCCCTCGCTCGTCCATCGAGGCTCAGCCGCACCAGGGCCCACACCGCCAGAGGCACAGTCTGAGCCAGGGGTAGACTCCCCTCGGAGTGGACACGGCTGATGCCCAGGCCCCCTCACAGCCTCCCCAAAGGGCTTTTGTCCTTGCCCAGGAGCGGTGATGCTCCTCTGAGCCAGGTGGCCCAGAAGATGGCCTCTGGTGGAAAAAGGGCCCTTTTTACTGCCCACCCAGCCCGGGCCCAGGCAGCTCAGTGCACACTGCCTGGTGACAGTGGCTTCTGGGGACTGCCCACCCAGTGTTCAGTATGGAGGGACGAATCAACCCTCAGCATCCGTGATAAACTGGGATAACTCCGGTAACCTCAGCTCGTGACTCACACATTCACCGTCAGTGCTGGTACTGTCACGGCATCAGGGCTGACAAGCATAGAGGTGACGTGTGGGCATGGGCTGTGGGCTGGGTTTGGCTCCTGTCTTACTCGTCATGTGATCTTCAGGACGGTCAGCTTTCTAAGCCTCCGTTTCTCCAGCTGCAAATGGCATCATAATCCTGGGCTCAGGGGGACCTACGGGAGCACCCAAGCTGGCTCAGGGAAGGGTGCCTGGTGCCAGTCAACACACACCTGTCCCCTGCCACCCCCTCCCCCTGGAGAAGGGCTCTCGCTGGAAGCTGCCAGGCTTAGCATCCTGTGCCTCCAGGAAGAGCAGCCAGTCCCCAGAACAGCAGAGGGAGGCTGGGGGCTGGGAGCGGGTGGGGAGCCAGGGAGGGTGACAGAATTCTTGTGCGGCACAAGGGGACCTGTGCCGCGTCCGAGGCACAGACGGAGCGGCAGCGCCTACGATTACCTAGCACGGGCGCCCCGGAATAAAGGACGAGCCGAAGGGAGGCGATGACCTAGAGATTTTATAGAGTCTCGGGCAGGCTCCCCGGAGCGGGTGCTTTGCGATGGGGACCCCTCCAGCCACAGCCCCACAGGGGTGTCGGAAGTGGGCGCAAACCCCTGGGCGGGGCCCCGACCCCCTGGCTCTCACTGCGGAAAAGCAGGTTCATCTCCATTTCTTTTTTCAAAACAAAACTAAAAGTCAGCGCTCCAAATACGGGGGCAGAGCAGAGCGCTCAGTCACAGTAAAAAGCTTCATGTCAGCGGCAGCCAGAGCATCGCTGAGTGGGGCCGAGGCGAGGGCCGGCCTCGCTGCCCCGGGGTGACCGCCCGAGCGCCTGGCCCGCGCCCTTCCCGCCTCTGCGACTGTCCTCGCCAAGCCGCGCCGCTGGGGTCGGCGGGTCCGGGGACGAGGAGCCGTGTCCGCTGTCCGCTGGGCCTCTGCCGGCGACCGTCCGCCCCTCCGTCCGGAGTCGTCCGCAAAGGCGGCGGGGACGCCGGGATGACCGCGCGGCGGCTTCCAGGGAGGGCTGCGGGGCCCCGGGGGCCGTCACCGCTCGTGCTTGACGCCGGCGTCCCCCCGCTCCACGGCCACCCCGCCGCCGCTCCGAGGGCCGTCCCTCTTGGCGCAGTCCTTCTCCGCGTAAAACTCGGCCAGCACGGGGCAGTGCTCGGACGCCACCCCGCCCCAGGACCAGTTATCTGGAATCCAGGGGTTCGTGAGGCCTTCCCGCACCACGGCGCAGTGACCTGAAGGGAAGGGAGAGGAGACCCAGAAATCAGGGCGGGGGGCCGGGCGGGGCCGACGCCGCGCATGGCCGGGCGGGTGCCCGGACCACACGCCTCAGCGGCCTGGCTCGCCGTGCACGTGCGATGTGTCGGCCACGCTGATCCCCTGGGCAGGTGAGGGTTTACCATGTGGGCACCGCAACCACCCGGTGCAGGCTGTGCCCCGCGTCACACACCCGTCGGCCTCTGGCTGACCTCCTTGCTAGCCGCCCCCTCACCTGACCAGCCAGAGGAAGCATCTGACACAGGGACACAAGTCTCACAAACATGTCCAAGGCGAAGGTCCTAGTTTACAAAGCAATGACAATAAAGGTGGTGGTCATGGGGGTGGGGGGTGCGGTGGATAAGGTCCAGGAAAAGGGTAAAAAAGGGAAAATTATGGAGGTGTATGAGAAAGTAATGGTATTTAAAAAAATAAAGATTTAGAAATATATGAAGCGGGAGGTACATCTGGAAAACAAGGAGATGGTTACAAAGCCGACACGGGGCACTTAGAAAGCGCTGCTGTGGCCACGTCTGTCAGTGCAAGTGCAGAGGCCTGGCTCTGGCTGGAGCTGTGGCCTGCCCGGGGGACAGTTCCCGGCTCTGGGACCTCTCCCTGCACTCACTTCTCCCACGGAACAGCCGGGGGCAGGTGGAGTGATTTGTAACTTCCTTCCGGCCCTGCATCCTCAGGCTCGCAGCCTGTCTTGCTGAGAAGCTGCCTTTGCCCACCCCTCCTGGTGGCCCGGGCAGGCTGGTGGCCCGGGCAGGCTGACAGCCTCAGTCTGGCATGGCATGCACTTCTGCCATCGGGATCTCGCCTAGTTTCATGATTGTCACCCCCCGAGACCACGTCTTTCATCCTTCGGATCCTCCCACGGCACAGTCCACAGGAAACCAGTGTCCGGGACTGGAAATCCTAGCCCTGCGGGCCTCAGGCCTGGCCGCATGTGAGTCCCACAGCGGGCCCCCAGAGCCGGCGCCTTTAAATGTGGAAATGTCTCGCAGGGTGTAACATGCAGCCGTTGGTGTTTACCAAACCCCAAACAGGACTGGGAACCACTGTTCTTGCCTTTCGGTGAAACGCCCTACTGTTACCTCCATATTTGTTTTCTGACCCCAAACAGTAATCTCAGCAGGTTACTGGGATTTTTTGCGGGGGAGGGGCTGCTTTTCAGCAGTGAGGTTACCCATGACACACACCCTGGTCCTTGTGGGGTCCTGTCTGAAGGACTTCTCCCACCCTACAGTGACACTATGTGACATGTCTGCTCACCTGCAACGCTGCTCCTTAGAGCATTGTCGCGTGTCGGTAAACCTCAGGCCACGACAGAGCATCTCAACGTGACGGCTCGAGGAACGCGTGCTGAATGACCACGCGTCCTAATACCAGGGGGCGTCATCAGCTTACTGCGAATACGGTCTCTGCCGGCCCATAACCGGGTCTGCCCGGGACACGCTCGGTGTCCCCTTGCTGCAGACCGGTGGATGCCTTGTAATTATTTGTCACACCCACCTTCATTCTGAAAAGTGGCTCGGTCTGAATGATGTTTACACAGGATAACCCCGTAAATGACCGCAGGGGAGGTACGCTGACTCCCGACTCCCACATGACCCCCACAACCCGGAACCGTCAGTCCAGACAGGGAAAACCAGTGGCTTCCGCTTTACCTGTGAAAACCTTCTTTAAGCTTTTACTGATCCACACGTTGTCCAGAGACTTAGAGCCTTGTGGGTTCTTGGTGCTGATGTTGGTGAAGGTATGGGCAGGAATCAGGGGATGGAATTTTTCTTTCCTCAGGATGTCGTGGTCACTGCTGTCTGGCCCCTGGCCAAAATCCCCTAAAACGACCACGTCTTTTTCTCCTGGAAGCAGAAGAAAGGAAGTCAGGCAGGGAGGAAGCGCTGGGAAGCACGGCCAGCGCCGACCACAGCCCGTTTAAGGGGCCCGTGAGTCTCCGATGTGACTCCCAGAGTGAGAGCTGCAGCACGGTTACCATCCTTCCAATTTTCCCTGATTCCTGTACGAAAGCCCCCAAACCTTTAAGAGTAGGTCAGTAACATGCTTGGAAGCGAAGGGTGGTGTGATGCTCATAGCACCCGTTCCAGCTCACGAAGACCTAGGAGTCTTGTCCCGAAATGGAACAAAAGCTCAGCAAACCCTTATTGAGCACAGAAGAAAGGCCGTGAAAAGACACAGGAAGGAGGCGGCCATCTGCAAGCCCAGGAGAGAGGCCGCAGAGGAAGCCGACTGTGCTGACACCTTGATCTTGGACTTCCAGCCCCCAGAACTGTGAGACAACACATTTCTGTTGTGTAAGCCACCCACTCTGGCATTTTGTTATGGCAGCTCTAGCTGACTAATACAGGGCCAACGTGGAAAGCTTTTCTCTTTAAAGTATTTTCAACATTTCTCCCATGATCCGATTTACACTGGAGTAAGCGGGATCATTATGGAAGGGCAGCGGACCCCAGCCAGGCTCTAACGAATTCCCATTGACTGCCTGGCCACGACTTTGCGTTGTGAGGTTCCCCTCAGGTAGTCATGTGATCACAGGGAGCAGTGTCTCTGTTGTACTTTGCAAAGGAGGCTTTAAGGAAAGCAGGTCATAAACCAGAGCCGGATGTAGCTGAGACTCGGCAAATCTTTTTCCTTGATATGACATCTTTCAGTAATAATGGCCAGAGGGGACGTGATCTAAAGTGAAATGACAGAAGCCACCAGCAGAGAGCGCTCGTGCACTGCAGAGGACCCTCCTCTGGGGGTGTGATGGGATGGACAGCTTTCCTGCAGGCCACTGTGTGGCCAACAGATGTTCCCCTTGCACTAGGTGGGAACAGCCTTGGCACCCAAAGCAGAATGAGCCTAAGCTGTCTTAAGAAATCACTGCCAACCCCCGACATGAAAGCCGCCTTGACAATAATATTAACAACTCCTACCTGGCCAGTGTGAAGGACCATCCACTGAGCCCTCACCATGTGCCCGGCCCTCTCTGCAGGTAAGTATGAAGCTGAGGCCCTGAGAGGTTGACCGGCCCACGCAAAGTCACTGAGCCGGGGGTCAAGTCCAGGGCTCTTCACATAGAGCTATGATGGAAGAGCCACGAGGACATGGTGGCTTTTGTCACGGAATCCCAGGTGCCTGGACCAGTGCCCACTGCAGAGTGGACACTCAGCAAACATGTGTGGACTAAATGAGTTAATGAGGCACGAGACAAACAGAACTCAAGCGCAGTTTATTCTTAAAGGGAGAGGAAGATGCTATATTTATTGACCAGCAAGGAAAACCGAAAGTTATAAAAGACAGAGACAGAATTTTCCCTAGAATAAGAGAGATTTTCTGGGGTGTAGACCTGAAGAGGTTTGGGCTGGAAAAGACAATTCTGAAACCAGGAGAGATGCTGGTTGTCCTGGGTCAATACATCCAGCTCTGTATAACCTTTCAGGAATAAAAATAGCAGCTCTCTTATCTTTTATTTATGAAAATAAATAGCTCTCTTTTCGAAGAGGCACATCCAGGATTCTTACAACTCAGCTTCTTTCGGTCAAATCGGTGTTGGCGATGCAGTTCCTGTCTCCGAGAATCTCGGGCGTGCGGAGGCCTGGCTCCCCCCACACGGCCTCCCCTAAGGCTGGGCTCCTTTCTCGTCCCGTTAGTCCCCAGAAGTAAAGGGAGAATGCTCGGGCTGACTTCCCAGAGAGTCCCTCGATTTATAAAATGTCAGGGACAACAGCAGGAGCCGGTCCCCACGGAGGGATGGCCCTGTGCAGAAGTCAGACTTTACCGTGGGCCTCATTTCGCTCTTGCAGAGCAAGGCCCCTGGGGTCTGAGAGAAGAAAGTGCCACCAGAGAGGACTAGCACGCCACCCGCGGACGTCAACCCGGACGCATGTTCCAGACAAAGGCAGAAAGGCCCAGAGTTTGCTAATCACATCGGTTCTGGTCGCTCTGACAGAAGCCTGTGGAACACAGGCTTAGGCTTTGTTTCAGCTGAACCGCCTACGCCAGTCCGTTTACCCTGCTGCACCTCGGGCAGGCCGCGCGCTTCCGGGATCCTGGGGTCTGCTGTGTCAACAGTTAACAACGAAGATACTGGTTCCAAGCAGGGGGACGCAGGCGACACGAGTCACTGTCCATACCTGGACATGTCAAGGCAGGGCTAGGCTATGGGTCAAGAGCCCTCTGGTGACTGGGGACACTAACCTGCCCAGGTTTCCTGATGAAAACCTGACCCCTCCCTGGATGTCAGAGAAAATCAGCGAGTGCCTAAGGTTAGAGAATTTATGGGCTGGCACCTTCCCTTTCTGCTTCCATGTAAGGAAAAGAAAAAGCTTCAGATCGAGAACAATGGAAACGGTCGCCGATCTTAAGAGCTATCGAGTCATCCTTTTTAACAGGCTAGAGACTAACAGGAGGGGAACCACTTCCCACATAGCTGCTCCTCTTTCAGCTGAGAGACTCATAACTCAAGTAGAATGCTGGTCACAGCACATCTTGGTTCAAGCATAAGTTGCGGATCGACGCCCACAGCAGTCAAAAGATGAAAACAAGCCAAGTGTCCATCGACCGAGGAAAGAAGCAAAACGTGGTTCACGCACATATACACACAACGGGATAGTATCTGGCCCGAAAAAGAAGGAGATTCTGGTACGTGCTACAGCACAGAGCAAACCTGAAGACATCGGGCTAAGTGAAATCAGCCCAACACAGGACAGATACTGCAGGATCCCACTTACATCAGATCCCTGGGGGCAGTTGGATTCGTAGAGACAGGAAGTAGAAGGGTGGCTGCCAGGAGCTGAGGGGTGGGGGGAAGGGGAGCTAGTGTCTGAGAGGGTTCAGGGTTTCAGCTTGGGAAGATGAGGACATGCTGGAGACATACGGCAGGGATGGTTGTGGTTAAATGCAAGACTGTGGTTTGACCAATTTTTCGAGCTGAATCTTCACCAATCACCCATTGTGAGGGGCCAGTTTATCGAGGAAAAGGCTTAGAAAGCTACAAAATATTGGTCAAAACTCCAAAGTATGGCTGAGAATTCCAGGCTGTAAGCCCTCACCCAGGGAAGGTCGTCAGTGCTCCAAGAAGCAGAGCCAAACTGAAGACACCCTGTCCTCACGGCCGTGCCGACTTTCCCTTCTGCTAGGCCAGCCATGGAGAGAAAGCCTTCCTTCCATGCTGTCGTGGGCAGGGCCTGGGAGACAGAGAGCCTCCCTTCCTTCCGGAGTTCTGCCCTTTTTGGAAAAGTCCTCTTAATTTCTCTGATATTTTTTGAGTCATCTCACGTCCTCCAAGCACCTACTACGTACCTGGTACTTCCACAGACGGTTACCCAGCCCCAGGCACCCCTGTGAGGCTGGCACTGTCAGCACCCCATCAGGTGGGGCTTGAAGTGGTGTGTCGTTTGACATCCTAGAGCTGCTGAAGGAGGCAAGAGCAGAAGCCAGCCCTTCTGGGGGCTCCGGGCTCTTCAGCACCACCTGCACCCTGCAAGGGGGAAAAACCCCACTTCTTGCTAATCAGCATGTCCCATTCCCCTCGTCACCAATGGTCTCCCTTCCATAAGAAGAGCACGTGCAAATCTGCAGGTGGCACCACAGAGGCAGCCAAGCCCAGGATGAGCTGTCATGGGGCAGGGTGTCACTGACTATTTTTTTTTCCCCCTAATCCTCTTCATCAAAGAAGAGCCACAAGATGATACTGTGGAATGTGCATTCTCCGCCCACAGAGACAAAGATGTCAGCAGGCACAGGGGCGGCCGGGCTCCAGAAGGTGCAGGGGTGTGACCATCTCCTGCACCCTCACTATGCGTTGCCGTTGACAGAACAGCCAGCCGAAGGGACCAGAGAGACGCCTGGAAGAGGCCGCCCTCCCCTCTCCTGCAGGAGTGGGGCTGCTGGCCCGATACAGGGAAAGACAATGTCCTACCTTTCAGGGTTTCCTGCAAGGTCTGTGCGAAGCTGGCCAGACGGTGGCTGTCACCGTGATTCTTGCTTGGGTTCTCACCCCCAGGGAGGCTCAGGGTTGCGAGGTGCAGGTTCACGAGGGTCAAGTCATTACTTCCGACCTGGTCCACAAGAGGAAACAAAGCGACAGGGACGGACTTAAGATGCTCCTGTTTCCTGGATCCGTTAGGACCAATGAAGAGCTTCATGCTCCATGTTGACAAAATAAACACAAACGAGGCTGGCTCCCACCCACCCAGGGGACAATGCACGGTGGGCGGCCGTAAGATTTGTCCCCTTTCTTCTTCTATTAGTCTAAGCCTTCCACATGGCACCCCCACTCCTCCTTATGGCCTGGAAATCTGAGCACATCTGAAAATAACAGGGTTTTTTTTTTTTCCTCCCAAGCAACTGTAAAGGAGGAGGAGGAGGAGGTGGCTCTAGCAGCTGGTTGTCAACAAAGGCCTGGATCCCCCACCTGCAGGGCCAGCATCCCCCTGCGAGGCTGAGGCTGTGGGAATCGGCCTCCTTCCCTGCCCCCCACAACCTATGTGTTCTTTTCTCTCTGGAGACCGCTGGGCCCTCACGTTCACTTTTACCTGATTTTGAACATGGCAAGAACGAGAGCCAGACGGATGCTGGCGGCACATGCTCTGCCCCAGTCCCGCGTCCCCAGGTGGGGGCCGTGGGTGCAGGTGCAGAAACAGGAAGACGGAGTTGGTCCCTGAGCACCCAGCATTGCTCAGCTGCTCGGGGTTTGGCAATCCTGCCTTCTGTTTGTCACGACAACACCCACTAAACACTCTGCAGGGAGGGGAGGGCGTGCAGGGGGAGCTCCCAGGAAGTGGTGGCGGCCAGTTCTGTCTTACAGATGTGACCCCAGCTCGCCGCCGCCACCGCCCAGCCCGCAGAGCCGCAGCCACAGCTCTGACTGCAGGCGGAGAGAGAAGACGCATCTCTGTCCTGTACCATCTGCCTGGCCGTGGGTGTGACATGAAGAGGCTGAGGGCCTGTCTAGGGGACTGCTTTATTTAGAGGATTTGGGGCATCATTCGT
The DNA here is from genome assembly GCF_902729225.1 of Pteropus medius. Classification (NCBI taxonomy): domain Eukaryota; kingdom Metazoa; phylum Chordata; class Mammalia; order Chiroptera; family Pteropodidae; genus Pteropus; species Pteropus medius. The sequence continues at coordinate 20,096,410 of NW_024342467.1, read as the reverse complement.
GACACAAGAGCACTTTCTCATTAAAAACAGCCTGCCTTGTAGAGACACTGGCTGGTCCTGACTGTTGCCCTGTGTGGCCAAAGCCAGGACAGCATTTTATATAAAGAGGGGACCCTGTTAGGAGGGTTTAAAGATGCTATCTGGGTGGCTTACACATCAGTCACGCAAGTACAAGCCCCAGGTGTGTGTGCTCACAGAATCCCAGCAGCTCTGCAGCTACAGGTGTGAGGGACATGAGCCAGGGACGAGATCCCAGCTGGAGCCGATGTGGCCCCCACTTAGTGCATCCAGGGCCCAGCCCGGTGCTGGGGTTGGGGCAACTCTCAGGCTCCATGACAGCTCTGGAGCACACAGGTGGGGCAGAGGGGTGTCCCACACGCCTGGCAGGCAGCTGGCTAGGCTCTGTGGCAAGGGACCACTCTTGTCCAACCCCGTGACTTCACAGGGTCGTGCCACAGGGATAAGGCCAATTGATTGCTGACTTGGTGACCTGCTCTGGCCACTGGCCTCTCCTCCCTCCTGCTGCCCAATGTCTGACTGTCTGCTCATGAGCCTGACCCTGGGGACAGGCGAGACAATTGACTCAGTCTGCTTGCTGCTCCCGACTCTGGTGAGACACAGACCCACACGTGGGTGACAGCTCACCTGCAGATGTCAGTTATGGGCTATCCTGGCCCCTCAGCCCAGAGGCCCCTCCTGAACCCCTTCAAACCCAAGTGACCCCTTGAGGGTCCCTCTTCTCCCTGGCAAGAAAAGAGTCCTCAGTCCTGGTGCCTTCTCGTCCAGCGACTCCCAAACGCCCAGCCTCACTAACCAGGACAGCTGAAGGAGCACTTAACTGTCTGGGGCCCTGTCTCAGGAGTCCTGCAGGGAGCCCCTGGTTTTAAGAACATCTCCCCCAGGTCGCTTCGATGTGTGTCAGTCTGGGAGACAGCCAGATCGATCTCCTTCTCGCCCAGACGGAGCCTGGGTCCCCTCCAATCCCTCTCATTCCTGCCCTGGGCAAGTTCACCAGCCAAGGGGACCCCAGCGGTGAGTAAAACCAGGGCAAACAGGTAAGGCTTCTCTGGCTCACGGCTTAAAAAGGGACTTTTCTTTTTAGAAGTAGACCTTCACGGCGACTTGAATGGGTACCTTGAATCGTGCGAGGTACGGGCTGGGACCTGTGGGCTTCCCATGCCCGTTGCCAGGTGACCTGTCCAGTGAGGCAGCGTCTCTCAGCTCCACCCCAGTGGAGGTGTCCCACAGGAATCCCGAAAACCCAGCCCCCTGCGGGAGAAGATGGGGATTAGTTTGGAGAGGGGTAGGTCTGGGGTCTGGGGAAGAGGAGGAGAGGCCAGGAAGGGATGGGGAGAAGGTCAGGCACCACTCTGGGTCACGAGGTCACAGGCACAGGGGCTGTTTCTGAAACAAAAGCACACCCGAAGCCACGGCCGTTCTTCCTTGTGCGCCCCGCCCCCGCAATTTCCCACATGTTTTGAGTTTTCCACACATCCAGGGGTGTCTGAGTTCTTCTCTTTTTGTGGGTAGGGGGCAGGGGGGGAAGCCCAGACTGTGCACAGAGTTATCTTCTTGATCATCACATCCCACGAGGTAGCCACTCCTACTTCCGTCAAGAGCTGCTCAGTGGGGTTAAGCAACTTCTCTAATATCCCACAGCTGGTGAATGGCAAAGCTGAGCTTCAAACATAAGAAGACTCCAAGGAGTGTGTTTTCTTACTCGTCAGCTGCTGCTTGCAACAAACAGTGCCCAGTACCCGGTGAACGCTCAATAAATGTTTGCTGGATGAATGGGGTCTCAGTGGTGGAACTGGTCAAGGCCCATCGAAGGTGGACAGGGCCCCATGCAGGGGTCTGAGTCCTGGAGCAGGGGCTGTGAGGGCGGTGAGTGGGCAGACAAGCAGGGTGGTTATCGGCAGGGCCCAGGCCTGGTGCTGAATCCCTGCCATCTCTGGCAGTCAGAGGGCCCGCTCTGATCTGCCTGCCCCGAGCTGCTGCCACCAGGGCCTGTGGATGGAGGACAGGGTCCTCCCACACCCCAGCCTAGCCTTGGAGGCTCCGCTGCCCCCGGCGAGATCAGTAGTGTCCCCATTGGGCCCCGGATGCTCATTGTGAAAGGAGGTGACTTTGCATAACCTGAGCAGCTTCCGCTGAGTTCCCAGCCTCGGCTGGGGTCCCCGCCCCACACCCAGAGTGAGTGGCACGTGTGGAGGGGGGGAAGAAGAAACGGGATCATGCTTTACAAGGCCAACGTGTCCCCAGGGAGAGGGCTAGGCAGGAACTGCAGGACCCATCACTCCGCTGTGGGACGAGACGCGTGTGAGCTGCTCCGTTTTTCTAAACCTGTCTCCTCAGGTGTAAAGTGAAGGGACTGTGATTTACCCATCAGCTTCTGAGCCTCAGCCCCCCACCCACCGTTTCCCAGGGTGGTGCCACCGCGACCCTCCCACGGTTCTGCTCAGGTCACCTGCTGCTCACGAACCTCCAGGCTCGCGCTGCCACAGGCAGAGGGGCCCTCCAGGTGGGCACCCACCTGCCGATGCTACCTGTCACCCCTGCCACGGACGTTCCCAGCAGGACCGGGCCTTGTGGCCTCACCCGGCCGTGCATGCTGTTCCTGCCACCACGGTGTCCTGATTGCCCTCCTGGGAGCACCACCCCCCCCACCTCCAGGGGAGCAGCTGCACCTCATCGCGGGGCAGTGGGAGCGGCCAGGCATCACAGCCGCAGAGCTAACAAGGTTTGGGTCTGAGCCCCACCTTGCAGCGATGGGGTGGCTTCTGGGCAAATGGTTTCGACTCACTATATGTCCACACCCCTGGAGGAACGAACAGAAGGTGCCCGGACGCCACTGCAGGCGTTGGAGAGGTGGCAGCTGCCGTGACCGCTTCCTCGTGTTTGTCTAGGCTGGAGGTGGAGCACTCTGACTTGCAGATATAATGTTAGACTCAGACTGTGTTTAAAATTTTTTTGGATTATCTGTCCATATTTAAAATCCAGGAAATTTCACATGAAAATCTAGATATTTGCATGTCTTGAGAAACCAGGAGATTTGTTCACAACCTTCCACGGCAGCAGCTGGCTAGACCTGGACCTAGCTGCAGCCCGAGCCGGGCACAAGCCCCTACCCGACCTGGCCTGGCCTGTGCTCTGTGGGTGAAGCACCGCAATGCTGGGTGAAGCACCCCAACACATTACCTTCTTCAACCTCCCAGCTGCCCTGTGCTCCCGCTTTACAGATGAGTGGGAGGTTGAAGTGGCTTGAACTTGGGACTCCCGCCAATCGCGTGCTATTGTCCAATGGCCTGACGCCCAACCTGGAGCAGGGTTTCCTGTCTTGTCCCCCCAACAGGCTTTGAGTTGCTGGAGGGAGGGGCTCTACCGGGCTCTGTGGGACCCCCGGCTCACAGAGAGTGATGACAGGCAGGGCTGGGTTCTAAGTCTGCTGTCCTCACCTGTGTGTAGCTGGCGTGTGGCCGTGCCTGGCACGTGGTGACCTGTCTAATGATGTGTTGAATGGATGAATAAGGACTGTCGCATGGACGACGAGAGCCTTGTGAACCTGCATACGTGTAAAGAGCTGTTTAAAAATGCAAGGTGATGCTATGATTTCTACGTGGACCGAGAAGGCAGAGCCACGGGCTACAGTGGTAAAAACTTGACCAGTTTTTGTTCCTAGCCTGTTCATGTCATCAGCTGTCACCTACAGTGACCATCTACACCCCAAAACATAAAACCCAGTGAGATGAGATTTATATCATAGTTTTAAGCAGCAGCCATAAAGAGGGCTTATTGTCAATAAACGACTGGACACTTTTAATCCAGTGTTCATTTGTAATTTAAGAGCCCAAATCTCAACGTCACTCGTACAAGTGCAATTTGCATGTGTTTGTAAGCAAATTTGGCAGACGGGAGATAAAAATATAACATCTGCATTTATAGAAAAATTACGTGGTGACACCGTTTCCAACTCATGATTAAAAAAAGTCTATTTAAAAATCTGAAACTCCACTGATCCTGAACACTCCACATGAGCAGAAACTGTCTTTGCATATGTAAGGGTGACAATGTATGTGTACGGCCGCAGGTGTGCCACTAACGGAAGAAAATTCAAAATCAAAATCTGCTGAAAATTGCCCCCCAACATTTCCACGTGCACAGTTTCCGCCACCGAAGGCAAACACTCCCGGTATGAATTCGGTGACTCTGACATTTTCAGTCAACGAACCGGGCTCTCCTCGAACCTGGCAGAATCGGAGCTGCAGGGAGTGATTGTGAGGATGAAGGGCGGAAACGCCTCCTCCGCCGCCCCAGTTCCTGTCAAGATCGCTCCCCTCCTAACGCCCCAAACCCGTATTTCCGCGTGGGCAGCAGTCCATTCCCGATCCAAACACGGACCGAGAACCAGGACATCTGGAAATGAATGGTGACGAGGGGCAGAGAGGCAAAGCTGCGCGAGGGGTGCTGGCAAAGGGAAATTTCCAAATGTCCGTGGTTAGGGGAAACGGACGCTTCAATAACGAGGAAAGAAAAGGCAAGCCTGGCCGGCGAGGGTACCTTCTGGAGCGGAGTCGAGGGCGAGTCGGCGACGACGGCCTTCCAGGCTCCCCGGGGCCCCTTCCACTTGCGGATGTTGGGCAGGACTGGCTGGTTTAGCTCCGCACAGAACTGCAAAGACAGCACAGGTGGGGAGGCGCTCCCGCCTGGAGCGGCTCCCGCTGGTGGCAGCCGGAGGAGCCGCCTAAGGCGTGCAAGAGACTCGAAGATGCGCCGGGCTGTATCCCAGTGGTCTCCACGGCGACCAAACGCAAGCACCATGAGTCAGAAGACACCCTGTCCACCTGTGACACGTACAAACGCCACCTGGGAACTCTTAGCTCACAGTAAGCAATTCTTTGTAGTGTTCTAGCGTTCTAGCACAGATAGTTCAAAATGACTTGTCAGAATCCGTTTTACTCTGCGGATTCAAAGTCCCAGGGGGCCTAGATCAGCATTGAACGCAGAGGAAAACATGGTACATTCCTTAGGGGTGCAAAAGCCGACCCCAGCTTCACCCTGAACTGCCATACTGTTCACCTTGGTCTTCTTCAAGAAGGAAGCCCCACCGTCCTGGATGGCGACCACGCCCAGGTGTGTGCAAGGTGTGGTACTTCCTCCTGACCCCTGTTCCACCAACAGGGCGTGGGAACTGCAAGGCGGTCCTATCCCCAAGGCAAAGTAAAATGGGGAGTCGAAAATCGACAGACTTCTAAGGGTGTAGACCAGTTCCTCTAACTCATGCCCCAAGTACAACCTGCCTCCTGGGGTTGGGTCTTTCGAAGGGTCCCCAGAATCTGGCAGATGTGGGCTCAGTTTTGGGGATGCTCCAACATCTGGTACCACCTCTTCCTGGGGACGTGCTCTTGTCCCTCTGCTTTCTGCATCTCGAACATGCCCCTCATCTTTGGGTTTCCTGCTGGGTGCGTCACTGTCTCAAAGGCCCCCAAAGCTGGACCTGCAGCTCAGATTTCTCTCAAGTTTTCAGCCATTATTTCGACCACTGGCCCTAACGTTTGCATCTGAAAGTCTCCACAGAACTGCAGATCCAGCAGGTCCCAAAGGAACGGGCCATTCCTTCCCCGACCCCATCTCAGTTCCTGGCATTTTCGAACTCGCAGCAGCTCCGACTCGCCCCTCCCCTCCCACACCCCATCTCTCACTCGGCCCAGCCCCTCAATTCTGCTGTCACACGTCTCTGGAGTGCCCTCTTTCTGTTCTGCAGTCCCAGCGCTGTGACCTGTCACAGAGCCCATCTCCTCACCTGCACCCGGCAGAGCGTCTCAGACGTCTCCCCGCCTGTCACCCGACCCACCCACATCGAGCCACTGAGTGAGCTGTGAGGGCCACGATGACGCCCTGGGCTTCTCAGACTGTGGTCCCGGGCCCAGCAGCATTGGCATCCCCTGGGAGGCTTGTTAGAACCTCCCTAGCCCCACCGCAGACCTCCTGGACCAGAACTCTGAAGTGATGCCCAGTGACGTGTCTCCAGGTGATGCTGATGCCTGCTGAGGTTTGAGAGCTGCTGCGGCTGCCCCGATCCTCCCCGAGCATCCACCCAGCTTCGGGCAGGGACGTGGGCAGGCGGCCCCCTTCTGGAACGCTCGGCTGTGGAGAGCCGCGCTCACACCCAAGTTCCTGGACGGCTCACCCCCAAAAGCTGAGAGATGCCAGCATCTAACGGCCTGGTCCTCTGCACGCACGGTGCTTACGTGGCAAGAGGGGAGACGAGGCATAATCGAGTGCCCGGCCAGTCACTTCTGGGGTGACCAGCATTGTGGAGAAAATGAACCTGGGCGAGGGGGACGGGGTGCTGGGGGTCCGCTTTAGATAGTTCCACTGCTCGTACGATTAGATGCTTCTGTCTCTTTCCCCAACAGCCCACGCCGTAGCCGAGTCACTTTATAAAGCCCACCTGGCCCAGGGCACAGTGCCCTGTGACACTCCCCAACCACCTGCGGTGAACCAGGGGATTCCCGGGAAGACCTCGGTCCTCAAGTTCCCATGCGACAAACAAAAGTGGGTAAATAACTGCTCCTTGGAGCTAATTATTGAAATAATTGCCTCAGTTTTAAACTGACTTTGAGTTTGCCTACGAAGTGTTGCTCTGGGATTGGGTCGTCAATACTGCCCGGTGCCAGGTGGCTGTGGACAGCACTGTTCCTCACCAGGGCTTCACCTGGGATGAATCCCCTTGGCCAGCTAGTCCTGGCCAGTAGCCATCCTTGGACTGGCAATGAAGCACTTTGGAAAATGCAGCTGGAATTTATCAACTAAAACTTTCAGGAACCAGCGAGGAAACGCCCTTTACAAAAGGTCCGATTTCCTGCTGGGGAATCATTTGCTTGCTGAGTGATCATTAGAGCTGAATTCAAGAATCATTGAAAAGGAAAGAAGCTTCCCACTGCCCACCTGGTGCCTCACTGTCCTCCACGCAGGGGGCCCAGAACTGGCCGCCAGCCCGCCTCTCCCAGCAGACACTCGGGGCAGGGGGTGGGAGGGGGGGATAAGGGAAGGGGGCTCTGTTTTTAAAAAGCCTCCCAGGTGATCAGCCAGCCAGCCAGATCTGAGAGCCCAGCCTCAGGGGCTCACCTGCCGTGCTGGGAAGAGCCACCTGCAGGCAGCAGAGACCTCCTCTCCCCTCACCCTCCCAGGACCCTCAGATACCTGAGGACAGGTGAATCTCCCGTTCACGCCCCAAACCCCAGCCCAGCTGAAGCAAGTCCCATCCCAGGCAGGTCGGCAGTGTGAAGCGGTGGCACAGGCTGGCATTGTTTCCATGTTTGTCGCTCTCAGAGATGGTCTTTTGAGACTCGAGTGGTCCAGGCAAAGTGTGAGCGGCAGAATCCATGGGAACTTAAACATGCAAATTCTCAGGCCCTACCCGGACCTGCTGAGTCAGAATCTCCAGGGTGGGGCCTGGCAATCTGCATTCTAACAGCCTCTCCAGGTGACTCTGACCCAGAATTTAAAATCGGCGTTACTGGATGAAGACAAGACGGTCTCCTTTTTCTTTGTTTTATATTTAAAAGGCTTTATATTTTAAAACTAAGGATGCAGAATTCCTAAACCCAAGGGCCACCTGTATTTCGTGCATCTGAAGCCTTGCTCAAGACCCTCCCTCGGCCCACAGAGTAGATGATCCCTCTCTACCCTCTTCTGCAGTATTTCTTATGTCACTGGGGACAATGAATAATTTAAGAGAAAAAGGCGTCGGGGGCTGAAAGCATTCTGTGCCCAAATTTTCACCATCAGCGTCAGGTCCTTCTATTTCTAGGACTGGAAAAAGAATTGCCAGCATGTCGACGTAGTGGGTGGACCGTCTGCACGAACAGTTCACCCCGCACACCTAAGGAGAGAGAGCCTTTGAGGTCCTCAGAGTGTGGTCCACGGACCAGCATCACTGACTTCACCTGGGAGTCTGTGAGAAGTGCACTCTCTCGGGCCCACCTCACGCCTACTGCACTGGGATCTGCATTTTCCCAGGATCCCAGGGTGACTGACCAGCTCTGAGCAGCCTGCTTCAGAGCCTCCCTGTTCTGTATCCATCATCCCCGTCAGCCCCCCAAAGCCCCCAGGAGGCAGACACGCTACCAGTTACTCCTGAGCAAAGAGCAGCAGGGAAAGCTTAAGCCCAGGTTTGAGAGTCAAGGTCACACAGCTGGAAGTGTTAGGGGGAGGGTGTGAACTGGGCAGGTGCAACAGGGCCAGCTCCAAGGGGTGTGGCCAGCCTGCCTGCACCAAACCCGTAGATTCTTTCTCCTAAAACTTTCCAAGGAAAACAGAACATGCACTGGGAGCCCTCGAAGCCCGAACTCTGCCTTAAATTGTTTTATTTAGAACAGTTGGTTCTCAAATTTTCTGCTTCGCCCACACACCAGCAAGAAGAAATACTACTCTCACAGGTCAAAGTGGCTCACCAGGACGGTCAGGGTGGAAAAGGAAAGGGGAAGGTGTGTGTGTGACTGGAGGCCGGTCTCCCAGGTGACTGATCTGCACACCCTGATGCCTGCGCCCCCGTCCCCCACGCCACCCGTGCTAACCCACCCCTGCCACCTTCACAATTCCCCTGGTTTTTGTTTTTAAAACAGCAGATTTGAAGACCCCATCCCTGACCGAACCAGAATCTCTGAGGTTAGGGCCAAGGTGTGTGCTTCTACCAAGTTCCCCAAGCGATTTTAGACTAAAGTGTGAGAAGCTCAGCCAAGGCTGGACAACTGCTGATTTTGAACTCAGCCTTTCTGTTGTTAACACCTGGGTCTGGAAAGACAGCTTTTACTATTTATTCAAAACAAACAAACATCATTTCAGCTCTCCTACCTCACACCTCAAAAGCATCTGACTGTGGCTCTCTGCAGGTCACCCTGGGGCATAACGTGTGGCCACAGCATGGCACACAGCAGGCATGTGACAAACATCTGTCGAATGAATGAATCAAAGAGATGTCTCTTGAGGATCTCACCTTATGGCTTCTCTCCCCCAGATAAGTCACAAGAACTATCGTGGGCCAGACTTGTTTCTCTCACTCCAGACCAAAAAGGGTTGACATCCTCATTCTTCAGCACCTACCCCACCACCAGCTGGTCAGATGGCAAAACCAAAGCCTCCTACCTTTCAGCCTGGCCACACAGAACCTGGGTCAGGAGTCAGGGAAGCATCAAACGAGAGAGGGAATACAAGACTCTCATGAACGTTAAGACTCCTTCCTCCCTCTTTCTCTGCGAGTTCCACGGAGAAGCTGACTGCATTGACGGCACATTGGGGTAACTTTTCCCCCAGACTCGGAGAGGGAATTCCATGCTTCCAAAAACCTGCATCGATTTTTGTTGATGGTCCCTCAGTCTCACCTGAAGATCCCTTGCAAAACTGCCTGGAAGAGGAGCACACTTTTAATACGTAAAGTTTGGGTAAATTCAACAATAGTAAGAAAACACACGTGGTCAACAATCTACGACCAGGTTAGCTTCTGAATCCTCTAAGAAATACTCAGAGGGTGGAGGAATGGGAAGGGAAGGAACCCAACATCTATCAAGTGCCAATTATTTGGCAGGCACTTTTCACAGATTAACAGTTACTCCTACTGACAACCCTGTGCAGTAGGTAATAACACTCCCATTTGACACGTGAGGACACCAGGGCTCAGAAAGGTACCAGGGCTCAGAAAGGTAACAAGGCAAGGTCGCTCACCACGAGCAAGTGGTCCAGGCAGGATGAAAACCCAGGTTTGGCCAAGTCTAATGCTCAAATGCACTTAGGAAAGAAGTCTCAGAAAACACAAGTCAAACGCACATCACTAACCCATGTGACGGTCACTGCACCACGCGCATTAACCATGGGCATTACACATTTTGAGGTCTCTGGAGCTAAAAGCTCTACAGCCACCACACTGCTAAAGTCAGTTTCATTGCCAACGTGCCAGGCTGCGTGGGTCCTGGGGTCATAGCTCTCCCGGGAAAGTCAACACGTTGGACTACAGCCTTCGTCCCGGTGGGGCTGGGGGCTCCTAGCACACAGCCACGCGTCTGCAGATTCGTAAGTCGCCCCCTCTCTAAAAGCCAGGCCCTGCCCGTCTGCATCCCTCAAGAGAAGCAGCGAGCTCGCGGCCCTCCATCGCTCTGCCCACGAGTCACTGCTAGGTCAGATCCACAAACTCACTCTTTCCACGGGGACCTGAAAAATATTCTGGATGACTGTCCGTCCTTGGGCAAACATTCTCATCACGCTGAGGAAGACAGAACGCAAATACGGAGACATTTCCTCAGCCCCCGCGATCGGCTAATCATTAGCTGTTTTCACAGAGACGAGGGTAGCGACACCCCTGTCAACAGACCGCTGCCGGTTCTGTTAGCCTCTCCTCTGTGCTTCCAAAAGTGACTCGTCACACGTTTCCTAAACAAGGCGGTTAAAAATAAGCAAAGGGGAGGAAAAAACCTTTCGAGGGCAATTAAAACTTTTTTTTTTTTTTTGCAAGGGCTTGCAGTCTGGGGATGAGAAGCATGGGGTGAGGGGGGTGGTGGAGATGGAGACACAGGTGATTCTTTTTAAATTATAGTAACAATACTTTTATTGAGGTCATTCTAGTGCCAGGTACTTAACACGTATGAATTCATTTCACTCTCACGACAGCCTTCTAACGTCGGTGTCATGATTACCCTCATTGGACGGATGAGGAGACAGAGGCACAGAGAGGGTGATTAACTTGCCCAAGATCACACAGCCAATAAGGCACAGAGCCAGCCCTTAAACCCAGGCAGTCGTCGGGCTCTGGAACCCACGCTCTGCCTTTTCTGTCCTGTAGGCACAGTCACTAATCAAAGAATCATGCAAAAGTACAACTGCAGCTGAGACTTGTGCTAAGAAGGACTGGTTCCGGGAGACTGTGGCATCGGTGATGCTGGGGCGTCTGACTGAAGCGGGGCAGGCTTCCCAGAAGAGGTGATGCTTGACTTCAGAACTTGAGGACGAGAAGGCGTTAATTAGGCAGAGGGAACGAGAGTAATGCAGACGGCGGGGACAGCATGCGCAAAGGTCCCACAGTGGGACAGAGCGTGGCGAGTCTGTAGGGCAGAAAGGTCAAGGTGGCTGCAGCACAGATAGTGAGAGGCAGGAGGGTGACGTGAGCTTAAAAGGACGGTCAGCGACCTGGCCGTGCGGGCCCTGGTGCCCCGAGAGGACTTTGCTCCTTATCCTACGAGCAATGCTGAAGTCGGTGAAGGGCACGAGCCGTACCTCTGCACCGCGGAAAGGCCGCAGGGCTTCGGTGTAGAGCGCGGGCCCGGGGAGGGACACACCGGTTACGGGGACGCAGGAAGCGACGAGGGACGCATGACGGGGGGAGCGGCGGGCGGACTGGAGAGATAATTGGGAAATAAGCAAATTGGCTCAAAAGAACTGAAAATCAGTCCTCGGACAAATGCCAGTATGTGAATGTTCACAGCAGCCCTATTCACAAGAGTCGAGAGAGGGAACCACGAATGGATAAACGACATGCGCCGCGTTGTGTCCACACCAGGAAACGGCTGCGAACCACTAAGGGCAACGAAGTGCTAACACCTGCTGCAACGCGGACGCGCCTTGAAACATCGCACTGCGTGAAGGAGCCAGATCCCGAAGGCTGCACGTTCCGGGGCTCCGTTGATCTGAAACACCGGGACAGGCAAATCCACAGAGACGGAACGTAGGCTGGTGGCCGCGGGTGCTGGGGGCGGAGGAGAGGGGATGCAGGCTTGGTAGGTAGGTCCTGGCTTGTCTACGGAGGATGGAAACATCTTGGAACTAGATAGAGGTGAGGGTAGAACTAGGGACTGAATACCGCAGAATTATTTGCTTTCAAATGGACTCTAAAATGGTTAATTTTATAATATGTGAATTTTATGTCAATCATAAAAAAAAGATGACTTAGGCAATGGATTCAGTGTTTAGGATAAAGCAGAAGAACCAATCTTTTCACTCAACAAACACCCGATGCTACAGCTGTGACATCCCTCCCACTGTCCCTTAGGCAGGGGGTAGGGAATCGGGGCCACCCTTAGAGACACCGCCTCTAGACAGAGTTTATTCCAGCCTTCTTTCCACACGACTATTGAGCACCTGGAAGAAGAGCGGACAGCCCAGTAATTTTTGGAATGTAGCTTTTCTGAAGCTCAAAAAAGACAGTTTCGGGGCAAATAAAACAAGCACTTCTTCCGTAATTAGGCACTAAACTTGTGCGTAATGATTGAAACTAATTATTCTAAGTGGAAGCAGATCTGAAAATAGCAATGCGTTTTGGAGGATTTTGTGGCTATTTTCGGAGAGTGGAGAAAAGTTGTCGGCAGGGCAAAGCACCCCAATCAGAGCAGAAACACGGGGCAGCCACACCATGGCTGGCACCAAGCGTGCCATTCTGTGGATTCTAATGTTTTTACATCGCTTGAGAAACATGCCAGCGCTGAAGGCTGAGAAGGCAGACTTTCATTCGGTGTTTCCTAATGAAGTTCTGAACAAAACATTCAACAGTGTCAACCATAGATGTTACATCTTACTTGTAAGCAAACAGGCTGCCTCGAGCTTGTAAGGTGATGATAACTTATTTCCTAAGACAAACCAGGATGACTTAGCCAACTGTACATAGAGCTTCCTTTTTTGAGTCTTCTTCCCTCTTTGATATTTTCAGGTAAACAGGCTCGATCAATAGGTGAGACAGGTACAGACAGGGGAAAAACTGTCTGTAAACGGTACAATTTATTAATAAGAGCATTTTTCCCCAGGAGGTTTCGGATATGACAGCAGAAAGGGCAGGGACGGGGAGGAGACAGAAAGCCAACACAATGGGGTAGGGAACGATTATTGAGGTACTTGAATCCAAAGGAAATAATTTAGGAGCAGCCAACGCCAGCAGTTTACATTAGCGCCCACCCTGACCCTCTCATGCAAACACCTATACGTTTTTTAAACCCCAGAGACAGATTTTCTCAGCCCATGAACATTAGTTCACTCTTCGGCTTCACTCTAGATGGCAAAGTTCCCAGGACTTTCCATAAGCGTTTCTGTGAAGAACCAAGAGTATTTAGGAACCGTCACATTAAACAGAATTAGTACTTACAGACCCTCAGGGAAATCGCTGTAGTTGCCATTTTTCTTATGAAACACCAGCCTTCAACTATTCTAAATGGTGTTTGCGCAGCCTGACTTCCTCCGCAGCAATAATCATAAAAATAAAGACTTCAGAGCCATGGGTGAAAGTACTACTGATTCATGACATTTTATTTTGATTTGCATTATGCCAAATCCTAATCTTTAAAGCCTGAATATTTCTTTGCTTTATTTCTAAGCAAACTACATAGATTCGATTGTTCTTTTCTGTGTGGGCAGCAAGGGATGGAGAGACCTGGAATTTTTCATTACCAGACACTTGATGGCGGCAGGAACTATAGATAGCGGTTCCCGAAAGAGCATTCTCATTTTGGTAAATATCCAGAGACTCGTTGGTTCTGAATTTTCTGTGCTAATGGGAGACCTGGATCGCCAATCCCCCAAACTGTCTTTGAGTCAACCTCCCTTTCCATTATGTCTTTGGCCAGAGGCACTTAAAAATAGCCGCATAGCCTGGTGTTCGTTTCGCAGGTTTTCAGGCTGCGAACATACTGGAAGTGGGTGGATGGAAAGCAAACAGGACAGAGAGAAGAGAGGTGCGACAAAATCAAGTTACACACGAGGCAAGGGCCACGTCGTGGATGCCATGACAGTGCCCGCGGCACAGGAAGAGAGCCCCGTATCAATGAATCAGAACCAGAGCAGTGCTCATTTACTAGAAGGCTCACCACGAGCCAAGTATTACTGCAGGCTCTTTACACACGCTGCCTGATGTGCTTCACGGCGGGGCTCTGCGACACAGGCATTATCCTGGCTTGAGAAATGAGAGACATGGGGCTGGAGGGATTAAGATCACCCGAAGAGCAAGCGGCTGAACCAGGACCCAAATCCCTGCCTACCTGACCCCATTATGCCACTCAGCTTTCTACCCAAGCAGCTGCAAGGAGGGGAGTAATATGATCAAACTTGCATTTTCAAGGACTTACTCTGGTGATGATATAAACGAGGATCTGAACAACAAAATTACAGAGACCGAATAGTAATGTTATGTGTTTTCATTTTTTCTCTGCTTTCAAATTTTCTTGAAATTTCACTTCTAGTGATAGTATAAATACTAATTAATTGGCTTGAACTTTATTCGTGTAGAAGATGTGCGTGTGTGTGTATACACACGCACACACACACATGCACACACTTAATTTCCTTTTCATAAATAAAAGCTTTTACTAAATAAATTAAGCACCAAAAACAACATAGAAAAATGTCCCTGCTCCATCCTGAAATGACACCTAAAAATACTTGTTTCTTCTTCCCTCTTATTCACAAATACAGCCACCCAAACTCAGTGCCTAATAAGGATGTCTGGGTAATGAGAAGCAAAGTGAACAATCGATATCAAGCAGTTTATTCCTCAACCAGGGTCTCAGGCAGGTGGAGACCAGGAGGGAAGACCAAGCTTGCCTGATGGAGAAGATTAGCAATAACAAAAAACCACAGTCTCACAATTTTATAATCTGGGGGCAGAGGCTTTAATGTTCTCCCAGGAGCTGGTGCAAAGGTTGGGGTCCAATCGTGACTCTATAGTGCCACTTAAGTAAATCCCTTGACTGGCCACTTGCGTAGGAAGCCACTGGCAGATGACGAGGAAGGCGGGTAATTTTAGAGGAACCCATACATGGGGGGCTGCTTTGTTCTCCCTGGCTGTTTTTTCCCACCCGATTAATTCTGCATGTGAAAATGAGTCTGTTTTTCATGGACAAGAGTTCGGTGGAGCAGGCTTGGGGCAAGGGAAAGAGTGGGCGTCGGCACAGGTAAGAATGTCATAGGGAAACTAAGTCTAGGATCTAGAAAGTAGTCTTGGATTACATTCATAAAGAATGTCGGTACACCTTTCTTCATTTCTATGAAGACAGATCAAAATCTCTGAAAGCAGGTTGGATGCTTTCCCAGAAGTTTAGAATCTCATTAAGGCCCCAAATCATCACTTCGATGCTGCCCAAACAATATTTTCACCTGTAGGAATTACTCATTCTAAATGGGTAGGTAACAGTTTGATAGATCTCTCCATTAAATTAATTGTGTCAAAGCAAGCCTTAATGACCAGCTCGATCAGGATACTCTTACCTGCTAAGAACATCAGCAGCTGATATTTTTAGCAACTGATCCAAACGATTTTACCTGCCTGCCCTTCTGTTTCATTTAAAATGACACATTAGCCCAAACTTTGCTGAATACAAAGTCATGCTCTCAAGAAATGAATGAATCATTCATGAAAAGTCTCGGAATTCTCTAAAAACGTGAATTGAAAGTTCTCTGAGTACCAACTAATTGTCAGCATTTCCTGATAAGAGAAGCATTTGATGTGGACCAAACAAGACAGGAAATTGCATGTAACTTGTGTCACCAAGGTTATGCAGATGTCTGTATTAGGCGGTGACTATGTGCAACAATTTTAAAGAGAATGCAATGAATTCAGCACATTTTCTTTCTATTGAAAAGCAAAACGGTCAAAAGACTAATGAAACAGATGGGAAAAGTGCTTAGGATATAACCAAGGAAAAGCAGAGCCTTTCCAGTCCTGGAAAAGCCCCAGAGCAAGCCCCCTCCCCCTCTCCCAATCCAATAAATGGTCTAGGACAGTAGATATGAAACATTTTTGACCATGACTCATAGCAATAAATAATTTTTATATGGCAATCTGGTGTATATATCTGCCTACCAATTTTGTATGTATGCATGTATGTATATGTCCATCTATCACTCATCTATCTATCCACTCATCCATCCATCCATCCATCCATCCATCCATCCATCCATCCATCTGTATGCATATGAGGTATATATGTATACAGTATACATAAACAAATGCTGGTTGTAATTTACTAAATTGATTTCATAACCTATAATTTGAGAATCAAACTCAGGTATTTCTTACGACAAAGTCTCTGGTCTTACTAGAATATCATCATGCCATCTCCTTTTCGTTCTCTCTTTGCCAAAACCATGTGAAATGTTTTATTGGAATGTAGATAATGCCTTTGAAGTCTCCTCAAACAAATGAAATTGCATCACTAAAGTGGAATCCGCTTTGGGAACACTGAGTAAGTATGAACTGCTCTTCAGAAACCCAATAAATAAAATGCTCCTTCAGCAAACATAATGCCCAGTAATACAGCCAGCTCTCAAAAGTCTTCCTCCGAAGATCAACAGCTGAATGTTTATCTAAAACAATGGAGGCCGGAAGGCAATGAAATGGTATATTCAAAGAGCTGCCAACCGAGAATCTTAAATCCAGAAAAACCATCTTTCAAAAATGAAGATAAAATACATTCTCCAACAAACGAAACAGCAAGAATTTGTTGCTGGCAGACCCTCCTTCCGAGAAATAGTTTTTAAAGTTCTTTAGGCTGAAAGCAAGTGACGCTAGACCAGCTGGAATCCTCATGAAAAAAGGGAGAGAACCCGTAAGGGGAATGATGGATTTACAAAAGACAGTGTAAGTGCACATTTTCCTCTTTTATCCATGTTGTATAAAACGACACATATACAGTTCTATCGTTGGGCCTGTAACGTAATGTAATATAGATGACAACAGCACAAAGGAGCTGAGTAGGAAGGAAAATGTCCTGGAATAAAGAAATGAGGCCAAATGGTAACTTGAATCCACAAAACAAATGAAGAAAACCGGAAATAGTAAATAAGATGATTCATGTAGCTAACTCTATAAATTTATACTTGCTCTCTCATCTTCTTCAAAAGACATAGAAGTGTATAAAGTAATGATGATAACAATGTATAACTGGGTCTGTAGCACAGTGAGATGTAATGCGTGTGACGACAGCTCACAAGGGAGAGAAAGGGAACACGACTCCATAGGAGTGAATGTCTCCCTGAAATTTAAGTTAGTATAAAGCTGGTAAATTAAGATATATATGGTAAACACTAGAGCGACTACTAAGAAGATAATTCAAAAAGCATAGTGAAAACAATCATTAAGGAAATGAAAATGATACATTAGAAAATATTCACTTAATGCAAAGGAAGGAGCAAAAGAGGAAAAGAGGAACCAAAAAATGACCCAGAAAACCAGAAGTAAAATGGCAGACATACATCCAACCATATTGATAATAACGCTAAATGTGAATGGGTTAAATAACCCAATCGAAAGGTAGAGACTGTCGAACTGAGTAAGAAACAATATCCAACTACATGCTGTGTAGAGGAGATACACTCAAGACTCAAAGAAACAAGGAGGTTGCAAGTAAAAGGATGGAAAAAGATCTATCATGACAGCAACCCTAAGGGAGCTGGAATGGCCACACTGATATCAAAGAAAACCAGACTTTGAAACAAAAGGGGTTCCTAGAAGAGGGATATTTTCTAATAAGGGTCAATGAATCAGAAATACATAACCATTATAAACATATATGTACTTAGTAACATAGCTCCAGGATGCGTAAAGCAAAAACTTACAGAGTTAAAGGAGGAAACAGACAATCTAACAACGATAACTGGAGGCTTCAATACCACACTCTCAATAATGGGTAAAACAACTAAACAGAAGATAACAAGACATAAAAGACTTAAACAACAATATAAACAATAGACATTTATAGAATACTCCACCCAACAACAGAATACACATTATTTTCAAGTGCACGTGGAACATTCTCCAGACTAGACCATATGCTAATCCATGAAACGAGCCTCAGTACATTTAAAAGGACCGAAGTCAAATAAAGAGTATTCTCTGACCGCAATAGGATGGAATAAAATTAGAAATCAATAACAGAAAGAATTTGGGGAAATTTATAAATAAGTGGAAATGAAACAGCTCACTTGTACATAACCATTGGGTTAAAGAAGAAACCATAAGGAAAATCTAGAAACATTTTGAGATGAATGAAAAGGAAGATGTAACATACCAATACTCATGCTATCCAGCTAAAGCCGTGCTTAGGGGGAAATTTATAGCTGTAGATGCTTCTATTAGTACAGAAGAAAGATCTCAAATCAATAACCTAAGCTTTTACTTTAAGATACCGGAAAAAGAAGTACAAACTAAACCCAAAATAGGAGAAAGAAACAAAGAAGATTAGAGCAGAAATGACTAAAATAGAGGGAGGAAAAGAGAGAAAAGCAATAAAACCAAAAGTTCTTTGAAAAGCTCAACAAGAAATGAGAAAGCTTTAGGCAGACTATCCAAGAAAAGAGAGAATACTTGTGACATCCCCCCAGACTTCCTGCCTAGCTCTAACAGCCCACATAGACTGCGGACTTCCATCGCGGGGAAAAACGTATAGATCTCACCCAGGGCTGGCCCCTTCTTTTGAGGGTTGACGCCTCTACAGTCTCTGCTTACTTTGGGTTGCTCTTACGTGCCTTCAAATAGTTGTCTGCATTTTACCCAGAGTTATAATTATTTGAGGGAAGATT